>NC_055685.1:12892810-13223037 GCF_017639745.1 Melanotaenia boesemani
TTAAAAATACTGGAAAAAACATTCTTTACTAGATTGGAGAATTTTATTACAAAACACAACATACCGTGCAATCAGCAATATGGATTTAAAACCTACAGGACAACTACACATGTACTTTTAGACTTTACAGAGTCGACTCAAACAAAAAAAACCCCAAAATAAACAAGATAGAAATAAAGAGTAACAGCTATCAAGTTTCTTGGGGTAATAACTGATAAGTTAAATTGGAAATCACATAAAAGTTACAGCAAGACAAAGATATCTAAATCAATCACAATATTACGCAGAGCAAAATATCTCATCAATTTCCCTTCATTATATACTTTGTACTGTTCTTTCTTTTCTTTAGCCATAGAAAATATGTACCAGACTAATTCATTTGGGGGAGCACATACAAAACAAATACAGAACATACATCACCCAGAAAAGAGCAATAAGAATTGTATGCAATGCTCAGTACAAACAACCCACAAACACACTGTTTATCAATCTGAACACACACAAATTCAGAGATTCTAGCTGATTTCAAAACTACAGAATTCATGTATTTATTAATTAATCAAAAAGTACCACAAAGTATCAGGGGTATGTAATGATATGAAATCATGCCAAACTTATCAAATTTAAAGGGATGTTTTAAAATGCTATACTACATAACTACAGGACATATGCACTTTGTTTACTATTTCTACTTCAGCCTACTCCTTTATTTTGGACCTAAAGGATACATGGAAAAACCATGAAATTAAATTAAATTATGTTTTGCTTTTTAATGAATTTTATACATACATTTACAGTATGTATGTATGTGCTGCATTGTTTCTTTATTAGGTTAGAAAAATAATTAAAGAAGAAAGTGAAGGCTACATGTGAAGGTCTGTGTAGCACTTACTGACAACTGGATTTGATAAACATAGTTCTGTGTGTGCCATCTTGTAGCAAGAAGGATTGTGAAACACTAAAACGGCAAATCAGCAGCTTCTGGTTAAGGTGATTATGAAACACTAGTTTGACATGCAGCATATGTTTAAGTAACTGAGGTGAAATGAGGGCATGCATTTACTTTTAGCTGTCAAATGTTTGCTAACATTTCCAAGTCTTTTTTTTTTTTATCTTGCATTTGATTTTCATTTAGATTGACTTTAAAATATATGCAACATCAATAATAAAATAAAATAAAACCTTCTAGACAGCCAGTAGGCCGTCAGGTGAACCCAGAAAAGACGTTCAGAAACAGATTTTCGCTACACAGTCTGGGGACCACACAATTCTTCCTTGAAAAAAAGAAAAGACCGGTTCGCCTTTAGCTTAACTTGGAAAGTTTAGAGCTGATTATCTGATTATCTAGGACATTCATATTCGTTGGTGTTTCAACCAGTATGAGTTGCTTTTTATTTTAACTCTGTTTTTTCATATTGTTTAGCTTTTATTGTTTTTTCTTTTTACTATTTTTTTTTCTAGCTTCTTAGCTGTTTTCTGTTGAGCACTTTTGTTCAGTAAGGTTTTTATTAACAAAGTTGGCTTGGCAAACTGTTAAATTGACTTGAATTAAATAAGTGTTTATTTTGTTTATAAACTTGAAAACAACATCAGCATACGGTTTTTATTATTTACATATTCATTATAATCCTTTTCCAGACTACTAAAGGAAATCAACAGCCATTTAACAAATGGCTAACCCACTGAATGCATGGGCTGCATCGATGCCAGAATGACCCGGCGTGTGTTCATTATCGAGCTGTCTACATGCAATTTAATAAATCAATATCAGCATTAAGCACTCTGCTTCGTCACTGTAGCATTATATGATGCTTTTTGTCCACTTGTTCCCCCCTCAATTAACTGATTAAAAAATATAAACACATTTAAAAATGGATTTAATTTAGTTATGTCAGCTAATAAGTGAATGTTGTACGATAGCAAGTATTTGACATTTTCTATTTGAAATACAAGCCCAAAGTAACCCCACATGCTAATGAATTATTTATTTATTGAAGCTTTTTCTATTTCTGAATAATAAAAAAAATATTCAAAAGGAAAAAAATGGCCTCTGTAAATGCCACCTTTATAATTTTTATGCCCGTCACTGGTGTTCATGAAGGATGTTCACATAAATCATCTGTTGTTAAAAATAGCATATTAAAACTAGACTGCAAATTCTCCCTAGGAGTGAGTGTGTGTGTGAATGGTTGTCTGTCTCTTTCTGTCGGCCCTGCGATGGACTGGTGACCTGTCCAGGGTGTACCCTGCCTCTCGCCTGTTAAATGCTGGGATAGGCTCCAACTTACCCGTGACCCGTAATGAATAAAAAAAGAATGAATGAACTAGATTGATGATACTTTGCAGTGGAAGAGAGACAAACACTGACATCTTTGGAGACAAAAACCACATCTCTGTGCCTCTATGAATGTACAGAATAAATCAGAGGGAAGTTCAGACTATTGAAAGAAAAAGTTTTAAGGAATGTAATGATGTAACTGTGGATGCTTTGGTAAATGGTAAATGGTCTATATTTATATAGCGCTTTTCTGTACCTGGAATGATACCCAGTGCTTTACATTATACATCACATTCACCCATTCACACACACATTCACTCCATTTAAATCCACAATATGATAATATGACTCAGAAATTCCTTCAGTGATGGCAGATTCAGCTTGTTCAGCAGTGCGCGTTGCCAGTGATGCTATTGGAGCAGGAGAAATGCTAAATCTGTTCCTCTCTGGAGCAAGAGGCTCCCATCTTCACCTGCCTGAGAGCATTTAGAAAACTTCTTACTTTTGTCTAATTTTCAGCTGGTTGATGTGTTTTCCGACGCGTGCACTCTGTCTTCTGACGGAAACCCGCTTGCGTGCGCATGTGTCTGTGTGTGTGTGTGCTCACTGTCGTGGACACAGACAGCAGCTATGACATGCCCTCATGTAAATTAGATAAACAGCATCAGGCTGTTTACTTTTTGATAAAAAGACTAAAATAAACCTGTTCTAAAGGAAATGTGATTTTAAATGACCATATCGGATTTATTTTAAACTATGTGCGAGACGAGGCGAGGCGAGAGTAGAGTCATGTTGCTGGAAAATGAGGACATATACAGACGTGGACAAAATTTTTGGTACCCTTAAGTTAGTGAAAGAAGAACTCACAATGGTCACAGAAATAACTTGAATCTGACAAAAGTAATAATAAATAAAAATTCTATGAAATTTAACCAATGAAAGTCAGACGTTGCTTTTCAACCATGCTTCAACAGAATTATTTAAAAAACATAAACTCATGAAACAGGCCTGGACAAAAATGATGGTACAAAGGGACGTGTTAATCCAAGGTGTGTCCACTAATTAGCATCACAGGTGTCTACAATCTTGTAATCAGTCAGTGGGCCTATATATAGGGATACAGGTCGTCACTTTGCTGTTTGGTGACATGGTGTGTACTACACTCAACATGGACCAGAGGAAGCAAAGGAAAGCGTTGTCGGAGATTAGAAAAAAAGTTACAGACAAGCATGTTAAAGGTAAAGGCTATAAGACCATCTCCAAGCAGCTTGATGTTCCTGTGACTACAGTTGCACATATTATTCAGAAATTTAAGATCCATGGGACTGTAGCCAACCTCCCTGGACGTGGCCGTAGGAGGAAAATTGATGACAAATCAAAGAGACGGATGATACGAATGCTAACAAAAGAGCCCAGAAAAACTTCTAAAGAGATTAAAGGTGAACTTCAAGCTCAAGGAACATCAGTGTCAGATTGCACCATCCGTTGTTGTTTGAGCCAAAGTGGACTTAACGGGAGACGACCAAGGAGGACACCATTGTTGAAAACAAATCATAAAACAACTGATTGGAATTTCCCAAACTACATGTTGACAAGCCACAAAGCTTCTGGGAGAATGTCCTATGGACAGATGAGA
Source organism: Melanotaenia boesemani (assembly GCF_017639745.1). Taxonomy (NCBI): domain Eukaryota; kingdom Metazoa; phylum Chordata; class Actinopteri; order Atheriniformes; family Melanotaeniidae; genus Melanotaenia; species Melanotaenia boesemani. Next base: position 12,896,725 of record NC_055685.1, read on the forward strand.
CAAAAATCAAACTTTTTGCCAAGGTACATCAGCTCTATGTTTACAGATTGAAAAATGAAGCATTTGAAGAAAAGAACACTGTCCCTACTGGGAAACATGGAGGCTCTCTTTTGTTCTGAGGCTGCTTTGCTGCATCTGGCACAGGGTGTCTTGAATCTGTGCAGGTACAATGAAATCTCAAGACTATCGAGGGATTCTAGAGAGAAATGTGCTGGCCAGTGTCAGAAAGCTTGGTCTCAGTCGCAGGTCATGGGTCTTGCAACAGGACAATGACCCAAAACACAGCTAAAAACACCCAAGAATGGCTAAGAGGAAAACATTGGACTATTCTAAAGTGGCCTTCTATGAGCCCTGACCTAATTCCTATTGAGCATCTTTGGCGAGAGCTGAAACATGCCATCTGGAAAAGGCACCCTTCAAACCTGAGACAACTGGAGCAGTTTGCTTATGAGAAGTGGGCCGAAGTACCTGCTGAGAGGTGCAGAAGTTTCATTGACAGTTACAGGAATTGTTTGATTGCAGTGATTGCCTCAAAAGGTTGTGCAACAAAATGTTAAGTTAAGGTTACTATCATTTTTGTCCAGGCCTGTTTCATGAGTTTATTTTTTTAAAGGTCCCATATTATGCAAAATTCACTTTTTAATGGTTTTGGAACAGTCATACTGGTCCCCCCGCATGTGTAGGAGACCCGTAAGTGTGAAACTCTTTCAGGCGCTCTCTCTCCCCCCTGCTCCACCTCTAGGGAAGTAAGCGCTGAAATGAGCTTGTTTGAAAGCGTGTACGTTATGACGTCATAAGGGACAATAACCACTCCCCACAGAGCGATGGACCCGTCTACCGGCTCTCAAAGCCCGCCCTCTAAAAATCACCTAGCGCCCAGTGTTTTTCCTTTTCGGCAACCCTCGTTAGCGGACATGGTTAAGCGACAGAAGCACTGTTCTGTTTGTGGCTGCATAAATGAACACGAAAACGTTTTTTTACTTCCATCCACTGAACCCACGAGGACTGAGTGGATTAATTTTATTTTTGGAGGAAATGTACCCGGAAAACTTCCAAAGGTTTTGCATGTCTGTGGCCAGCATTTCAAAGAGGACTGTTTCCACAACATGGGGGCATGGAAAGCAGGCTTCGCCAACCGTTTGAAGCTGAAGCCAGGTTCAATACCAACTGTCTGTGACACAGCTGGAGAGGTAAGAGCTGGCAGTTATTTTATCGTTTCGGCCTTATTAGTCTGATAGCTTGAAAATATATTAGCACTATTGTAAATGTAGCCAAGTCACTGTTTCTACTGTTTGTATCCGGTGCCATTGTGCATCAGATTGATGAGCGTAGCTAGCTGTGTTCTCCGTGCGTCGCGGTTTGGGTCGGTAATGGGGGCTTCAGGAATGGGTTCCGGTGTTCCGGCGTTTGTTTATCCTTCACTACGCTGTAATCAGCGTCTAGTTACCGCTAAGGCCTAACCTGTCAATCACCTCATGACGGGCGATGCGATGGGCGGAGCCAACAGCTGAGCTGCTCTACCAGGGTTCCGCCCACCATAAACGGCACATTTCTGAAGCTGCTAAAAAGAGGGAGGTGAAGAGAAGCCGCTGCACTCAAACTGAGGGTCGATTTGTCCATACCATGGCGGATTTTCATTTCATTTAGATATTAATGAATGGTCTCAGATTGGGAATAAAGTGTATAATATGGGACCTTTAAATAATTCTGTTGAAGCATGTTTTGAAAAACAATGTCTGACTTTCACTGGTTAAATTTCATAGAATTTGGATTTATTACTTTTGTCAGATTCGAGCTATTTCTGTGACCATTGTGAGTTTTTCTTTCATTAACCGAAGGGTACCAACAATTTTGTCCACGTCTGTATATACTTTAAAAAAAATCGATCTCAAAGTTTTATGAATTGATAATGGATTTATTTCATTTGAATTGGTTAAAATCTGTAAATAATTTTTTTTAACCCAGCCCTAGTAGTATCGTCTGGGATTAAAATAAAAGGAAAAACAATTTATTACTGTTAAGTCCTAAAGCTAAATAGAAGCACTGATGTATCAAAAGGTTGTTTGCATTGTAATCCAAACACCTGAGTATTTATGGAGAAACACTATAATATTCAGCTTTCAGCTGCTTCTTCCTCAGTGTGTGTTGAATTACAGCTGTAAAGCTCTTCCAACAGTCAGGCAGCCAGCATGTGTGGGGGATGGGCTCACAGCTCAACGGTCTGCAGAGCAGCTCACTCAACTCCTACACATATTCATGTGTTCACGCACGCACAAACACACACAACCATTCCTCCCTGTTCTTGGCTGAGGAAAGCTCTTAATAGACACAGAAGCATGTGACCTCTTTAGCTGGAGAGTTAGAGTATCACTGTAACCTAAATTTCTGTTTTAAAACATAAGTGATATGTTTTAAAAATAGCTCTTGATATAGTTTGACAATGGATGGCAGCTAAGTGTTTGACTAAAACTAAGCCATATGCTTTGTGATTCACAGAGGCAGCTCTGATATCTGAGGAACTTTTAAAAGAGCAATTTTTAAGCCAAACTTCTTTTCCAGTTTCATTTAAACTGGTACCAGTGTGTTCAAACCTTACAACTATGATCAAACAGACATTAGCAGGGAAAGAAAAAAAATCTACTTCACTTTGTTTGACTTTGATGGTTGGGTCACATTACTGTTTGTTTTTCCAAACAGATTCTGCATTTTGGCTTAGCTTTTTTTTTCATGAAGAACACAACATGGAAACAAGTAGGGAGGAGAATGGCGGACATCCAGCAGTTTGTGTTCTCTCTTCTGGGCATGTGGCTTTTAACAACTAAAAAAAAATCTTTTTTTTTTTTTTTCTCCCCAATATAAACATGGCACCGCTTTGTTCCCATTGACTGTATATAAAAGATGGATGAAGCCTCTGTGACATCACCCGTAGGTTTCTGAAGAGCTGAATTGAAGCTCACTGGGCAGTTCCCACCGTCGCCATCTTGGCAGCGTCACGCTTGTTGTCATTCCGGAAAATCCAAAAATGGGCAAAGAAGTGAAGCTGAGAGGGGGACTGGGAAGGTGGAGGTGGATGATTGACACCCATCAAATGCCGAGCTGCCTGTAGCTAAGAGCTGACTGAGCCAACCCGGAGCTAACAGTAGCTTACCAGCTAACGGAGGTAGGCAGGCTAAAGCTAAGGCGTGCTGTTGGCAGGCTAAAGCTAAGGCGTCTGTTAGCCGGCTAAAAACTGCGGTTGTGCTGCACTCTCCCTTCTTGCCATTGGATACATGTCAATCAAAAGGATACGCCCCTAATTATGACGAATTACAAGACTAAATAACATCCAAACGGATGAATTAGAAAAAAGATTCACCTCCCTCACGGTTGTCATGAAGGTAAACTTGACCTATTAATCCTAAAATGGATTTTTGTACCAGGCTTTAAACATGTTTATTTCTGCTGTGAAGTTGGTCTTTTTAACATGGGAGTCTATGGGGATTTGCTCTGTGTTGGAGCCAGCTTCTAGCGGATGAGGGGTGAACTGCAAATATTTTGCACTTCCGCATAGGCTTCACATTTTACAGGCGGAGGTTGCCGCTTGTTTTTTTCTATGACTCTTGATCAGATAATGGATTGCAACATGTCAAGCTCCACTCTTTTGGGTTGGATCAGTAAGACTGGGACCACAACTAAAGGGTCCCAAAAAAGTGGGACCGTTCGAGTCGGATATTCTGGTACCTTTCCTTGTTTTTGCCTGTGGAAACGCAAAAAATGTGCCCAGACCAAAAACAAGGTTTAAAGGGTGGAGCTTGACACACTGCAATCCGTTGGCAGCAATAAGAACAAAGTGGGAAAAGTGTCATTTTTAAATATACTGTGAATTTTTTTTTCTTGTTTCAAGCCACATGGCAAGAATAAGAACACAAACTGCTTGATGACCACCCCTGTCCTCTGTTGTTTCTTGCGTTCTTTTTCATTATAATTCAAGCAAGACATTATGCTGTCACACTATTACGTAACCGACGCATTTATCGCTATCCGGTTTATACTCTGCTTACCAGGTAAAGATACAGATGGCTGTAGAAATGCAACAGAAATCAGAGTTCACTATACCAAACCGCACTGTCCCGAGCAGGTTACCATTGCAATCAGAGATTATGTGAAACTGATGGCAGTCCTTCAGGTGTTGGTCATCTTTGTGTTAATGCTGCTTTAGGGTTTTCATCCAGACGTCTGTGAGTAACCATTGATGTGAGCATGAAAGGCACACAGTTTATGTGTCTATCAGAACTGAAAGCAGCTGAAAACATTACTCCTCTTGTTTAATTGCAGTGCAGTAACAGCTTAGTTGTTACATAAGGACACTTCAAAGCCCTTCTACAGTTCATAGTGTTCCCATAACATGTTTTCCATAAAAGCTAACAAATACAGTGTTGTACTAAATGAAACAGCAGTGGATGAGAGCATTTGGGAATATTGTTATACGGTCAAACTGAAAGCAGAGATTTTGGCTACAGTTCAAATACTGTTATATATAGTTTTATCTCATTTGTTGTTCTAAGATGATGAAAAATCAAATCTATGCTGTAGCTTATTTATCATAGGGGAAACCACTTTAGATGGTACTGTTATTTGTTTAGTAAGAGAGTCCTCTGATCCAGATGATCAAAAACCCAATTAAGTTACTGTTGGAGCTCATCAACACATGAAATCAACATGATCTGCTGACACAAGATTAATGGAAAGAAGTGCATGCCTAAAATGGGCCTCAGTAATCTGCAGTGTTTTCACATCACTGCAGCATCAGGAATTCCCCAACGTGTTTCACATAGGAAGCTTATTCTCTGATAAATGCTGTATATGTGGTTCAATTTGATCATAACTACTTTCTGGAGTGAGATCAAACACATGGTCTTTCTTTTCTCGGTTCCTGTGCAAAGAACTTTCCTTTAATTATTTCAACAGTTTATGACTAACGTGCAGCTGTGAAAGCATTTCTTTTTGGGAGGCTCAGTTAGCCATTCGCTAGCCAATTAACACTCAGTTGGCTTATTTCAGCAGCTATAGGTACATTTGCAATGCAAATGTCAATTCCAAATTCAGTTTCTGTTTCAATAAAACAAGTATGAAACAGCATCTGACACCACACAGAGCGCTCACTGATTTTATAAACACAGCACCACAATAGACACAATTCATAGTCACCAGCTCTGCTATGTTTTTTTTTTTTTTATATATTTTCATATCAATTTCTGACTCAATTAGGACGTTCCTTCAAATGTGAAACTGAGTGCACACAGCAGAGTTTCCCACAGACCAGGTGACAATTTGTGGCACTCCCCTGGCACCGCTGAGGGAATAGAGTGTGTGGTGTTGTGGCGGTTGGTGGAGTCCATCATAAGGGTGTATGTAAAGTGTGTGTAGTGGGCGGTATTCAAACACACAATTTCTAAGCTGCCATATTAAATATACACCTGTATGCTTGTCTATTGTTCCTCAGAGTCACCTGTTTAGACTATTTTAAAGCTTCAAGAAGCATTTTAAATTATTCACCTCAATCTTAATTCTTTTAAATAAGTTAGACCTTAGTTTAGATCTTATATATATATATATATATATATATATATATATATATATATATATATATATATATATATATAACAATATGTGTCAGTGTGTACCATGAACTGCTAGTTTCCTCTTTATCTGCTGAACAATAAACACAAGAGAGACGGTACTAGTGTCAGAAAAACCAATCAGCTGATCACGGACAGCTGGTCACAGAACAACAGGACAGGGAGAGAGAGAGGAGGCAGAGCGCTGCACAGTTTATGTAAAACTCTGAGAAAAGTTTTTTAAAATACGTGGGAAAAGTGCAGGTGTTGAAACCTCTTACCAGGAAAAGTGTGGGTGTTAAAATCATCCTCCACTGGTGTGACACCTATGGGTTGTTCCATTGATGTTCTTTTTATGCTCAAATCTATCCATAGCCAGCCAGCTGATCTTGTTCCATCTTCATGTCCCGCAACAGAGAAATGACGGACGAACTGGGCTTGTCATGCCGCGCATGCACTAAAAATGTTATTGCAATTAAATTGGTTAGCATCGTTATATTTGATAGCCACCTTGTTTTGTTTTTTTTTTCTCACGAAAATCATGTTCTAGGGGGCGAGTCTGTGGCACTTGGTGTAGAATCTGTGGCACTGCATCACACATTGGTCTATATGTGGGAAACCCTGAACAGTCAGCTGAATACACTGGTCTCCAAAAGAGGTCAGAGGAAAGTGCACCTGCTGTGGGAAAGCAAGTCCTCCCACTCAAGGGGTAGAACTGGATACTTTCTTGTACAGGAAGTAGCCATTGTTTGTCCATCGAAACACAGTTTTTCTCATTAAGTTTGCAAATAATCAACTTAGCACAGATGTGGGTTGTGAGATTATAATATGTTTTAAAACATGCCAAACACGTAGATGGAGATTCTTACTTTATTTAGGCAATTAAATACCTTTCCAGTGCCAAGAGCAGCACATTTATGCTCAATGCACTGAGAACTATACATGTTATCCACCAGGAGAGAGTCAACAAATATAGTGAATTCTAGAAGCTGTGGGGTCCACAGTTTCTGATCACCATGATTGATCAGAAATTAGAACAATAACTAATAAATAAATAAGATGTGAAACTCTTACTAAACCGCACACTAAAACTAACACTTTGTATCATTCATTTGTGAGCATGAAATAAGTGTTTATACATAAAACCAGCAGAACAGTGATGCGCTTGATCTTACAGCATGAATAGAACCACCCTGGCTACACAATACTGACAGATTACTACTTCCTCCATCAATACCACACAACAAAAATGTTGTTAAAAAATGTCTACACTTCTGTCCATAAAACAGCTGGTTGATAAGAATTTACTAGTTAACTGTAAAGAAGACTTCTGCAAAACTAAACAAATAAAACTGCTCTATGTACAGAACCAGCAGGGACTTTGTTCAAAGAGCTGCATCCACTGCTATCTTTCAAGTTAGTATATCTTTTAGAATAATTTCATTTGAACAAAAAAAATAGTGAAAATGAGTAAATTTAGTTTAATTTACCTTGAGTGAGTTTGAGTGAGAAAGGATCTAACAATCTAGTTTTAGAGATATGTTAATAGTGAGTGTAACATTTTGACCTCACAACTTGATCTACATAAAAAAAACTGCAAAACTGTTTGCTCCTTAGTGTCATTTTAAGTTCTCAGATTACATCCAGTAAACTTTTGTTAAAACGTTAAAATACAATAACAAAGACAATACAAGCAACACACACACCAGTGGTACTTGAGGAAGGAGACCAACACCATGCTGGTGAATATGAGGTTCATAATAAAGACATGCATCCATTAGTGTATTTAAATTAAAATTAAAGTTTGAACTGACATGAGAGAAAATTTGTGTGAAACACCTAATTTACACCAGAATAAAGAGCACAACTTACTGCAGAGGCTGACTGTATTTGAGGATGCCGACTGACATATTGCCATAACATAACTTTACTACTGGCCGACAACACTCCTGACTGAGTCTCTTCAACTAAATGATACCTAGATGCACAACCTACAGCACATGCAATTAATGTCAGTCTTTGACTCTTTGCAACACACATCAAAGTGATCCAGACACATCTGTCTCGGAGATTCAACAACCTGTCATTCAGCACACTTTCCGCCAAGTTCAGGATTGTTTACTTTCTGTGCCACTATAGGTAGTAAACAGTCAACTGTGACACAGGGTCCCAGTAAACATAAGGATTTAAGGGTGGGAGGAGGACAGAGAGAATTTCAGGATGTGGTGTAAAGAGGTATAACAAATGCTGATAGCAACTGTAATTAATAACCTTGTAATAAACTGAGGGTGTCCCACTTTTAAAACGGACTGAAACCATGATGCAAAGGTCCACAGTCATGTGTCATGGTCTTCTCTTATTATGTCTTGATTCTGAATGGAAAGGTTGACTGGAATTGCATAAGGATAACATTTGTTTTTTCATGTGTCATCACAGTCAAACATGAAGTAAAATAATACAATTTCCCAGCTACAACATTCAAATGCCATTAGCAAAGAGACTCTAAAATCCCACTGCAAAATTCTTGCTCGCCATTCAATGGTAAATTAAAAGCTTGTGATTAGATGGTAAGTTCGCCATCTGCTCACTAACTTTTGTGTTTACACAGTGAAACATTTAAAAATTATGGTCATTCAGGGGTTTGGTTGGATACAATCAGATCTAAAAGTGCTGGACTGACGACACTTTGTTTCTCTAAAACTGAAGACTTGACTGTGCAAACAAACAACTTCAAGAAACAAAGAACGTGCATGTCGCATAGCCACAGCTTTCTACACCATTTTGGGGGCACCCAGCTAATGTTTACATCGACATGTTCAGGTTCCTCACTAATAAAACACTAATTATTAGTAAGTTAGATCGTTACAATCTGCTGAACAATAAATGAAGTTCAGGTTTAGAAGCGTTGCCACCAGTTTCTATCTTATGCTGGGCTCACACCAAACGATTTTCACGGTCACAGGCTAAAAACGAAAGTCTTTAGGAAATCTTAGGAGTTTTACTGGAGTCACAGTGCGCTCCCGTCATTTCGGTTGTTAGGTGTAAGCTGGTAATCTGTGCTGGTAATCTTTCCCTAGTCTTGGATCTGTGACAATATCAAACATGTTTGATATTATCGCAAGTCGCAGTGACGAAACACGATGAACAACCAATAGATGAGCTCTGACAAAAGCAGAAACAGGAATCCTGACAGTCAGAACACCGGCACAAACGGACGGAAAAAAAAAGACGAACAAGAAGCGGTGATGAAATGTCGTCGGTGGACCATCCAGAAAGAGGAGCGGGTGGTTATTAAGAAGTAAGTGTCTGCTGTGGATCATTTATGTGTTACAGTATAATGATCTAACAAATGAGAGAATAGAAACTCATTCATCCCTCCAGATTCTGATGAGTCAGTGTAACACCTGGTGGAGATGCAAAGACACACGTAATGATGATGATGTGTAATTCCATCCTGGAGTGAAACTCTCCCCTTGCTTGCTTTACTGTGTGCAGATCAGCCCTGTTCCATATCAACTGTCCAACATATCACAAAAAAATGCTAAAAGAATCTAGTTGTAGTCTTGTAATTAGTGACCGCAAAAGATTCACAGTCTTTGTCAAATCTCAGGCTGAGACTTAAAACTCTAAACATTTGTTTTTAGATGTGAGCTGGTAGTTTTCTAGAGTCTTTTGCAAATCTTTTAAAAGTCTTCTGGTGTAAGCCCAGCTTTAGATGTCTGCGTTTACCTGGTGCTTGGTGTAAGTTCATACACCCGTCATGAATTTCAAAACAACTGAACATTAAATGTTCATGCAGCCATTTTACAAAGAAATGGATTAAAACCTACGAGTCTACAAACTGTCAGCTGCAGCTACACCATCATACTGATCATTTATATGTTTATTAAACATTTACTGTTCTTATATTTTTATTCTGAGATTAAACATTTTATTGTTCTCCTTCTTCCATGAATTTCTAATTAATGAATATATTCTGGATGTTATAAAAGGTAAATACATGTGCAAAACTGCTGCAGCAAGTACATAACTCAGAAAAGAAATGATAAAATGAAATACTTGTCAGAAATTCTGAATAAATATGGAGCTTAAAAAGACAAGAGCTAGTGCTGAACTGATGTAAACATACCATGGATACACCCAAAATGGCCCAATTACTCCCACAATTCTGTGAGTTGATGACGTCGACGACTAAAGTGCAATAACATGTCAATACTGTGTTCACAACTATTTTCCCCTATGCAAGTAAATTAGGCCACCATCACAATAACATATTGCATTGTGTTAAAATAACACATTGCATTAAATATCCAATGTTTCACATGTGAGCAGGCTACTGCATCTTCTCCCACATTGACTCCTTTTACGATATGGGAACAGAATTAACTTATTACAAGTTTATTAGTGCAGCTGCTTTCTTTAATTCCCCTAAAAGCTGACTGTGCTGTTCCCTGTATGTAAAATTCAGTTTGATCTGTAATGAATTATAAAACCTGCTTGTATAAAATCAGTGTCAGCTTGCACACTAGCATCTTCAGAGTACCCTACACTTGATCAAAGTGAGTTCACTAGCATATTACAAATAAAATTCAAGCCAAAGTACCAAGAAAGGGCAACTGTTAAATTAATATGCAACAGTTTACAAAGTTAGGAGGGTTTTGGCGTTGTGCCAGAAGCTGGATACTTTTTTTTTCCAGGTTATAACTTCGTTTTTGGACAGCAAGCAACGTCAACGACATACCTTCAATCGTTTGACAACCTCGTCGTTGCTGATCTTGTCGGTAATCTCTTTTACTCCGGGAGGATAGACGATCTTTCCATCCCCCGCCGGTTTCTGCTGTTGCGGGAACTCCATGCTTCCTGATGTATGGTCCACACGGTCTTCTACTGGCCTCTATGGGTCAGAAAACAAAAGTTCAACACAACCATGCTACCACACTTAACAAAACATCGCTTTAAGCATCATTCGCATGCGCTAAACAACACTTTCGGTTGCTAAATCACTGAAAATCACACTTGTATACTAAACTATATATTAGTCTTGTACACTTCTCAGACAGAAAGCCATTACTTGAACAAACATCGTGCATCTTATTAGCTTACATGCTAAATTACCCCAGCTAAACATCAGCTGTATATTCTACGTAAAATCTTCACAAATTAGCGTGTAGATACAGAAACCAGCTCTACTACCACTTCGCCAATACTATACCTATTTAAACTGCAATGTTGTTAGAAAAGCACTTCACAAACAAGACGAAGGCAGCCGGTGTATATTGACTGTCATACAGGTTATCAAATTAGCTAGCTTGCTATTTGTACAGCAAACAACATTGGCTAGCATTTTGCGGGAAGTAATGTTAGCAAAAAGCGGCTAATACACGTTAGCATACTGGTTAGCCTATGTTGCTAGCCTAGGCCGCAAACTATCCAGGTACCCATCACATCTCGTCTACAATTACAGAGGAAGTGAAGTATCCTATCATCTTTGGTTCAAATAGCCATGCTCGTGGTCAGTTCCTGTGATTTACAACTAATGCAACTACTTTGAGAAGTTTTAAAAATAAGCGAATTTACTTGTTACGGTCTTTTTTTCAACTTCCAAGCATCTCTCTGTACTGCCGCTAGTTTACAGGCGAGGCAGGGCTGCTACCGTCGCCCTGAGCCCTCCTCTCTCACCAACTTGCCCCACGGATGATTTTGAACACCCTAACAAATGCAAAATGAATATATTTGTAAACAAACAGCTACAACATAAAACCATGGATATTTGCCAAGCGCTTCCTTTTTAGTATTTACCTCTTAAATAGGCCGTTTTAATTCATTAGTCTGACTCAGGTTGAGCTTAGTTTTCGGCACAAAGCTCTCTGTCCGTTCAGTCAATGCTGTCTGTGTGAAGGCTGGGTGCGGAGCGCCCCCCTCGGTCTCATACGAGTACTACAGCTCCAAATTCATGGCGGGATTCGGAAGCAGACATCACAATGCTGCTGACTTCACTTTCCGTCATTATGGGTCTGACGAACAGAGTATGATATTCTTTAAAAGAAAATAAATTATATAAATTAATTTGATCAATTTTAGTGCAATAACCTCCTGGGATCCTATTGTTTTTAACTATATTAAAGCACCGTATTTGTGTAATTAACAAATTTATAAAATGAATTACATGAAAAACTGTTAAGTGAAAAATCTTTTATTAGAGAATGGTTACAGACCTGAAGACAACTTATATTTTCCGAAGCATTTCGACCACTTGGGGTGCTGTTGGGTGCTATACTCGTGAGTTGCGGCTGTACTTTCCCCAGCTGATACATCGCTTTAGCATGTTTCCAGTTTCGTGTCACCCTTCTGAACCTCACCAGCTAGTAGTTAGCTCTGTTAGCAGCTAATGAGAGCGTCATCTTTACCACAACATGCCTCGGAGAAAAAAAGCTGGCCAGAGCCCAGCCAGGCAGACCGGCGGGCGAACGGACGGAGGAAGCTTCGGTCACAACAGTGGTAACCCTCTACGTCAGGGTTATGATCCAGTTATGGCGAGTAACGTCCCACTCAGCGCCGCGGCGCCCAACAGCGCTGTCATGGAGAGAATTGTTAAAAGCATGCAAGAGATGTTTTCCCACCTGGACCCAGACGTTATATACATCATACTCTCCGAGTGTGACTTTAAAGGTACCAAAACAAATCAAGGCCCAGTTGTCTAACATGCTGTATAAGGGTTAATGTTGTAACTTTGCTAACCAGTTAGCTGAGTAGCACCTGTGTTTTTGCGTGTGATGGGACTGAAACGTTTGACAGTACGAAGTTACTTTACAGCACACATCCCATGATAGTTGTTTACCATCAATATTATTGAATAAACTGAGACTGAAGCTTTGTTTTTCCCCTTTCAATCCCCAAACCTACGCTCCCTCTTCCACCTGTTGCTTCAATTGAGCACTATGGAAATGCTTAGCATGTGGTTGACATACAGTTGTTTTCATACGTCCATGGCATTATCTTACACCATAAAGGGTCAAATTCCACCTGCAACTTTCTTGTCTTTGTTGATATTTTACCAAGCAGCAAAATTAAGATTGGAATTATGTCTACATTGTCATGGACAAACAAGATTATGGTGTAATCCTTGTTTCTCTTTAGTTGCTATAAGTAATGTTGCAACTAAACTGGTTATTTACTTTGTGTGAGGTATTGTGATTTCTGCCAACATGGCTAATATTTTAGTCAAGTATTGATTTTAGGAATATAAATGTGTTTTTATCTAGTGCTTTTTATGTGTATTTTTCCTCTGATGTGTCTTTTGTGTCATAGTTGAAAATGCAATGGACTCCCTCCTCGAGCTGTCTGTGGCTGCTGAAGTTGCAGTCCCAAACCCAACTCCTGTTTCTGGCTTTGAGCGGACTGCTGCAGCCTTGCTTACCCCACGTCACTTTTCTGAACTGAGATCGGACACACAAACATCCACAGCCTCACATCAGCCCACCTCTCCTCCGTCTGCTGACCTGCTGACAGAGGAGCGGAACCTGTTCGTTGATCAAGAGTTGGAGACACTAACCGCTCAGGAAGATGTTACGGAGGAGCACCAAAGCAGCGTTTCCTTATCTGATGTTGCACCACTTTCTTCCATCCCTCCACCACCTGTTCCTAAGCAGGCACTTCCAGAGCTGCTTCAGAGCAGCTTAGAAGCTGCATCTGGAGAGTGCTTTATTGAGCAGCAGTCATCATCTGGAAGCTTGGTGGAGCTTTTGTCTGGAGCTTCCTCTCCACTTGACCAGCTCAGTACCTGGAATCAAGATGTTCCTGAAGGACAGGGAGAGGTACTTGATTTCACTCACCTGGTGACAGAAACTTCTGCAGAGAAGCCAAAACTTTCTTTGGACCTGGCAGCCTCAGGGCGTCCCTCGGCTTTCCAGGTCTATAAAAAGCAGGACCCATCCCACAGTCTTTCAGACAGGACTGAGCCCTTGCTCTCTAATCCAGTAGTCGATGGAACAAGGTCTAAAATGAACTTGCAAAACTGCAATCCACAAGGTTATATGGCATCACCCTGGAACTCGGGGGCACCAGCGTTTTCTCCTTGTATCCATGGAAACCAGGGACCGGCCTTTATCACACCTGTAGCTCAAACACCCTTCAATTGGTTCAGCCAGTTCAGGCATGTTTCTCCCTGGCTGAACCAGGCTCCTGTTAGCCAAGCGCCCCTCAAGCCCTCTGCAGTTATTCCTAAGTCTTGGGCCTTGCCTGCTGCTCCACAGGTTCCTGTCCACTCCACCAGGCTACGCTTGCAAGGGAAGGTGCTTGTGTTGCTTCGTGGTGCTCCAGGATCTGGCAAGTCGACTTTGGCAAGGTAAAATGGTTTTGATTGTCAGAACTTTAATCAGGGCTGAAAAATAACAAGAACCTCCCCTTTGCTTAATCCAGTTTAACAGAATCCATGTTTGGAAAAATATATGCATAATATGATGAAGTTGATCAAAACTTGCAAATTAGTTTGTTTGTTTTTGTTAAAAAATCATAAACTTAATACTTTAAGTGAATGAGCTTTCTTACTCTCTGAACCCCATATCCCGATTCTATATCTTATCTCTTTATTTTCAATCTAGGAACATAAGATCTGTGGACTTTGTGCTAAAGCCAACACATGCTATGTTATTTGACTTAAATGTCAGCTTAACGTGTGTGTCTGCAGAGCCGTGTTGGAGCATAACCCAGATGGGGTCATACTGAGCACTGATGACTATTTCACCCGCAACGGAAAGTATGAGTTTGACCCCACGGTGCTTGGCGAGGCCCATGAGTGGAACCATAAAAGAGGTTAACAACAAAGTGCTTATATGAAGTTGACAGCAGTAACAAGTGAAATTACATGTGACCTTCTCTAGATGTTTTTTTATGTCTGTAATTAATTGTTGTTTTACTTTAAGTTATTGGACATCAGTCACATGTTTTCCTGTTTCTCTCATGCTAACTTCATCCCACAGCCAAGGATGCTTTCAACAGGGGAGCCAATCCCATCATCATTGATAACACCAATCTGCAGGGCTGGGAGATGAAACCTTATGTGGCTCAGGTCAGTCAGTTCATCTGGAGCACATGAAGTATGATAAAAGTGAAGAAGAACTTTGTTTTTTTAAATACTGCAGTATAAAATTCATTACGCTGCAAATGCTGTTAAAACGCTGTTAAAATATATTTATTCTTTATATTTGCAGTTTTAGACATGCAGACCAGTTTCAAAATGGATTTGGATTTGTTAGTTTTGAGGAATAATTATTATAATAAATGGATGTAATATACAACACTTGATTTAGTCTTGAACTGCATAAAAAGTCCAATTCTCTGTCTGTCTTAGGCACTGAAACATGGATACAAGGTGCTTTTCAAAGAGCCAGATACTTGGTGGAAGAATAAGCCCAGAGAACTGGAGAGGTGAGAGAGACAGAGGAATAACGTGGTCTTACTTTTTATTTATTTAGTTATTTCTTGGGACAAAATGACCGAAAATGTTGCTTGGAATAGTTTTCTATATCTTTTGAATGTATGTTCCTGTGCAGACGTAGCAGACACAATGTGCCGGTGGAAACGATACGCCGCATGCTGAATGGGTATGAGCGCTTTGTCACAGTCCAGTCCATCATGGGTTCACACATGCCTGAGTTTAAGCAACAGCTTCTTCTGGAGAACAAAAGCTCACAGTGAGTTTTGTTTTAAGTGTTTGAACTATTGAATGATTAATTTAATTAAGTTTTTAACTTGAAATCATTATTTAAGATGTTCTAATAGGCCAATTAGCAAAGAGAGCGATTAATGTACATGTTACATGGCTCCTGATCCAGGTTTCAAACCTGCAGCATCAATGGTTTTTACAAATCTACTCGCTTCAGACTGTGGTCTTTTTTGTGCAACAGTACGGTCCTCTGAGAGTTAAAAAAATAGCGTCCGGCCTTGATTCTTCTCCGTCTGAGCCGCAAATATGTTTACATCGGATTTACGTTGTTTTACTCTCCACACTCGCTTATTATCATCTGCTCTCTCATAGCCGGTGGAAGGGACGGGGAGATGCAAAACTCATCAAACTTTTCCTGGTGAGAGGGTTCAACACCTTAATAAGACAAGGCGATGACGAGGTAGGCTACGTGTTTAATTTCAACGTCATGTGACAGCTACACTCAGCCGTGAAGTCGCGTCTTCAAACTTCATCACGACCTTCCATAAATGACTGAAACACTGAGACAAAAAGCACGGAGGACAGAAAACAGTAACATGTGACATGTCCTAATGAAGTGAATAGAGATGGTTTTACTGAGTGGAGTCGCTCTCCGTATTCAGAGTTCAGATCTCAGATAACTTGCTGACATTAACTAAACCTAGAAAGAATACTGAATCATTATAAGCCGTAATATCACTCAAGGCTCAGTTATAGTCACGCAGCATCAGGCGGTTACACCATCACCACCGTAAGGTCCGCGTAGGTCTGCAGAGGCTCGGCGCGCTGCTCTCCCAACCAGACGTGCAGTCCGCTTCAGTCCGCCACGCGAGTGTAACTCCAGCTTCAGAAATGACTACAATGATGATAGATTCAGCTCATTCAGCTGGGTCTCCATGACGGACATGAAGTTCTCAGCATAACACGAGTGTTTCCATCTTCACCTCCCAGAGAGTGTTAAAAAAACCAGGATTTCTGTCTGATTTTCAGGTGGTTGAAGCTAGATATTGTCCTGTATTCGTTCTCCGCTGGTTGGAGTGTGCACACCTGCATGTGCACCTCTCTGTGTGTATGGCATCTATCATGTGTAGCACAGAAATCATGGAAAGAGAAATGAGGAGCTGAGGTTTAAATCAGATCAATAACATCAGACTGTTTTGTTTTTACTACAAGGACAAAGTAGAACCCAGTTTTAGAGGAAACTTCAGTGTTTTGGCCACAGGTTGCATCATGTAGTTGGTAAGTGAAGCTGGTTATAGCTCAATGTTTTGTCCTCTCTAGAATATAAAGCAATTAATAGCTTCCTGTTATAACTTCCTATAATGTTATAATCCTCCATCTAATATAGAAAAAATATTTCTGCATGAACAGTAAACAGGAGCAATATTTAAAGATGAAATTGCAAACCAAATCACAGTTGCAATATTGGTCAGAAAAATCGCGATTAGATTTTTTTTCCCATATCATACAGTGGAAACCCATTTCTGTATCAATGTATTGGAAGAAAAAAAAATCCTGGATTTTAATACAAGGACAACGTAGTGAGTTAGCATCTCAAATGACTTAATTTTCCTGAATGGAGAACCTTTTCTGAGTATTTGACCCAGCCTCACAATAACCTCTAAGTTTAGTTTGGTGTTTAGTGTGCAACATGACAGCAAAAACCAAAAGTTAACCTTGATGGGAAAAGTCACAATGGTGAAGAATTACTAGTTTTGATGACATACAGGTTATCATGGTTCTTACCATTTTTTTCCAAATTGCATTTGGATATAAAAAAACAAAACATCTGACAGTGAAAATACAATGATTTTGCAAATCTCATAAACCAATATTCTATTCACAATATAGGTCAGGATTATGAATGAGTACAAGAAGAGCATTTTTAGACAAGTAGAGCTCAGAACAAAAGACGGGTAGTTTCTGAAATCTGCTGAAAAGCTGAATCTGCTGACAAGATTAAAAATAATCCTGGGACATAACTGAAAATTGGTATCGGTTGCCCGTCATCTTTGGAGCTTCAGACTACATTAAGAACAGGTGTAATTCTGTCATGGATATATATGTTTATTTGACTGTTGTATTCAAATAATAACTGGCCCATATCTTGTCTAATGCTACTTTTATTTATAGAAAAGTGGGTCTCCTATAATAAGCTTTAAGTAAACATCTTTTCTTTCAAACATATTAATCTTATTAAAAATGATCTTAAACTTAAAACTTTTGCATGCAAAATGTGTTTTTTTAATTATTTATTTATGAGTGAATGACAGCAACAAAAGTAAATAACGTCATAACTATTCTACCGTATAAACAGCCCCATATCTTGCATAGAGATATGCAACATCACTGCAACCGTGATCTCTTTCCATCTGGATCCTGATCATACGGGATCCACTGTGCAACTAATTCCCCTGATGTAGTTCTTCTCTTAACGAGGGTTTGTGGGCTGAAGTTGTCTTCTGCATTTTGAAGAGAGCAGCATTTCTCACTACAGTTATGTGTTCAGCAAAAATGCAGACGTGAGTGACGGCTCACTTTACTGTATCTGTTAGTGCTTTCAGACAAACACCGTTCTGGTGCGGAGGGTGGGCTGAGTCCACTGCCAACTATGGAAGCCCAAGGAGATCATTTGCGGTTCATATAAAAGAGGGGAAAAAAAATCCTGATTTTCATAGGATGAATTGTCCGAAACAAAAAATTT
The DNA here is from genome assembly GCF_017639745.1 of Melanotaenia boesemani. Taxonomy (NCBI): domain Eukaryota; kingdom Metazoa; phylum Chordata; class Actinopteri; order Atheriniformes; family Melanotaeniidae; genus Melanotaenia; species Melanotaenia boesemani. The sequence goes on from NC_055685.1 coordinate 12,914,729, forward strand.
GATTTATCGATTTTATCGATTAATTGCCCAGCATTAGGCAGGGCCGCAATACAATGCTGAAACACAAACTGCATCTATTACAGCAAGATAGCTTTGTATTAGAAGAGCCTTACAGGTGATTAAACTGAAAACATTAACTAATCATGAAACACAAAAACCACCCAGGACTGATGAGCATTTGAAACTTATATTCGAAAATAATAGGACAACATTCCTCCCCTAGAAGTCCAGAAGCTGGGCTCCTCAGTTCCAGATGTTTACACTGTTTTTTAGACATGTTGCTGCCATCAAGTTCAATATATATATATATATATATATATATATATATATATATATATATATATGTATATATATATATATATATATGTATATATATATATATATATATATATATATGTATTATTAAATTTCAAAATACCTTTAACATTTGATGTCATCTTCTTTCCAAGTCATTTCTAGTTACGTTTTAGTGTCTGTTAACACAGAGAGAGACAGGCATTTTTTTTACCTCAATAAAAAGAGGTGTGCAGCGTGTAACAAAATCAAAGATCAATGAAAGAAAAATATAGCATTAAAAACTGTTTCTGTTGATATCTAACCACCTAATAAATATTGTGTTTTTATTCTCTTACAATGAGCCATTTATATCTATTTGCCTTGGGTCTATATGGCAGCTGCCATGTTTGTGCCACAATTTCTTCTATGGTATCTCTGAATGGACAAACAATTTTATGTGAAGTGAGAACCCTCTGAGCTTTAAAACAGCAATACCGGCTTTGTTTAATAGATGATAGGTGCACTGATTGTGTAAGTAATGCCTTAAAAGTACCATAGAAGACAGTACACATGTACACAATTTTAATAGTTACCGATAGAAACATGTTTTATCTGAAAGAATTTTGGTCACTGACAGCCACCATCCATTCACAACTTGCTATACCCATCATTACCACTAGATGTCAGTAATTCTTACACACTGTACCTTTGTCATAAGTCTAAATTTCTTTTTACACCAGCCATCTATTTATTGCCATGTTTCCTTAGAGACAAAAACATAAATGGTATTAGTTGTGTTTTTTTTTTGTAGCAAGTAAGTACAAGGTGTTAAAAGACAAGTAATTGTGCTTAAAATTAGTACCTTTATACTCAACAGATGAACAGAAATTATCCAAAACTGGTTTATATCAGTTTTATGTTGTGCCACTATAATCATTTTGTTTATGGTTCCAATTATGTTTTTTTTCTTTTTCAGTAGACCAATGTCTTCTGAAACACCAGGTCCTGACCTTGTGTGTCAGCCAGGATTGACTGAGGGATGTAAAAAATCCCATCCTCAACTCTCCTCCTCCCTCCCTGATGTGTCATCTTTCGGTTGCTCTGGAGAGGTTGCTGTGCAAGAAGACAATGCCCACAAATTCACTGAGCTGCTCGATCTCCGACTCACGGAAAGCCATACTAGCAACCCAGATATTTCTGATTTAGATGAAGATATTGATTTGGGTGAACTGGATTCTGAGCTGGAAATTCAGTTGGAGTTAAACCACCAAATGGAAGACCAGAGAATCCCAGACTGTGTTGTGGAATCTGTGATAAATGAAGATCGATCTGGGGAGGAAATCCATGTGGATTATTCTGAGTCTATTAGACAAAGAGTGAGGAGGGAAAGACCAAGCAGGAGGTCTGGGTTTGAAAAATTGGAGCCTGCAGGTCTGGTAACAGACTCTGATCAGCCAGATAAAGAAAAGCCAAACAATGAAGATGTAGAAGTGGTTGAGACGGTGAGGTGCAGGGAGGAGGAGAAGGAGGAGGCTTTTAAGATGTTAAATTTTGTGGGCGATTGGCCTTCTGAAGGGTCTCTAAAGCAGCGCCAGGCGAGGAAAAGAGAACAGCCAAGAGAAACGGAGGGAAGAGCCGATGATGAAGAAAAAACAAAGTGTGTGGCGTCGGGTCCTGAACGAAATGAGTTTCAGAAGCTTCTTGATCTTATTCAGACAGGTGTGGCGTCAGTTCAGACCTGCTCTTCTGGCTCACACCCAGTTTCTCCAAGCTCGGGAGAAGAATTTGAGAGAGAGCATGAGGCAGGTAGCATGTTTGAGGAATCAAACAGTGAAGAAAAACAGTCGAACGGTGTTAACAACAGCAAAGGTGAATTACCCGACTGCGTATTAAACTGGAAGGCAGTAGACTCTTGTATCGTCAGGGAGCTAAAAGCTGATGGTTTGGAGGAAATTAAAAAACAAAATGACGAAAGCGGTACCATTGAAAGAGATGTTGCTGTGTCAGCATTTGGACAAAAAACTTTATCTGAAGATTTGCAATCTTCCAATGTAACCAGTGATACAGGTGAAAGCCTCGATAACAAAGACAAAGTTAGTACAGATGTGGATTACGGCCCAGAAAATGGCAGCGAGTCTGGGGCTGGGACTGATGGGAGGGTCAGTAATGAAACATGTCAGAGTCCAGCATGTGAGATCTTGGTGGAAACAGAAAGTGGTGGAAGCAGTCAGGAAAGGAAGCACCATCAGGGTCGGAGATCAGGGAAGCTGTGCAAGCTGGCTCTCACCTTCACTCAAAACTGCCTTTCTTCTTCATCCAATGATCTGGACTGTCCAAATTCCACAGCTGAAAGCAGTGACATTACTGAAAGCAGTGTTAACGCAGATGTCACACCTGTCTTTAATCCCAATTGTGACACTAATTTAGACCTTAAACCAGACTTGGACCTGTCTACAGAGTCCAGTTCTGAAGCACACCTGCAGCCCACTCCTGTTGCTCTGGTGGAAACAGGCTGCTTCACTCAGACAGAACCTCAAGACTTCGCCTTTATTTGGCGTCTCAACCATCAGGACAGCTCAGATGATGCAAACGTCTCCAGTGACATCAAAGTGTTGTATGGGGAGTCCTCTCGGTTTGTGCCAGAGCCCTCCTCTGCAGTTTCTGCTGCAGTCGCTGTTGACCTTTCTGGTCATTCAGATGTATCTTACTATGTGGTGCATGAAAAAGGCACACAGGTGGAGGAGAAAGAGCTTGTAGTAACTGAAGACCGAGTCAAGAGCCTTCGCATTCTCAGCTGTCATTTTAAGCTAGTTAGCTTTGATACGTTAGAGGATCTGTATGACAAGTGCCATCAGGACTTAGAATGGACCACCAATCTGCTACTGGATTCTGGAGAGAGGTTCTTTAGAGATGAAGATGTTGAGGAGTACGGTGCAGCAGATGTAGACAATACATTTGGTCTATGTGGAGAATTACATGAGGCTGCAGAAAGCAGCAAAATTCCTGATGCATTACATGAACATCAGCATGTAGGAGAGCAAAGTGGGACTGAGACGGGAGCCCAGAGGTCAAACTGTGGGGCAGGTAATGAGTCAAAAGAGGGTGCCAACTACACAGATGGACCAAGTTTTAATGTCGCTTCTGTTCCACCTACAAACAAGGCCCAGTCAGATGCAACTCCAGCTGCAGGAAAATCTCCTCTAACAGAAGTTTGTCTGCCTAAAGAAGTGAAATTAGAGCAAAGTGACAACAATGACCACAGAGGTATATCCGAGCCAGGGCTGGGAGGCGGAGCTTGGAGTGGGAGCCTTTATGATGAAGTAATAATTGAAGACTCGAGGTTTGAGTTTGAGGACGACGTGGCCAGCATGGATGAGATCAATCGGCTGCTGCAGGCTGAACTGGAGGAGATGGAGAGAGAGGAAAAGAAGAGGAAAGAGAAGAGTAAAAGTCAACACCTTGATATTCAAACCGTGGAGCTGAAGCTACCCACCGAGCTGGCTCTGCAGTTAGCCGAGCTGTTCGGTCCTGTTGGAATAGACCCAGGTAACTAACACTCAGGCTGTACATTAAAAGTACATTTAAAAAAGTATATTCAAACCTCAAATAATAATGTGAATAAGGCCAGAGTGGAGGATGTCTTTTGTATTATGTTAAAAACCATTAAACGACAAATTCATGAAAATCTGATTAAGTCTGTTCCTGACTGCATTCAAGAGTTTTTACCCATGCTGCACTGGTAGCAGTTTTACCAGAACTAAAGAGGGCAACAAACCACTGTAGTAATGGAGATGGATTATGCTTTGGCAGGTAGAAGTAGCTACTTAAAGAAAAAATCTGTATTAAATTGACAAAATAAGTCATTGTGCCCACTATGTGGCAACAGAACAGGTTCAGTGTGGTGTGCAATCAATACGAAGTCACTGAAAGATTGTAATGATGGGGGTCTCTAACACATTGGTCCACTATATTATACATTGTGTGTTCCCTCGCATTATGATCTAGCCACAACATGTTATTTACTTTTTATATTCAGAAAACTGTTCAGCAGCCCTTTGTTACCTGCTGATATTGATGAGCTCACAGAGTTTAGGACACAGTTTGCAACACTAATTTTTAGGGTATTCATACTTACCTGATTAAACTGCTAACCTAGATGTCTGTCTTGCCTGATAATTATACTCAGGTACATGCTCCACTGATGACTTCGCTGTGCAGATGGACCTGAATCTGGCTAAACTGCTTCACCAGCAGTGGAAGGAAACAATCCAGGTAAGCTATCGCAGATATCAGTGTTTACTTGTTTACCACTGTTGAGGTTCATCTGGATATAAATGTTGCTTTTCAGGAAAGGCAAAGACAAGCAGCTCTTTCTTTTCACCTGCTCCAGGAAGGTGAGTGGTAACACACACAAACACAAGCTAAGTAGAAATCCATGTGCAGCAGCATACATTTGCTCTGCATATGACTAATATTGTGTTACAATGCACACTCAAACCCACTCTTACATGTCAGTGCATATAGTGTAATATATAATACACACATTGCCATATATGTTTAAATACTTGATAGACTGAACACAGTTTTGCTACATTCTCTAAATGTTTTAGGTTCAACTCAGCAGGATGAGTCACAGGTGGCCAAATACAACCAACAAGACAGGATGCAACCTGCAAACCTTTTGACTAGTAAAGATGGTAACATGCCACTGGCAGAGGCCTCTGGTTCGATGCCGCTCATGGACCACTGGAATGTGTCCCGTCCACATGTCTCTCTCAGGGACATTATTAAAGAAGAACAAGCCTTGCAGGACAAAGTACAGAAAGTAAGACTACACCCCGGAGAAAAATGTAGGTATTTTCTGTCTTCATTCTTCATCCAGTGCATTCTAACATATGTCCCCCTTACTGTCTTTCAGAGCAGACAAAGTCGAGTTGACCTGGACCGGTGGGATGGAGCCACGTTGTTGAAGGAGAAGCAGCTGTTCTCCCTCTTTCCCACCATCGACAGACATTTTCTCCAGGACATTTTCAGAGACCACAAGTAAGAGAACAGCTGAGCTTGGATTGTGATCATCGTCATGTAATCATGAGAAATCAAACCTGTTTCCACTGTAATGCTGTGCCAGTGCAAGTAAACATAATCTGCTGTTTGAGCAGCAAAGTGTCTGCAGTTGCACAAAAGTTACATTGCAGGATGTGTAAAGTGTGCAGAACATCACAAAGCAATGCAGTTTTTTTTCCAGAAACAAAGACTTAAAGTCCAAAACAAAATGATTGAGTGCACGCACTTTGATTTAACTTCATTAAAAAAAACACTTTGTTGCTAGTGAGGGACATGTATGCTCTCTGCAGTGAAATGAGCAAGAAAGAGTAGAAAAACAGATTTTCTTAATACCCTCTTTGAACGTATTAATTATGGCAGAACTTCTTGCTGGTTATTTTACACTCACATTGCCTCTTGTGAACAAAGAGGATTTTTTTTCTTCAGGCGTTGGGTGAATTGTTTTCTGTGGTAGACGTAAAAGTATTTTAATTTTATTTTCAGTGACCCTTTTAATTTATTTTATTTATTTATAAACTAAATATAATGCTTGTTTTCTTAAAGACCAAGCAGCTGGAAGACTCTTTAATGCTTTCATTCATTCATTCATTCATTCATTCATTCATTCATTCATTCATTCATTCATTCATTTATTTTATATTTATTCTCTTTTTGTCCTATCTACATTTTAAACGGGTATATTTTTATTTTTGTTTAGTTATAGCTTGACCCAGACGGAGTTGTTTCTTCGCTCTCTCCTGGTCGAGGAACCTGTGAAGACAGTCGTTGCTCCAGAGGCTCCTCGGACTGACCACCACAGAACATCCAGCAAGGAAAGAGAAAAGGTATAAAGATGGGCCGTGGATGAAACTAACAGCAAAACATCTGTGATGCATATTCACATCTTTAGTTTTTGATATTGGAAATTACGTCCATGATCTCTCCTAATTACCTGTCATTTTAATCCATTAGAGGCAGAAGTCTCTGGAACCAACTGTACCCAACTATCAGGATACAGAGGACCCAGAGTATGAGGACTTCAGGGCAGAGGCCAGCCTTCAGAGGAGGCGACAGCTCGAGAGTTTTGCAAAAGCTGCAGAAGCCTACAAACAAGGACGGAAAGAAGTGGCCTCATTTTATGCACAGCAGGTAAATTAATAAAAAAGAATGATTTTAATTTAATACACTGTTTGTTAATGTGCTGGCCTGCTGGTTTATGGACAGGGAGTCTCAGGTTTTACTCCCTTACTGCATATTATTCAAGTTCTGCCTTTGTCTTCCCATGTTGTCTTCTTTTAGGGACACCTGCATGGCCAGCGGATGCGTGAAGCCAATCACCGTGCAGCAGTTCAGATTTTTAACAGAGTCAACTCCTCGCTGCTGCCCAGAAACATCCTGGACCTCCACGGGTTGCATGTAGACGAGGCCCTGGAGCATCTGGCACAGGTCTTACAAGACAAAACTGCAGGTACTGCATATTCTTCAAATAGCCTCTTTCAGACACACATCACTCAGTGTTGGCCTGTTGGCAGTTAACCACAAAGCTCAGTGGTCAGAGAGGCGACTTGGGGCTGGAAGACTCAGGTTCAAGTCCCCAGATTAGAAATTGTGGTGAACCACTGTGGGCCCCTGATCAAGATCCTTAACACCCAACTGCTCCCTGGGCACCCTGATAATTTTAAAAAGGGTCAAATGCAGGGGCCAATCTCCTAATTGAGATAAGTTATTATTATTATTATTATTATTATTATTATTATTATTATTATTATTATTATTATTATTATTATTATTATTGTTGTTGTTGTTGTTGTTGTTGTTGTTGAGGATTTTATAAAACTTAAATCCAGATTTGGGCCTTATTAGACAGGACCAGGTAAGATGTCATCTCACCACAAATTCTGCAGCTGCACAAAGAAAAACAAGCATAAGGACATTAAATCTGCCTCTTTGTAACAGGAGCACATGTTATAACACATTATCATAAAAACGTGCTGGCTGGTGGTAACTGTATTCTGTGTGTTTTGTACCTTTTTGGCCTCTTTGTGTGCAGATTGTGAACAGGGTCTCTGTCAACCTCAGCTCTCTGTCATCACAGGAAGAGGGAACCACAGTCAGGGGGGAGTGGCCCGCATCCGCCCTGCTGTTATAGACTACCTCACCAACAAACACTATAGGTAAGCGCACACACATATAAACACACAGACACATGTGAGCATAAACCCCAACCAGATATGTTCATCTTCACCCACCTTTTCTCATATCTCTGCATCTCACAGGTTTACAGAGCCAAAGCCGGGTCTCGTGTTGGTCTCCTTGAGGTGAAAAGACCCCGTTTTCGTTGCTATAGAGGACAGCTCTCTTTATTTCTTACTTGTCACTTCTTCAGTACAAGTTTACCAGCACATACAGTGTGTTAAAGTGTAATCAGACAGTTAAGGTACTCTTTAATTCTCTTCAAATCTCCACGTCATACAAAATACCAGAAACTGAATAACTTCTCACAGTGGCACTACTTTTAATCTTTGTCCAGTTTAAATGACTTTTTCTTTCCATGGAAAATGACTACATTGTTATGAAACACAGATCATTTATTTTTATGCATCTAATAAGCTTTATCAATGCATTTATATTTTATCTTAAAAGTTTTATAGCGTGGATTTTTCCTTTATGTGTTTTAGAGTGAAAGGAGCCTGTGTTCAGCGGCTGTGTGTGAATACTAACTAATTTGGAGTTAGGATTAAGATGTAATGTACATGGTTTTATCTAACTTTAATTGAATGATGATCACATGCTGCCTGCTTGGAAGTTACTCTGCAACCAGAATTTTAAAGTATTTTTGACAGCCGAAGGATCACATATATGTCTGTGTTATAAGGCAAACCTGCTGTATAGAAAATGCTTCTCTCTTCATTTTAGTGCTACAGTTTCCCTATTGTATTCACAAATGATCAAAAAGCTGTCGAATAAGTTGAAAAACCTCATTAAAACAAGCTTTGCTGTGACTTCTGCAGCAATCGCTCTGCTTTGACTTAGCACATACCTTTGTAGCATAACACTTTTATAAAAAATTTTATTTTTTCTGTGGGAGAGAGAGAAAGGTCATACAAAGTTTAGCTGCTAATATAATAATATTCAAACTCAGGTGACAGCTAATATTAAGTGTTCTTGACTTTTTTAAAGGCCAGTTGGTTATTTCTAGCCCATTCCTGGTTGCTTTTAAAAAAAAAAACACTGCTAAATTATGTAGCAGTTGTCTTCCAAAGGCAGCTACATTAGTTTTATAGATTTAAATGGATTCAGTTTTCTATCTGTGTAATACTTGTTCGGTGCACTAACGTGGGGAACTCTTTATATTGGAAGAAATTATTGTATTTTTACAGGTTGTAATATTGTGAAATAAAATTTGTTTACAGTTTATATTTCTCACCATTTGTGGATGTGTTTGTGTGGATCAGTGTGACTTTTTTAATAGACATCTATAGCACATTTCAACCAAGTTGTGTAGGAAACTACTAGAAAACATTCAAATCCATATTAATCTGTCAGTCAGGTAACTGGCTGATATTATAAACAATATATTACCACCTTTAGTGGACATGATCTGAGAATCGATGTAATATATGCCATTTAAAATACTTCCTGAAGTCATTGCATAACCTTTTCTGTTTAGACTCCGGCTTGGTGCAAAGATCACACACATCTTGACATTATCACTGCTTTTTGTTTTAAGAGGTCCACACCATTTACCAGAGATGGTGTAAATTATAATAACATTTAGTAAATTTTAATTAAGAAATCTCATTTCCTTCACTCGATAGTAGCAGGTCATAATTACCCATATTACAATAAAATTATGTATTAAGTTATTATAAAAGCTGTGTAGAGGTCAGTGTGTTACTTATACTTCTGTACATTTACCTAACAGCTAAGTTTAGCTGGTTTTACAATGATTTTGCATCGATTAATGTTAGCAGCCTCTGAAATGAACTCGGTGGTTTTCACCCACTTTCACTCCTGATGTTCTACAATAAGCGCTGCATTCATTCCCAGTTGAAAAGGTAATGAAATTACTGTCCCCAAAGCTGGAACCACTCATGCCAGTGGCAATACAAGAGGCAAGAGTGTTTTTTCAGAGGACTGCAAGAGACAGTGAGGGCATAAAATGAAGCTGTTCACATGTTAACTTTCATTAGAGTCAAACAGGAACTGATGTCATAAGTTTTCATGTGAGCCATATAGCTTTCGGTGTTTAGTTGAGTGTTTTGGTGATTCTTACATATGCAGGCACAATTTATATAACCCTTAATTTATCAAAGGAGATGAGGGATGGTTTCTAATGCAAATTTTCTGAAATGCTGATAAGTCATGAAAAACTTTAATATTAAAATACATTCAATAATTTCAGATATGCTTGCTTTTAGTTACTTGTCCCTGAATTTTCGCAGCAAGTATACAATGTGTTAAAGTGATAAGCATTTTGTCTGGTCTCAAATTGAATTCTGTTTATCAATACATTTATTATTTTGCTTTATTTTTACCCTATTAGGATTTTAAAAGGAATAGTTTAGCAATTCTTTAATCTGCCTCTAATGTTTCATTACAAACCTGTGAGATTTATTAGATCTGTTTTGATCAGCTGAATTATTCTCAGCGTATTGGTCCTTGTGATGAGGATTTACTTATTTATTTTGGAATGATTCTTTTGTGCCTTGCTTAAAAGTTAGCTTGAGTTGGCAAACATTTTCAGACCAACGTTAATCTGTGATGGAGATCTGCAGCACTGAAAACTACAAATGTTCAACAAATATTTTATTACTCTAGAAAGTGCTCAGGATTAAAATGTTTCTTTTCTGTATTTTATGTCTTATTGTATTGTTTTGTTTTGTAAAACACTGGTTTTACCTGTGAAAGGTGCTATATAAACTAACTTTACTTTCTCATTTACTTATATTAAAATAATAAGTTATAATATAAACGGAGGATTGTAATTAGTGAACAGATATTTAATTTATCCACTTTACTCCACATTAAAAAGAAGTGGTCTTGAATATTAAAATCCTGGGCTGATTGGTTCCAGTCCGACCCTGGCCTCAGTAACATAGGAAAGAACCATACACAGCCACATTAACCTGGCTCCTGTTTCTTCATTTTCTAAATAATAAAGAAAAGCTATTGATTTAAACAAAAATGTGGAGAAGGTCTGGAGCTCCCTCCCTTAGTATTTGGAGGGACTTTGGAAAGTATATGTAGATACTTTTGGTGCATTTCACTCAGGAAAGTTCTGCTAATTGACTAATAAAATGGACAACTGTGTATTTGTTTTAAGTTATTCTTTAGATTGTACGTCGGTTATACTTATTTAAAGAAAACATATTTTTCTTTGTAGCTAACCGTCCCTATTGAACCAAATATACAGCTGATTTCTGAAGCTATCAAAGCCCATACATATGTTAATTATAAATAATTAGGAAGTATGACACTCATCATAGTTATTTTTATATTTGATGGTTATGTTTCATCTCAAAGGTTAGCAACAAGTTTTTTATGTTTAATGAGAAGTTGTGTTGTGTTGAGCTGCTTCATGTTTGTACCATCAAGTTTCCAGTTCTGCTCATGTTGTGTTTTAATCAACGACCTTTATATCTGATCAGTGAGGCTGAAATACCAACATTGCAGCTGCAGGGTAGTAAAGTGCTGCTTGTAAAAAAATGACTAAATTTACTTGAAGGATTATAAGGATTTTATCAAAAAGTGAAGCAAACACCAGTAGTTGCTGAAACCCCTACACATCCAAATGATCCCACACAAATTGTCACTTTAACTTGTAAAAGATCTAACAGATAAACAGATGTAGCCAGATTATCCATCTTTATATCCTTGGCATTTTTTATCAAAAAGGCGTTTTCCCAAGAAATCTTAGAGGGAATCACCCTTACAAAGTCTCGCTTCCTTTCAGTCTATTAAATTATTAATCAATTTCTGACTGGAGCTCACACACTGCATTGTTGATCCAGTGTGGTCACATCTGCGCCCGTATAGTATTATAAGTTCCCTTTAACCTGCACCAGTTCTGCTTCTGCGTAAAAAGGCCCAAACAAAATGATGCAAACTGACAAAAGAAGGGAAAAAAAAGAAAAAGAAAAAAGCAGCCTTGTTGCAAAGCACATCTGGTGTGGGGGAGGCGAGATATAGATTCAGTCACACCTCCACACTCCAACAAGCGGATGCGTTTTACTTGCCTTTTCTCGTACATTCTGACTTCCCTGCTCGACTTATTGAGCAAACTTTGCTAACGGGGCCACAATATTTCATCTATGTGTCGGCCGGAGTATTTGCGAATCGCAGCTGCGTTTTAATGTACCCGCTTCGGCACATTATAATTAACACCAAAGCCATATTTCGGAGCTTGAAGACGGTGTTTCTTCAGCACATCGGGTGTCAAAGGCGCCAGCAACATCCGCCCGTTAAAGATTGAGGTGACTGACAAGGTAGGCCCAAACATCGTGTTTTTCCCCCTCCCCATGTTAACTTGATTTTATGTTGTAAATAGTTTTGATTTAGCTTTGTTTCTGACTCTTTTGTGCCTAAAGTTGAATTTCTTCTTTCTCTTTTAGTTATCAGTCATTAAGTAAATACATTGTGAGTTGTCCTGAAATGAAAAAAAAAAAACCAAACAAACAAACAACAACAACAAAAAAAGACTTCTGATATTTCTCTTACTGATAGACTATCGAAGGAGGTTTCTTAATGTGAGATCATTTCACTGAATTATGGAAAACCCGCTGATTTAATTGTCCCATCTACGCAACAGTAGGTTTTCCATCTAGATGTCAGTGGATGAGATGGCAGGTGTTCTTTTTTTTTTTTCGTTTTTTTTTAAACTTAAATGCCAGAGGGTTTGAAACAGCACAGAAATAATATAGCTATATTATTGTGATAATAACCATCAATGTGAATTTCTGCAGTTTTAAAAATCATGAAAAACATCACTGTTTGTTGTCAGATATCAGTTTGTGGCGTAAACAGCAGCATCAAGATCTGCTTTTATGTAAAAGAGGCACAGCAGAACAGCTGGAGAGGCATAGATCTTATATGTGAGATCGATGATATGTCTTCAGATAGATGTGTTATCAATGAGCACCTGTTAAGGTCCTCAGAATCAAGATGTGAATTCTGGGTCACACCCAAACATACATGTCTTTACTTCCGTGTTTAAAATCTCTAGTTACAGATTAAAGCTGTGTGCAGAGGAGCCGTGCTGCTGTCATGTTCTGTTTTTAGATTATAATATGTCAGTTGCTGGAGTAACGGGGAAAAAATAGGCTTTAGTTAAACAAACTCAAAAACCTTCCAGTTTCTCACCATTGTGGATGCGGAAGGAGTCTTTATTATGCTAACGTATTGTTTCTTTGTCTTCTTTCCTCTGTTAATGTCCCTCTTAGGTGATGAGGGGCCATAATGCGTATCTGTGGTTTAACTGAAGAGAAGAGCTTGAGGCTGACCATGCTGCTGCGAAGACCGAGCATAAGCGAGACAAGCCAAGATGGCCTAAAGCACTAGGAAGTGACGCCTAATGTGAAGCCTGCCTGCTGGAGAGTGCTGACTGCACACCTACTGTATGAGAAATATTTGAAGCATAGGCCAGTTCAGTTGACTGGTTTGCCCCTACTGGAGAGCATCTCTGATTCATGGAGCTTACACAAAGCAGATCTATAAATCGTCTGCTTTGAAAACTGCCACCTATTCTCAGAAATAGCAGAGGGATTAGCTTTTTTATCCCACTAACTTCACGAGAAAAACTTAACTATAGAATTTCTTCCAAGAGCCAAGGACATCCTGAGGAGTGAGATCCAATCATGAATGGCTTGACGGAGATGTCGGTGAAGTGTGTTCTTGTCGGGGACAACGCAGTTGGCAAGACAGCCTTGCTGGTCCGCTTCACCTCAGAGACCTTCCCAGACTCTTACAGGCCCACAGTGTTTGACAGTACAGGTGTGGAAGTGTATATGGATGGTGTCCAGATCAGCCTGGGCCTCTGGGACACGGCAGGCAATGACAACTTCAAGCAGATCCGACCAAGATCATACCACCAAGCCGACGTTGTGCTCATCTGCTATTCTGTGGCTAACCCTAACTCTCTAGCTAGCATCCAACGCAAGTGGATCGCTGAGATTCGAGAACACCTTCCCAAGGTACCAGTGCTGGTCGTTGCGACCCAGACTGACCTCAGGGAAGCGGGAGTGCATCGAGGGACCTGCATCACGCCGGCCGAAGGGAAACGCATGGCTCGTGAAGTCCACGCTAAGGGTTACCTGGAGTGCTCCTCCTTAAGCAACCGCGGTGTGCAGCAGGTGTTTGAGTACGCAGTGCGGACTGTTTTTAATCAGGCCAAGAAACAAGCCAGGAGACGCATGTTCAGCTTAAACCAGTGCAAAGCCTTTTGACCTTTTACCTTCATTTGGTTGCTACCTATGGTTTCTTTCAGATGACCTTTTAGTATACAGTTCAAACTCAATCAGCTGTATAGAGGTGAAGGGTTCCTAAGTGGGATTTCCCTGGTATTTGTTTTTCACTAAGCCTCCCCAAAACTCCCCTGAACTCAAACATGTTTGAAAGTGAGAATACATTTTTAGAAAAGTAAACCTAATAAACCAGAAGGCAAGTGTACAGAAATGGACGGTTTATGTTTATATGATGGGGAGACGAAGTTGTACAGTGTTCTCACATGGCCGTACAGTTTGTTAATGGGACAGAGGATTCATGTAAAAGACTTTCTTTACTTCAAGCACTGAAGCTGTACTCAGAGCGAAACATATTTATGTGTCTGCTGGAGATGCATCATGACATTAACTTTAAATTACTGCAAATAATACATTAACTAACACAAATGAAATGATACAACACAGTTTTTTTTACAGTTTAACCTTAACTTTTGTTAAGGTTACATTATTTTACACATTGATTTGTACATTTGTCTTAATCAAAGATAAAATCTACTTCCCTTTTTTTTGTCATTGATTAAATGAACATTGATTTGGGCTTATTTTGTCATTTGGCTCAGAAATGCATGGTACTTGCTCTTATTGAGCTCTTCATGACATCTTTGATTATAGTGAAATTTTATTGGATGTGATTTAGAATTGAAATGTTAAATAATGATTTAACAAATACCTGCGGGCTGTATGTTTCTGTCATAAATACGTGTCGAACTCAGTCAAGGTGTAGAAATATTTGCAGTTCAGTTCAAAATCTGCATGGAAAATATGCAGAAAAAGCCTGAAGATGTTATGAACAGTTATTGATTGATTGATTCATGGATTTTAATATAAAAAAATCTAAAATAAAGGGATTTGATTGTAGGCTTTTGTGCATTTATTGTAATTATTGAATCATTGACCTCCTTTTCAGAAAATGCGACACAAGTACACAAGTACACGGTTCAAGTTCAAGTTCAAGTTTATTTACATAGCACATTTTCTGCAACAGCAGTTGCCCAAACTTGTCTTTCAACTTAGCTATTATTATTTTGTTTTGATTTATTATTTTTTAAACTTAGTTAAAATTAAGTTTTTTAAGACATTTCGATATAATCTCTACATTTTATGTGTACAGTTTTACTGAAGGGAGGGATGAGGTAGCAAATAACTATATTTAAATATATATGTGCGTGTGTGTGTGTGTGATTTATTAATTTATTTGATATTTTTTATATATTTTTCTTCAGGTTGATTATCAGCCTTACATGACCGTTTTCCTGGGAAAAAAAGACTTTTTAAAGCATCATACATTGTATATATTTTACATATGAACCCTCGAAAAGTATAGTCTTGTATCATAATAAAAACTTCTGCAAAACTTTGTAGTCAAATTAAACTTTATTTATAAAGCATGTTTCATACAAACGCAAAGTGTTTTACATCATAGAAAGGATTTGCAACATGTTTGGCGTACACGCATTGTTCAGTACATGTTTTGTATCTTAACAATTTATTGTGAAAAGGCCAGAAGTTTGATATTTTTATGATCCAAATAAAGATGTTGAGGCATGTCTGTAATTAAATAGAAACTTGTGTTTCAGTGAAGAACTGCTTTTTTAAAAGTATTCCAACAACCAGGAGAAACAGCTTGATAAAGCCATACGACAATATAAACGTTTTACGTATCTGTAATGCAGTTTTCATAAAATCTAGATTTGAGGGGTGTAAATGTGGAAGTATTGGAACAATTATGATTTTGATTGAATAAATGTGTCACTGTAGAAAAGAAAAAAAGTTGTAAGACAGCTTGGTGAATAAAAAGGACTTGCTCACAAAGAAACACATGAGATAAGTGGAGACAGAACGATGAGGTTAAGATTGCAGATATAACTTTAAACTTTGATGTATTTCATCAGTTTGAGGCCAACAAACTGATGACCCTCTGACTACAACAAGCCTCTCGATACTCACAAGCAATTCAGTATGTATGGTATGTTTCTTGTATGTGATGTCAGAGGATGACATTGGAGAAATAAGTCAGTATTAAACGTTTATGGTTCTAAAGGATTGGTATGAATTGCAATAAATAAATAAATAAAATAAAAAGAAAGAACCAGGAAAGAAGCTTAGAGAAACTGTTCCTCCCCCCTCATGTTTTCTCCCGCTCTTTCTTTACTTACCTTCTTCTCATGTGGTGTTCAGAGCCGCTAAGGATGAGAGGCATCATGCACACTTTTTAAGGATATGCTGAAGAACATCTAACCACATCCCAGTACCCACTGACACACACACACACCTATATAATACTTTACATTATATAGGCAAAGTTTTACACGCATGCTTTAAGCCACACACTCTTGCATACATGTGCTCTTTTAATATTTTCTGCATATGCACATTCATACTGAGATACACTTACTTATTATACCAAGTCATGCACATGCCACACAGCAGACTCAGATCAGCTGAACAGAAAACAAACTTAACAAAAGTATTTGTATATCCAGCTGTTTTATTTATTGAAAAAGCATAATGTAGCAAAAATCCACTTATACTAATACAGTAGTCACTGAGAGGAATAGCAATTGTTTTAATTACATCTTTTCTTACTGTTGCCTTTTGCATATTTTCTTTTTAATTGTTGCTTTAAATCATCTTATATTTGTTTCAATGTATCAGCCAGCCTGCTTATTTACAAAGTCATTAAGAAAATCTCTTGTAAGTATATATCTTCTATTAAAATTCAGTTATGCAATCATAACGTCAAATTTTAGCATCCATTTCTGTCTACATGGATTTTGAAAGACATGCTCAGGCTTTCAGCAAGTTTGACTCAGTGCTGTGGTCGCATCTTTTATGCCTCATTGTGCTTTATGCCACAGCTACCACAATGCCTCACCCCTCTCTGACTGTGTCTCTGTTTCTCTCTGTGTCACACACACAAACACACTCGTGGTATACAGAATGTGTATGTGTAGGGCCACTTCACAGCAGTATTTGGTGTGCTTACTTCTCAAGTGCCTCTGGGAAATTAGAGAAGGGGCTGGTAAGTAGTACTTTTTTTCAGAGCAAACATTTTGACATGTCACGCAGGTGCAGCTACGGTAATAAAAAAAAATCTTTGAACGCTCTCGGTGATTGCTCCTAGATTGAGGCACGGAAAACACTGACTCATTTACAGCTAAATCTAAAGAAGAAATGGTTGATGTTATTAACAGTTTTTTCCTGCAACACAGCCTGGCCACTGGCAACCATGGCAACAAGAGTCAAATTATCAACACTCCAGTTGTGCAATGTTGCATCCCAGACTGTAAATTGTGAGGCCTGTTTAGCTTTGAACTTACACAACTTATACAAGTTTTTTCTTGTATTTTTTTTTTATTTTTATTTAATTTTTTTGTAGTAATTGTCTTTTCACAAAAAAGTCAAAGCATGGTTTATGACTGTTTTTGCTGTTAAAGTGATATAGCTATCCTATTTTTGAAACGGTAATTCTCATAATTAGCCTCAATATGAATATTATTATTAACAAATCCAATCACAGGCAAAAAAATAAACATTTAAATTCCTCTATTTAAGCGCTTTGCATACCATATCTGCAGTTCACCCTTGGCCTATTTTTCCTTTTCCTTTCAAAGAATGCTCGAAAAGTATAAAGCTATATTATAAGGGTTTTGGGGTAGGATGGTCATTATTTCTGAACAACATGTAATATCACATTTTCACTCCAATGTTCTCTGCAATTACTCATCCAGGTCACAACGTATGAACACGTTTGCATACAGACTACTTAGTGGTTTAGTGCACCTCAGCTAAAGAATGAGCAGGTGGCTCACAAGTCAATTATAATTAGCTGCAAATGTGTATGTGTGTTCTGATTGTAGTGTACATATTCTTGCAGGCCACACATTTATGAACCTACTAAGTAACAGAACATGGGTTCTTAAATAAATATTTTACAGCATGTGCCTTTGGCTTGTTCTAGCTGGAGAGGCACTGCTGGGACTAACACTAATCACACTGTTGTCTGTATGAGGCATGTCAGCATGACAGTGATGTACTACACCTAATGCCACGTTTTCACAGCAGACACTGGGACCTGCCCAAGTAGGCGAAGCACAGGGGATGTACTGATGACCAGTCTGTTCTGTAGATTTCACAGTAAACCACAGAAGCAGCAGGAAGCTTTCTTGCAGCAGTAACCATTAATACATACATTCGTAACTGTGACGAATCAAAATGTCTGCTGTAACGAAAAAAATAAAAAAAGAAAGAGAAAAAAAAGTCTTTACCAGGAAATAGAATCCCTGAAACTGAAGAAGATATTTTACTGTCTGAGCTAAGGCTGCGTCTCCCATGACGAGTCAAACTACCTTCTAGTAAAATGGAAAAAAAAAAAACTTTTGCAATGTGACACTGATGTGTTTGTAGACCACTATGACGCTTTGTTCCACTAGGAAACAAGTCGCATCAGGTTTTAAATGTACTGTTTTGTATTCCTTTAACCCCCATTCTTTTCACTTCTTTTAAAAAAATTTCTTGTTTTATTGTGTTTTTTTTTCTTTCTTTTTTTTGTATACGTTAAACCATCGGATACATAAGTGTGAAGTCAACCACTGTTCACCTCATATGTCTAATTAATTACGTTTCCTTAGCTGTCAAAACAACCATGCTCTTAGGTTTATATGTCTGTCTCTGATTGTAAAACTTTCTCTCCCAACATCTCCCCTTTTTACACAAGAACAGCAGCACAAACTCAATTTCTGATTCCTTATCTATCTATCTATCTATCTATCTATCTATCTATCTATCTATCTATCTATCTATCTATCTATCTATCTATCTATCTATCTATCTATCTATCTATCTATCTAGCTGTCTGTCTGTCTGTCTGTCTGTCTGTCTATCTATCTATCTATCTATCACACACGCACGCACGCACGCACGCACGCACGCACACACACACACACACACACACACACGTCTGTGTGTGTATAAAGAAAAGGACCCAAAATACACTTGAAGACAATTTTGTATATTTTATTTTTTATTCTATTCTGTTGCTCAAAGTGCCTCTACGTTTTGATCAGTACGTTATACAAAACCATCTCAGAAATGAAGATTATAGAAGTGGTTTGCAGAAGCTCATATTTGACTCTGCCTTCATCACACACACAGACATGCACACACGTTCTCACATACACACAGGAAACACCTGTCCTGTGCGAGTTCAATACCACAGAAACTGTGTAACATTAACATATCACATGACAAGGCACAGTTCTTTGCAGATTCAGACACGTCAGTGACATTTCTTTCTACATTCCTTGTCCTGAGATAAAACTACTGATTTTTTTTTATCAGTGTTAAGATTAACCTGAGTACTGATTATATATATATATATATATGTGTGTGTGTGTGTGTGTGTGTGTGTGTGTATGTATATATATATGATTCTGACTCTGTTTTTCATGTTTTTAGTACAACTGAATAATAGTTATCCTTAGATATTAATTCTAAACATTGCCACACTAGTTCTCCAGCCAGTGTGTTGTATTTCATGTTATTTTCCGTGTAATTATAATCTAAAATCTGATATATCAACATACATAAATAAATGTTCTAAAACTGAAATTGTCTCATTAATTTAAAACGTTCAGGCAAATAACCTGCAAGATACACTATAATAACACACTATAATATAGCTTTAAACTTTTACAGGATCCTGCTCTTCAGTAATGATGCGCATCACAGTTTAACAAACTACCGCTGCTCCTCTGTTGTAGTTCAGGGAAACTTGACTAAAAAGTTTAAAAATGGAGTCTTAATTTAATTAGACAAATTAAACATCTGTCTTCATGAATTACACAATGTTTTCTAAGCTACTATTGCTTGTTTGAGATGATCGTTTTAAGATACTGATGCTGACAGAGACAGGCAAGCTTGGAAACAGCCGCTTACACAGAGTAGTCCAAAACAAAGCTGGGAAGTTGTTTTTAGGGGGCCTGCTGTTTGGTTGAAAAATGTAAAACAGTGTTATCTTCAGTTCTTTTTTTTTTTGTTTTTTTTAATCTTTACCTGTATTCAATCTTCTTGATATTTATGTTATTTTGTCCTCGATGGGGAATATGATGGGGAATATTAAAATTTGTAGATACACACTTTTTCAACATTTTCTTATAACAAATAACAATCAAGAAATAAAATTAATCTGATCAAAAATTTTTTTTCTTCTTTTTGCTCTCAAAGGCATTTTTATTGCTTTTATTTAGCCTTGCTGTGACTATTTAAACACACACACACACAAAAAAAAGAAAAAAAAAAACACTGAACACGCTTCTGTTCAGGTCTAGCTCAGGAATTCAACAGAACTGGAAAATTAAACAAGCATAAAAGAATTTTTTACATGTGATTTTTTTAAAGGCAAAACAACATATAAAGATCAATAAGTTGTTGCCTTTTTGACAACTAGCAGACAAGGTGAAATTATAACCTGCTATAATTAACTATCTGCAGACAGCTTTACAGGTTATATGTTAAAATTTTATATTTATAGGGTGATTGTGGATCATGTATTATTACACCATGTCATGTAAAACATGTGTATCTTCAGTGATGTGTGTTTTCAGATGAATGACAGTAAGAATGATTTATTGTATGTGTGACTGACACATGTCAGCTGTGTAATGCAGTGCGACTCAGTGTAGATGTGCGTTTGTCTTACAGCTGGTTGTGGTCATGTACAAAAGTGGATAGGGCTGCAGGCATCACATTTCCCCCAGTGCCGTTGTGCTATGTGAGATGGTGATACTGCCAAGCAGTGTACCTGTGTTAGAGTTTGTATGTGTGTGATAGCCTCAGGTCCTGTTCCAGAGCAGCAATTACACACACAGACAGAGGCAACCCACGACTTACAACTAGCGAAGCATTGAGAGCTTCTGACAGGATGTTAGACTTCAAGAATTTTCTGTGGTCTCGGCTGGCTTAAGAATGGAGATCAGAATTGAGTGATGCCCTGGATTTGGGCTCGGTTTATCTCAGCGACTGCTTTGCTGAATAATTGAACACTTGGCTTGTGACTGGCAAAAAATGAGGAGGGCAGCACTGATGGTTTGGCTCAGCCTTTTGGTGCAAGGTTAGTTTTGCATAATAGATCACTTTGATATCTATATGCACTAAGTGGTACAGGAGTTTGCTCCATAAAGCCAGGTCTGCTTTGTGTTTCACTGTTGGTTCACTTAATGTTTTATCTGTTTGTTTGTTGGTGATATGCAAGCTTTAATTGTGTTTTTTTATATCCACCCTGCTATTTCCTCTGGATCCTGCAGTGTCTCACTGTGCTCAGGGTCTTTATGCTCGCAAACTTCTGAATGATCTGATGGAGGATTACTCAAATGCTCTGAGACCTGTAGAGGACACAGACAGCGCCCTCAATGTCTCCCTGCAGATCACGCTGTCACAGATCAAAGATATGGTGAGTAGGAAATTCTCATGTATGTATGATTAGCACCACACACAGGTATGACCCTATGACTAAAACTTTAGGATATCCACTAGATTATGTAACACAGGATTGATTTCGACTAATGCTTGGCCACACAACTATGGGGGTATTTTCCTATGCACAGAAAATACTGCTGTGCAAATGAAAAATAATGAAAAGGAGAAAAACTTGACATCTAAGTTAACATCTTAACTTAGAACTTCTTAAGTAATATGCTTGAATAATATATTTAAGGGAGATTTATATATTAAAAAATATAAGCAGTAAAGATAAAGAATTATTTTCAGCACACCTTATAATCCCTATTTCTTGTAGCATGCATCAAAAGTACAGACTGAGAGTATCCCCACCGTTCTAAACACAGAACATACACAACGGTATTTTTATAGAACCTATTTTACCATGGTCTTCATCCTACTCAGACGTATTTCTAATCTTCAGATGCCATTATATGTTAATTTGATAATAAAGTTAAAGATGACAGATTTAATAGTAATACTATTTACAATACCAATGAACTTTCAAAGACACTCAACATCATAAGCTGTGTGAAAAGATGGCAGTGCTGATGTACTGTGGTTGAACTGTGGTTTATAGAATTGTTTGTACAGAAGTGTGTGCAAATTAAAATGGTGTTTTTTTTATGTCGATTGCAAACAAGCAGTTCTGTTTAATATATAATGTAATGTATATAAAATATATTATATAACCATAATGCAATTTACGTTGGGCTCTCAGGCCAGTGTATTTAGGGCCTTTTCTACAAACCTAAGCACAGTTTTTTTAGACCTACATTGTAGAAATTCCATGTTTTCAACTTGAGCTTTAAGTAAATTAAGCTGAATTAGCCAGGTTTGGATTTCTAAGAAGTTCCCTTTAGTTAAAACTGTACCATTTGAAGTAACAATTCGAACTAAGAAACAAAAATTAATATGTTATAATTTTTAAAACAATGTAATACAGGATATTCTGTTATTTTACAGAAAACAAGCAACTAAACAGATCCTATCAGCAAGCAAAGCAAATATTGGTATTTGCTAAAAACCAAACTTAGCAAGCTAAACTAACACTGGTTTTGTTAGGACTAAACTTAGCAAGCTAAACTAACATGGGTTTTTAATAAAAACTAAGCTTAGCAAGCTAAGTTAACATTGGTTTTGCTAAGCCAAACTTGGCAAGCTAAACTAATACTGGTTTTGCTAAAACTAAACTTGGCAAGCTAAGCTAACATTGGTTTTACTGAAACTAAACTTAGCAAACTAAGCAAATATTGGTTTGGCTAAAACTAAACTTAGAAAGCTAAACTAATGCCGGTTTGGCTAAAACTAAACTTTGCAAGCTAGGGTATCTTTAGTTTTACTAAAAAACTGAACTTAGCGAGTTAAGCTAACATTGATTTAGCTAAAACTAGACTCAATGTGATATGCTAAAATTGTTTTTTGCTAAAAACTAAACTCTGTGATGGACAGGTGACCTGTCTGGGGTGTGCCGTGCCTCTCACCTGTTAAATGCTGGGTTAGGCTCCAGCTCCTCCACAACCCTTAATGGACGAAGTTGTACGGAGAATGAATGAATGAATGAATGAATGAATGAATGGAAAACTAAACTTAACAAGCTAATCTAACATTGGCTTTGCTTAAACAAAACTTAGCAAGCTAGACTAAGATTGGTTTTACTAAAACCAGACTTACCAAGCTAAACTAACGCTGATCTAGCTTAGGGTGAACACAGGTCCTCTTTTACCCCGACATGTCCTCTTTTTAAGAGCTAAAAAATTCGCCTGCCTGGAATTTCAAAACTGGTCCAGGATTTTGATCTATCTCAACCTCAAATATAGTTCAGTTCAGTGCATGACATACAAAGCAGAGAGCTTTGTTAGCCCAAAGATAGGTTTCTCTTGTTCGCTTTGGTGTTTGTGTGTTTATATATATTCATTATGTCATTGCTTTATAAAGGGACAAACACTGAACAGAAAGACAGACAATTAACTCATCATTTTATTTAATCATTGACCCCCCCCCCCAAAAAAAAATATATATATATATATAAAAAGTTGTTTTATGTAGACAATATAAATTCAGTAAAAAGATCAGTGCAAAGTTGATCTCTTCATCATACTGCAGTTGCCTTGATTGTAGATACATTTGTATCTTTCTACCATATAGCGGGACCATAAACACTTCCAACTAGAATGTCACACTCAGTTATGTATTTATTATGATTTATGGGAGAGTTTGCTGTTGGTGATGTTGTGAGGCTGGTCTTAGTTTAGTGAAATTTTGCTCAGTTGATGTCCTCCAAGTACAGTACAGATCATTGTTCATGTACACCAGGCTCACCAACCATGACCCTAATGGCCTTCTGCGGGTTTTAGATATTTCCCCCTGCCAGCACACCTGATTCAAATTAAATGGCTCTCCCAAACAGCTTGGGAAGTTCCACATAAGCCTGTTAACGACATTGATTTGAGTCAGGTATGTTGCAGCAGGGAAACATCTAAAACCTGCAGGATGATAGTTCTTGAGGACCTGGGTTGCTGAGCCCTGGTGTACACTGTGAAATGGCAACAAATTTGTTGGAAATAGTTAAAGAAAGGTTAACTTACAGTTAACTTTCATCTCTTTTCATTACATTCAGGGATTCAGCCTTTTAAAAGTCTCTGTTGAGTCTCTCTGTAAATCTGTGTGTAGGATGAGCGGAACCAGGTGCTAACCACCTACCTGTGGATCAGACAGGTCTGGTTTGATGCCTACCTGAAGTGGGACAAGGAGGACTACGATGACTTAGAGATGATAAATATCCCGAGTGACCTGGTTTGGAAGCCGGACATTGTTCTCTACAACAAGTCAGTATGAAGAGACAGAATCTAAAGTGGGAATGACAAGTACTAAATGAGGATTGGATGAGAAAATATAAACTAACCAAAAAAGTAAAAGAGACAAAGAGGTGAAAGAGTGCATTCGGCTGAGCCTATGCATCACTAAACATGTATTATCTTCTTCATGTTTGTGTAGAGCAGATGAGGAGTCATCTGGCCCATCAAACACTAATGTGAAGCTGCGTTATAATGGAGAGATCGTCTGGGACTCTCCAGCCATCACAAAGAGCACATGTGTGGTGGATGTCTCCTACTTCCCTTTTGACTGGCAATCATGCAATCTTACCTTTGGCTCATGGACCTACAATGGCAACCAGGTGTGTATAAGGAAGAGGATGGAGATCTAGTAAGTAGACAACATTTACAAAACAGATACGGATCACACAACAGAACTTTCTTGTTTATTTTATGTTTTTTACATGAAACCATTTGTTTCGATCCTTTCTGATTATTCACATGTTTCTTTGTCACATGACTTTCACTGTGTTCAGGTGGACATTAGTTTGGGCATGGACAGTGGTGATCTATCTGACTTCGTAGAGAATGTGGAATGGGAATGTCACGGCATGCCAGCAGTTAGAAACGTCATGATGTACGGCTGCTGCTCAGACCCATACACAGAAATCACCTACACCCTGCTCCTGAAACGACGCTCCTCCTTCTACATCTTCAACTTGCTCCTGCCCTGCTTCCTCATCTCATTCCTGGCTCCACTGGGTTTCTACTTGCCAGCTGATTCTGGGGAGAAGGTTTCCCTGGGTGTCACGGTGCTGCTGGCGCTCACTGTGTTCCAGTTGTTGGTGGCTGAGAGCATGCCTCCGGCAGAGAGCATGCCCTACATAGGTTGGGATTATTCTTAGAATTCTTTTTGTCCCATTAATGAAATTTATAAACCACACAGATCAGTCTGATGATGTAATTTTCTTGATGAAAATACAGCAACAAATATTCAACTCTCTGACTTTACAGCAACTTTGACTAAAACTCTTAATCAGTGTATATATGATGGATAGATTTTTTTATTCATTTCCAAGGGGAAATTAAGTAAGTATATTTCCATGTTAGTGCAATTCTCTAATGGTATGCTCAAAAGGTCCCTTTCATTAAACAGATGTTTAATCTATTTTCAACCAGATAAATCATTTTATTTCCATTTTTTTACTCTTTCAGGCCACTCAATGAGTAAAAAGTCATCAAGCTTAGGTTTGGTGACTCTAGATGGTCAGTTCTTAGTAAACCCTCTGAATAATAAACCTCTAAATAATTTATTAAGTTAAACAGGATTGCTTTGACAAAAATATTTTACATTTCACAGCATGTAGATTTTCTTTAAACCTGTATCTATACAGGCAGTCCCAGTGAGACATGCAGTTTTATTTACAAGAGAGACCTGTTTACCTAACCCTACATTTTTGTAGCCTGCTGTGACTCTTTTATTCTTTTGTCTTTTAGTCTTGCAAGAAGCTTTTAGTTCAGTTGGGCTCTTGGGCAGTCTTACAGACCACTCTATTGAGGTCTACCTATAGATTTTATGTTAGTTTCAAGGTGAGTTTAAAATCATTTTCCTGTTTTTGATAAAAACCTCCAGGGATGTTTGATTTACCCAGATAGCAATACCTTAAGTTCTCTCAGAGAGATTTTATTTTTATTGGTTTTCTAAATCTCAACTTGACTGCTTTGTTTTTGCATTCAAGCAGTTGCTTTATAATTGACCCCCAATTGTATTAATTCATTTTGTTTGACACACACACTTTATTTTGTTCAGCACTGTAATTGGAAGTCTTTCCCAAATACCATCACACAACACAATAGGCAAAGTACACTCATTTTTTAAGGATTGATTTTCACAGAAAAGTTGCAGAGTTTTCTTATTGTTCACTTTGGACATGAAATATTTCTTATTAGAAGTCTCAAATTAAATTATATCCATTTATGATTTCAATTACATCTTTTAATTTTTTTGTTAAGAAACTATAATGTTTCAGCAAACAGACTGGATATCAGTTGCTCACTGAAAGTAGAACATCTTAAATATAACGACAAACTGAGAAATACTTGGCTATTTTATAGCCTTTTTCTGCTTTGTGGACACTATTTCCATTTTCAGAGTGCTGGGCAGCTGCTTAGTGGAGCATTATTTATAACACTTTAAAATTTGGATCACCTGGCCTCTCCTGATTATGTCAGCACTAACCAAGAGGTGAAATGGTGCATGGTGCTACTTTTCCTTCCTTTACTCACTCTAAAATTGTATAAAGGAAAGTAATGCACTAATAAAAAATCTTTCAAAATAATACATTGTCAAACTTTAGGGCTTTTAGAGATCAGCTCATCTTTTACTCACTTAACCGATAAATTCCTGGGGTTTGATTAAACTCTTGCAACCCAATTGTAAATGTGTAATTTTGTATTGTAGAAATTAGAGCTGTTTTGTGAGCATACACTCCGTAAATAACTAATATTCTTCTCCTGCAGGGAAGTACTACATAGCCACCATGACTATGATTACAGCCTCAACGTCCCTCACCATCTTCATCATGAACATTCACTTCTGCGGTGCTGAGGCCAAACCAGTC
The DNA here is from genome assembly GCF_017639745.1 of Melanotaenia boesemani. Taxonomy (NCBI): domain Eukaryota; kingdom Metazoa; phylum Chordata; class Actinopteri; order Atheriniformes; family Melanotaeniidae; genus Melanotaenia; species Melanotaenia boesemani. The sequence continues at coordinate 12,941,483 of NC_055685.1, forward strand.
CCTCACTGGGCGAAGGTGCTCATCATTGACTACATGTCGAAAATTTTTTTTGTCTATGAAGTGGGGGAGAATTGTATGACACCAGAAAGTGAGAGGACCCCGCTGTACCCAGAGGAACCTATGAGCGATAAGGGCTGCTACCCTGATGACCGTTTCCATGATGGATTCTACAGTCATGATGACCCGTACAAGCATGGCAATGGCCACAGTGTGCATCATAACAAGCATCAGAAAAGCCAAGCAAATGGCAGCGCCAATGGAAAGCATCACCATTACAGCAACCATAACAATCACACTTCCAGGCTGGAGAGGGGTGAGACAAAGCGAGAGCCCACAAAGCGTTACCACAACATCAGGAGGGACGAACTGGATTATCAGGCCCCTTCACACCCACAAAATCTCCAGCATCTGAATGGTGGACTTAAGGAGCAGATTCTCTACCCGTCTGAGAGATATCAGATCCCATCCTGCCCTTGCTGCTGCCCCTGCCTCCAACACAAGCAGGTGACATCACACTCTGCTTCCTTAACTGATCGGTTTACTCTCCTTTGTTTCTAGAATTGCCTTCTTTAATTCATCTGTCCACTTTCAGGTGGTGAAGAACATCCAGTACATTGCCAACTGCTTCCGTGAGCAGAGAGCGACATGTGTCAAGGTAGCGGAATGGAAGAAGGTTGCCAAGGTGATGGATAGATTTTTCATGTGGATCTTCTTCGTCATGGTCTTTCTCATGAGCATCCTTATCATCGCCAAGGCATCTTGACAGCTTCCTCGTCATTTTTTTATCATTAACCCTTCAGCATTGCCGCATATCAGTGTTACTCAGATGCAGATGTTTATGCTTTAACACAAACATCACACAGTCCGGTTTTTTATGCTAGAAAGTTGCATTTCATGTGTGTATGAAAGTGTTTGTCTGGATTCATGGCTTTGTGTTTTTTTTTTTCTCTCTTTCTTTTTTCTTTTTTTCTTTATTTATTTTTGTTACTCTGATAACCAGAGAACACAGTTCATCCATTTAAACACACACTCATGGAGGAACTCCATGAGTTAGTTAATGTCAGGTGTGCTTCCATGTGTCAAGGAGCATTAGAAAGGTAAGACAATCTAGGCCTTGCCTTGAACATGCATGGACTCTCCATTATTGATGAGCTAACAGCCATTCAGCTATAGGCATTGTGTTTCTGACATTGCGATTTAAGCAACCAGATGATGTTTTCCAGTTTGCTGCAGTGCAACAGGAAAACATCTAAAAATGACCTGAAATACTATTAAGCAAACATATATGACAAAGGCCACTGACATACTCTGACATATACAGTTTTTGTTGGAAAACTGAAGACAAAGTGCGTAAGAGTAAGAAAAGTCATCAATACCTGAACATGAGACTTTTAAAAGTAAGGCTGGGTGTTTACATTTTTATGCTTTTAAAAAAAGAATTAATTTCCAACACTATACTCAGATCTTAAACTTAAAGCCTGTTGAGGCAAAAAGTTACTCTGTCAAGGATGAGGAGTCTGTTCTGAAGTGAAAAATAATTACAAGTTTATTGAACACAGGACTAAAATATAAAGAATAGAATTGCAATTCGAGACACTGTTCAGAGGTCTGACAGCACAGACATCTGAAGAGAATCTGATAAGAAACATACATGCAGCATCTTTTAAGCAGAATGATCAGTCACAACACATCATGAAATACAAACAAAGAGATTGTCTGTTACTCACACAGGATTAGATACTTCAGCAAACCTAATGAGTTTTTGAAATTTTTTGACGCACATAAACAACCCTAGTGACATTAAGACAGGATGCCCTGCTGGGTCATCCTGGAGCGTCTGGCTGGTATCAGATAAGTCACACAGGTCAGAGCGAACTGTTCTAACAAATCAACAGGCTACTCAGTATTAAACTCAATTACCAAGAACTTAAACAATCTGTTTACCCTGAGAGTGATCAGTAGACACAATATAATAAAGGGAATAATATGAAATTTCCCCAACAAGCCTATTTCCTAAGATTGAAGGGTGGATTTGGAAATCATGTTGCTTTTGTTTAACTTACATTGCGGATAAATGGTTCAATCAAAAATAAACCTTTGAAATTGTGTTATTAAAATGGTTCAGCTTCCTCTCTGGCGTTTTTTGTTATGGGTTAAATCCGATTTGTTTGACACAAGGTATGCATGTGTTTTGCAAAACTGTCCATTTCTGTTGTTATAGCCACAGGAATATTTAAACATAATCACTGGAGTTATATAACACTCATGCACGTGTCTCAAACAAAGCTCAACAAACAGCTTAGAGACTGCAGAGGGCAGACGAGCAATAATGCTGAACCGTGGACATTTTAATTCTGGCAATAGCCTCTAGAGGGCAGAAGAGGATTCAGTTACTTATTTGCAAAAGAGTTTGCATAACTAGATGCACATGTGAGTGTGTCTATCTACAATTATCCCAAATAATAGATCAAATCTGTGAATTATTATCACCACATTTTGTTAATTGTCTTTTAGGTGGAGGAGTCAAAAGAATTGGCACTGAAAGACTTAAAACTTTACTTTTACAATCTTCTCTGCATAAAGAATGATGCAGAAATGAGACACTTTTTTCCCCCACAAATGACTTGCGCTCAACTCCAACAATGACTCTGAGGGCTAAACAGGAGCCTAATGAAATGGAATAACTGATTAAACAGAAAGGACTGCAACAGTAATGCAATTAAACACTGTAAGGCTCACACAATCATTTCTAATGTAAGAAGCAGACAAACTGAATATTTTAGGCTCAAGCTGGAGTTCATTATTATTTCTATAAATAAGTGTCCCCATTTCAGACTCCAAGAACACACATCCTGCTAGATTCACTGAAGGTTTTTCATTAGGTGGATCTTCAAGAATTAGAAGATAGAGGTTATCACTGTAAAGTTTACTTTTCTGATAGCCTTGTCTATTTGATGGCACCCCTGTACTGACATCAGGATGTGTCAGCACATCATGATAAATGCTGTCAATACCCTGTCTGACTAATCATCAAGCCGACTTTTGCTTCCATCTAGTGGAGCTTGTAAACCAAACTCAACAAAAGACCATAAAAACCAGAGTTTGGCAGCTGAAATATAGAAGAATTTGATTTAGAGTTTGGACCAACGACATCTGTGTATCTGCATATAAAAATAAACAAAACGTAAGAAAATTTATGTTTGGTGGATTATTTTATTGTTTTAACACTAACTCTTAGCAATAACGCTTATCCAGTTAGAAAGCCTGTTTATTCTTCTTTTAAATGGTGCCACATTAGCAAGGAAAGATGCATTTGTGGGATGAGCAGCAGAGTTGAGGATGTGGTTTTTGCCCATGAAAAAGCTGCCAAATCTTCTGTGTTAACTTTATGCTGAGCGCTGCACCTATAGAGTTACAGCTTTTGTTGGACGTAGTATAAAGATATGGGCTGGTGTCTCCTTCACTGGAAAAACAAGGCTTGTATTAATTATAATAATTATTATAATTTATTATGTTAAGGCAATATTAATGCAGAGATATATTGAGATTCTACAACCAGTGGCAATCCCATCTCTCCATAGCCTGGAAATGAACTCTGTTCTCCAAGATGGCCCCCCCTAACCCCCACAGAGCCAAGCTGTTGTGGCTGTGGGTGGTTCTTCCAGATGCTTTTGTTAACTTAATAAATTGTTAAATTGTTTTTGTGTCTCGTTTCTTTAGACTTAATAGCAGAATAAGAAAATTTGGCAACTTTTTTATGTCTGCAACTCTTACCCTCAACTCTGCTGTTCATCCCAAAATCAAAAGACTTTCCAACAGTTTACAATTTATAGTCAGGAAGCATTGTTACAAAAAGAAATATTACACGAAAAACAACATTCTTTTTAAAGATTCATCTCCAGCCTTTTTTGTGTTTTTTTCATACCTGTCAAAATGTTTGCATCTTGATCTTATTCATTATGATCATATTTTTTTCTCCAGTCTACCTGAACCCACCAGTGACAGAAAAGTGAATGCCGCTCCTTTATGATAACTACTCAGCTTACTTTTAGAATAAAAGGTACAACAATCACTGTTGGACTTTGATCACAACTTACACACAAACTCTTATTACACATTGATGAGAAGATTTTTGGAACCTGACCTCTTGCTGGTGTCCTCAGTAATCAGCTGTGTTGATTGATTCAGAGACAGACTATTGGACCACACTTTTTCCAGTCAGATATTCAATCCCCGCTGATGGTGGCGGGTAGAGTTCAGAGGGGCTTTTGCATGTCATCGGGTCCGACACACCCACAACAACAGCATCTATAAGTTGCTCATTGGCTCCTAATGTGGAAGAAAATGAACAGAAACAAGATGTCATCCATTACTAAGCAGCTTTCTTCCATCAGTTTTGCAGGTAAGACTACATCTGAATTTCTTTATTTCTTCCTTCTTTTCTGCTATTATTTTGACATCTTTGTCCCCCTTACTTTAGTGTCCCCAGGCAGGAGGACATCTGCCTCCTCTTCCACTATCATCAGACTGGTTTTACTAGGGAAGACTGGCAGCGGAAAAAGCTCAACTGCCAACTCCATCTTGGGCCGTAAGGTCTTGGATGTGAAGGTCAGCAGTGCCTCAACCACCCAGCGTTGCCGCAGAGTCAGTGGAGAATTTCGTGGGCGACAGCTGCTGATTCTGGACACTACCGGGGTGCTGGATGCTCACCAGACACCACAGGAAGTGCAGAGGGAACTGAGGAAGAGTGTTAGCCTCCTCTTCCCTGGGCCACACGCTTTCCTCATTGTTATTCAGATTGGGAGGTTCACCCAGGATGAGAGGGAGGCAGTGTCCCAGATCAAACAGGCAATGGGCCTGCAAGCTTTGAGCTTCTCTGTGGTGGTTTTTACTCATGGAGATCGACTAGAAGAGGGGACATCTGTGAAGCAATGTCTGATAGATGAGTGCAGTGATCTCGCTGAGCTGGTGGCCAAATGTGGTGGAAGGTACTGTGTCTTTGACAACCAAAGCTCCAAGAACAAAGAGCAGGTGTCTGAGCTGCTTGCCTTGGTGAATGGCATGATGCAGGACAACAGAGAGAGCTACTACACCAGCAAAATGCTCCAGAGAGCAGAGCAGGACCTGGCTCATCAGCTGCAGGAGGAGAGGAGGATGCTGACTGAGAAGGATGAGCTACTTAAAAAGAAGCAGGAGGAAGCTGTGAAAGAGTGGTATGAAAAAAAGCTGGAGATGATTCAACAGAAAAGCAGGATGGAGCTGGAGGAGCTGAAGAAAAATCGAGAGCTTGAGAAGGAGAAGGAGGAAGAGCTGGCAAAAGATCGGGAGGAGGCCTTTAGGCGAGAGATGGGGGAGAGGAAGGCGCAAGAAATGGTGAGATTGATGGAGAAGGAAAGGAAGAAGAGAGAAGCGCTACAGGAGAAACTTGACAAAGTTACTAAAATGTTGGAGGAGCAGGTTGTGCGGGAAGATAAAATGAGACGATCAATGGAGGAGAAGATCCAAAAGGAGAAAGAGGAAAGTGAAAGAAAAGAGAGAGAGATGGAACTCCAGCAGATCCAAATGGAGCAGGCCATAAGGCAGAGAGAGGAAATGGAGAGAGATGCTTTGCAGAAAGAGTTTGAGAAACTCATCCAGAGTCTGGAGGAGTTGAGCCGGAAGGAGGAGGAGAAGAAAAAGCAAATGGAGAGCACGCTCAGACGAGAGAGGGAGGAGAATCAGAGAGAAATGGAGATACAGCTGGAGCAGCTCAGAGCAGAGAAACGGCGAACTGAGACCCTTAAACAGGAGTTAAAACTCTTAAAAATCAAGGTTGAGCAACAAAAAGTGAGTGAAGAAAACCTCAGGAGACTTCTGGAGGACAGCCTGCATAAGGAAATCTCCATGTTGAAGAAACTTTGTGGAAAGAAGTGTGTGGAGATGATAGGGAAGATATCCACAGAAAAGCACTGGATGGTGACAAATGTTACTGGATATGTGCAAGAGATGGGTCTGTTGGGGCTAAATGTAGCTCTAGAAAAGTTTGGAGCTTCATGTTGTATCCAATAACAGCTCAAACGTCTGAATTTAAGTTATTATAACTGTCTTTATGCATTATTTTGCCGTATAGGTTGGCAATTGTTAGTTTTTCTGGAATGTGATGATAAGGTATAAAAAGCTTTGTGTTTAAATTGTTTCTTTTTTTTTTTTTTTGCATTAACAATTAACTCAGAGTTAAGAAAAGACAGGAAATTAATGACCCTGTGAAAGCAATTTCATTCCAACAAATGGATGTAATTCCTGTGTGTGTCCTAAATCAGCAAATGCACAAACTCTGAAAAATGATGGAGATAATCTGATTATTAACTCCCGCCCTCTGCCCTAGACTGCTGTCTCTGTCTCCATCATCTAAATCTGTACTCAAACAAAACCCTGTTGCCATTAATAAAGAGCAAATATAGCTTTTCAGCTCTGTTTCAGTGTTCCTTACCAATGCTGTGACCTCAGCTGTGCCATCTGGTTGTGTTCCCAGCCAAAAAGTCTGCTTTTATCAACTGCATCATAAATGGGTTTGAGTGTGTCTTTGATTGTGTTTGTCTTTGAGGACGCCTGCCTTGCTCATGTTGTGAGGACAAAATATTAATCTGTTAATAACAATCATGACCACTTGCCTCTCTTTGTTTGAGAACAATACAAAAGTTTCTTATATCATAAATGATACATTTTAAGAGACATTGGCCATGTTAGAAGCAAAGAGGCTGACAGGTCATAAGTGCTTTTCAAGATATATATATATAGATCTACAATTAATAAACATGAATGAATGAATGAATAAATGAATGAATGAATGAATGAATCCCTTTATAGGGAGATAATAGAAGGAAAACAAATCTGAACTAGATACCACCATGAATCTTCCCCATGTTGTTTACTTAAATTAGAGTAATCAAGTACAATTTTACATTAAATCACAGTCATTTGTTTAAACATGTAACAATATGAATAAACACTAAAATGCATTTTTTATGTTATCTGCAACAATTCTGAGCCACAACGTCCATTTGCTCTGCATGGCAAACTAATAAGATACTATATGTTAATTGGTGCTCTTTAATGCTGCTATTTGCTTATTCAGTGAGAATAAAACAGATGATTCCCACCTTCTGCTTAGTCTTAAAAACAATTCCTTTAAACCTGCAGTAAGAGATTTCTTTTTGTCCACTTCTTTTCAGGGAAACAAGTTATGTACTATAACATTGTCTTTAAAGTTTTAATGACAAACATGTTAGAATACAGAGATAGCAATGCTAAATAAGGAATACTTGAATATTTGTGACACATTCACTTTCTCTTTGCTGTGTTTTTATCTTGATTCCAACTCCTGAGAGAAAAATAAATCTGTAGCTACTCTTTGTGTAACAGTTCTCACCAGCTAGTCATTAACTATGTCTGTGTGTCATTGGGGGCTGATTGTGAATAGTGGGTTTTTAGATTCAGAGCAAATGTCAAAAATACAAATAAGAAATTTTAAAAAAGTTTCAGTACCAAGTAATGTAACATTGTAACAAGTCTATTAATTCTGTAGCTTTAAAGGTCCATCTGATGTGAGACTGGCAAAATAGAAAAGAAGGCTCCAAGGAAAAATGTTAAAAGAAAGGAGAAACAACAAATCCGGTTCATGTTCGCGTGGATATTTGAAATTTCAAAAAATCCAAAGTGAAAACTAGACTGAAAAAGATCCTGCTGGAATCAGATCTTTTTGTGTTATGATACGTTTTTGTAAAGCCTGTAGGTTTTTTTGTTTTCTTTCATTCAGAAATATTGTGGTTTTTAAGTCTCTGAGTGTCATATTAACAACGTTACCTGGAGTCTGATTTAATGGCTGTTTCACTTCTGACAACAAGAAGTGCTTGACAGCAGCCATGAGGAAGTAACAAACTCACACACAAACTCCATTAACCTTTTGAGCTTTGTGTCATTGATTAGACACAGTTAGAGCTTTTATTTGATTATCGTTAAACAAAATATAATCTGCACTGACATAATGTTAAGGTTATGGACGAGGTTGAAGAATTTTGGCCATGTTTCATGCAAGCTCACCAGGTTTAGGAGAACACATGGACTGGTTTGAATGAACAGGCCTCCTCTAAGATGCCCATTTCAACAGGTTTGATAAACATAAACATGTATAAATTAGTTTTAACTACAGAAAAACACTGAAAATAAAATGTATGGTTAAAAGAATTTGCAGTTAAGTAATTTTTGTAATTTGTTATCAGTGTCCTGATCAGTGGGCATAAGACACAGGTCTCGCTGTGCTGGTATGATCTCTGGCATTACCTTTCCAGATATAAACAGTTAGTCTGGCTGGTTACCTCTGCCAAAGCGGAGTTTTTTTCCTGCGATGTTGGCTTTCTTATTTGTTTGTTAGCAACATAACTCTAAAAGTGACGGATGGATTTTGATTACATTTTCCGGAAATCTCAGACATGGACTAAGGAACAAGTGATTAGATTTTGGGGGTGATCGCCAACTGCCTACATCCAGGAAGTTTTTAAAGGATCTTTCACATTTGGGTCTTTTGCTGGTAAAAACAAAAGGTTAGTAAAGTATAACATGTTGGATTTTCAGATCAATCCTCTTAGATTTCTCTTAGATTTTTGCAAAGTTTCCTTTAAATATCTGAACAGTTGTGTTGTGGTTGGCTGCCATAAACATAGTTGTTCTACAGACAACAAGAGATCGTTCCTCAAACTACTGAAAAGACACGAAAGCTCAGAAAAATGTGATAACTGGTTAACGGCTAGCGTGTCAATGCTGATGTTAGCGAATCCTTCAAAATATTTGACAGTTTGCTCAGATCATTTTGTAACCGGTGAGTAAAACATTAATTATGGTTTTGCTATTTGAAACTTATGACTGTTTTTATATAGACACCAAAAATCCAATGAAATGCCTGGTTACAGTAACAATGACAAACACCTGTTGGTGTGAAGTTTTTAATGTTTCTTGTCAGCAGCTCCTTCACAATGTGACGGGGGATAGACATATGGTCATTCGTTCCGTCCTAGGACCACTAGCTTCGCCTCATATCTTTTTCTGGCCTTGACATTGAGGGTATCAATAAAACTGTATTGATAACCTGTATTGATACATTTGATACATATTGATACATTTACTTTTCAAACATTAACCGAGAACAAGTTTCACACTTCGACAAGCACGCTGGTTTGATGTGGGGTTTTTTTTTCGCCGGAAAGCTGTTCATGGTAACGGACCACCAGGTTGTGATGTAGGCTGTCACCTCCCTGTGGGGAGATGGGGATAATTTTACCTTTGTCATGCCTGCATCCTCCTCCACTAGTGCACTCCTCTTCCCTTACATACTGATCACCAGTTCGGACACTACACTTCCCAGGATTCCTCTGCTTCATCACCCTCATGAGCAACACTTGTCCACCCTTCCATATAACCTTCCCCCCAATAGTGGATACTGTCATTGAAATGGGATGACCTAGTCCTATTACAAGGTCCTATTACAAGGTATAAAAAACAGAACTGGCCATTGTGGAGAGTTCAGCTGTTTTTATGTGGAGAACAGTTCAGCTTCTCAATCAGGATAAACAAATGTTTGCCAATGTCCTTGATGCAAAGTGCTCATGAATGTTTGTCATTTCTAGCATTCTTTGAATGTCAAACAAGTTTGGTTTAGCGGCATAATGCCGGCCTGGCTCCACACAAAAAAAAGAAGTACATGAGCATTACAAAATTGCAGAAAGTATCTGAAGGCTGAGTGAGTAAGCATCACTCTTTGCACATCTGAGTCTACAATCCATGTGATGGTGCTATCAACATGATTTGCCTCTCCAGTCAGTGCTCAGCTGCAGCGTGTTGTACTGTTTGTGTTTGCATCCCTGTCATTGGCTGTTTGGAGGACAGACATCTTGTAGAACATTATGATCTGCACTGCTACTGAGGGGGGTTTAAAAATGTCCACTGGTTGACAAGAAAAAAACGCTTGATGAAGAGAAGACCATGGCAGAGGGGAGAAAAGGCTTTCTGCACACCACTGTGCACTGACATATTGCATGATGTTCAGATTCAGATTTGCAAATAGCTTTATGGGTATTTTTAGGCACTTTATATATCAGTAAGTTGAAAGGATATTAAAATAGTAAAATAAGATTTATTTAATTTCAATTGGATGACAGAAAAACAAGCTGTTTCTTCATATGAAGACATAATAAATAAAAACTAATAACGTGGACAGAAAAAGTTGCAGTAAAGGATTTGTGAAGGCATACAAATATTTGGGCAGCTGTTTCAAACTTGTGTCACAAAATGAAGACGTATATACTTCAAGCAAGATTACTGTTAATTTTTTCTACAGAGTTGAGTCAATTTTTGCTTTTAGCAGCTAAATATTCCACGTGCCACTTTCTGCAACTTAAAAATATGTTTCTGACTTGTTTTGATGGCATAAGGACTTTTATTATTATTATACATTATTATGTACAACTCTGCAGCCATTGTTGACCAGCAGCATCCCAAGGCTGAGAAATGTCACAACTTTTGTTTCCAGGATGCTGCTTCATGTTACAGCTGAGTTTTAAAACACACCAGCAAAATTAATACACTGGCTGTTTTGAACGTGCACCATGGCTGATTAATCAAACTAACAGAAGAGGACATTATTGGAAAAAGTGAGGAAAAGAAAAAGAGCAAGGGTCAACATCAGTAAGAGCTAAGATTGAAGATGGATGGTGAATTAAATGTAGTTAGAGGACTCCTCACTGAGAAGATCTTTCAAAGTTCAGTAGTCCCACTTTAAGTTCAAAACATGATCAGACCACCCCTGTGCTTAACAACTGGACAATTAAAAAGTTCTATTTCCTATTTTGTCTATTTATAGATTGATTTCCCAAACCAGTCTTGTTTTTTTATTTGCAAAAGTGAACTAACAATACTGAACTGTAGAAAAATGTGCTACTCTACTTAAAAAAAACCCAAACAATCAAATAAAAACATGAGTCTTTTGCAGCTAAAAGAAGGATGCAGAGTTTTTGGAAAGCTTGAAATGGGCATCAGCTGGTCTTTCCTAATGATGTCTGTGAGCAAAAGCTAAATAAAGGTCTGAGATCTTGATATAAATTATCTGAGAGCTAAAATCTCTGGTGCCCGATATTTTCCCTCAGTGTTGCTGTCCTATTTTCCACTCCAAAAATGTACAGTACAGAAAATTCTCAAAATGTTTTGTTTTAATGCATATTAATCTTTAACTCTATGTCTTGAAAATTCATGTGTATATATGTTTGTGAATATTCTGTTTTGTTGCACATTGTCATCAAAAATACATTAAAAGACAAATAGGAGTAAACATCATGTCTTGAATGTTTTATAAAGCAACAACGGGTGCAATTTTCGTACTTAGTCCAGTTAAACAGGTCAAACCATGTTCCATCGCTTTGAATTAGCCAGAACTGTTTAATACGTCTGCAGGACACGTGGTTGGAGAACCTAAACTGAAGACGAGTGCCCAACAAATGTGCTTACATTGAGAGAGAGAGGGTGAAAAAAAGGGTCTGTAACTCATGTTTCCTCAGGTGATCAACTTTTCTCAGCACTGCTGAGATGTCGGCAGTCAGGTGGTGGTGCCTGCGCTCCTCAGTAAATCTGCTGTGCGCTCAGAGCGGCACCACAGATCCGTCTGACCTGAGCAGGACGCGCTAGCTCCACTGTGAGTCAGCTTGAGAGTGAGATTCCTCATCTATTAACGGGACGGATTATCGTCCGTTCAGTCTGACATGTGGCGCAGATTTCGGCAATGAATAACACGACCAGCTCAGCTCTGGTAGGAGCTGGCGGCCACGAAGAGCTACCGGCGCACAGAGCTTTAACGGGCTGCGTCCTGGCGCTGCTCATCATTTGGACGCTTTTAGGTAACTTCACAGTGTGCGCAGCTGTCTATCGATACCGCCACCTGCGCGCTAAAGTGACAAACATTTTTATCGTGTCACTGGCTCTGTCGGATCTCCTGGTCGCCGTGCTGGTGATGCCGTGGAAAGCTGTGGCTGAAGTTGCAGGGTTTTGGCCGTTCGGAGGATTCTGTAAGACTTGGCTGGCCTGCGACATCATGTGCTCCACGGCCTCCATCCTCAACCTGTGCGTCATTAGTGTGGACCGATACTGGGCTATCTCTAGTCCGTTCCGCTACGAGAGGAGTATGAACAAGAAGGTAGCCTTCGTTATGATCGGAGTGACCTGGACCGTGTCCATAGTGATCTCCTTTGTTCCCGTGCAGCTGGATTGGCACCGGGTGGAGATCAGTGACCTGGCCGGGCAGGATTTAACGCATCGTGATGACAGTATTGATGGGAGCTGTGATTCCAGTCTCAGCCGCACCTACGCCATATCCTCCTCACTCATCAGCTTCTACATCCCCGTTGTTATTATGATTGTCACATACACCCGCATCTACCGGATAGCCCAGATGCAGATCCGGGTGATATCCTCCTTGGAGCGAGCGGCGGAGCACGCGCAGAGTTGCCGCTCACACGTACCCGAATTATATCCTCGCATGTGCACTGAAATAGGTGCCAACCCCTATCAGTCTCACATTGGTGTTCACCCGGAGTGCTCCCATCGCGAGCTCAAAGTGTCCATAAGAAAAGAGACAAAAGTGCTCAAAACGTTGAGCATCATAATGGGTGTTTTCGTCTGCTGCTGGTTGCCATTCTTTATCCTAAACTGCGCTCTGCCTTTCTGTCCCGGACCGGGGGCCCCGGGATCACAACGTGGCCCTTACTGCGTCAGCGAAAAAACTTTTGATGTCTTTGTGTGGATCGGCTGGAGCAACTCGTCTCTTAACCCGGTTATCTACGCATTTAACGCGGACTTCAGGGACGCCTTCTTGCGCCTGTTGCGCTGCCGCGACCGGGGTTTCTTGGCCGCGGTTAGCGCAGCGGTGGAAACGATAATGGCGAGCAACGAGACGGGAAACCCGAAGCGGGACAGCCCACAGAAAGCGAAGATGAGTGTCTCCACAAATGCCAGGAGTAGTCAGGACAGCGGGAACACCACGGTGACTGTCTTTTATCACAAAAGGGCAACGTCGGATCAAGTGTCAGACACTGAGGAAAGACGCGACAAAGACAGACTGACGCAGATACCCATATAAACAGCATCACTTACACAGTATTGGACATACTGCGTTTCTTTGTATTATTTTGCTTTAACAAACACTAAACTCTTAGTCCAGGATGACTTTCATGCATTCATTTTCTATATGTATTCCAATTCAGAGTTGCGGGGAAGCTGGAGCCTAAGAGGCAGGTCGCCGGTCCATCGCAGGACCTCCAGGATGACACTGAACCTTAAACCTGAATGCTTTAGAAAATTAAAGTGAGTGTTGTCTTTCTCACGGTAGTCTAACACAGGGTGACATCATCTAAATTTAAACTTTTTGGTTAGTCACCTAGTCACACAATCAAATAATACTTTTTCTTATAAGAAAAAGTATTATGTGACACTAAATAGTGTTTTTGTAGTTAGGATGGACTGTTTTAATGTTTTTGTGTTAAAAGTGATATATAATTGTTTGGCTTCTATAACTTTTGAAACATTAGCTGTCCCAAATGTCCTAGATGAGCAGTGTTTAGATAAAGTGGGCCACCAGATCAGTTAAAATGAGCCACACAAACTGCAAAGCAAAACACTAGATTTTTTGATAAAATAACACACACATAACACAGTATAATATTTCATTAAATATATGAAATATTTAATGAATATTTATAACCCCAAATCCCCCAAATTTGGATCCGGTGTAAAATGTAAATAAAAAGAGAATGCAATGATTTTCAAAGTAGACAAACTCACAGTTAGATGTTAAAATTAGGACATTTTACCATGTCATGGAAAACATCACTTTGTTTGAAATGATGTTATAAATAAAGTTACTAATATGGCAGTAAAAACAGTTGAAACAGCAGCACAAAAAAAAAAAACTAATGCTAAAATACGCACAATCATCGGCTTGCATAATTAAAAGAGAAAAAGTAACAAATATACAATGTATGTCATGACATATTCATATGTTCACATATGAATGATTTTTAATGAGACAAACTATCAAACTTCAACTCTGAAGGTGGCTCATTTTAGCTGAAATACTCAGTTTACTACAGTTAAGATAGGCTGAGTCTTATAGGCTGCACAGCGTGGTTAGCACCGCAGCCTCGCAGCAAGGTCACTGCTTTGAACCTTGGCTGGGGAGGGCTTCGAATGGTAGCCTTTCTGTGTGAAGTTTGCATGTTTTCCCTATGTGTATGTGGGTTTTCTCCGGGTATTTCAGCGTATTCCTCTCATCCAAAGACATTTATGTTTGGTTAAATGGTCACTCTAAATTTTCACTATGTTTCAGTGTGGGCGTGAGTGGTTGTCTGTTGTGATAGAAAATGAATGAATGAATGAATGAATGAATGAATGAATGAATGAATGAATGAAAAAGCTTGTTAAAGTGATTTATCAACCTTATAATTTTCAAGAAGTATCTCACAGTTCTCCTCAGCAGGCTGAATGTGAAAATATTGTCCCACCCACAAGGAAAACCATACATCAGTCAAATCGTTTACTGTAGATACAGCAACATAAGTAATTGCAGCCAAATTTAAGAGCTAGGAGGCTCAAATCTTAAATAGTTCATTTTACCTAATAGTCCAATTTAGCTGATGTCACACCTATGTGTGAACAATTATGAGGAAAGTACATAAAAAATACAGAGAACGCAGCCCTTTAGTTCCAGTTTTTAGAGTAAATATAACAAATTAATATCTATTTTTCTTTGGAGGAACTGCCACTTTCCATTCATGGAGTCTCTCAGTGTTTCTAATCGGTTTAACAACATCATTGTCAGATGAGAAAGTGGACCACGTCGTTACTCAGCTGTCTTTACATTCTGTCCTGTCCAGAGATAGAGTATTAGACGCATGTGAAGGAGCATCACTTTGCATTAGTTATGCGATCTTCTTGAATGCTACAGACATTTTCTGTAACACACCTTGAAGAGTCTGCCAGAAACCGGCAGCAGCAGGTTGGAGAGTTTTCAGTCCATCATCACTCTTACTGGATCCAGCCCATCATCACCTCTCCTATTGAAAGCTTGACTTGCAGAAGTGCCGAGGTTCATTAGTATGCTTCATCAAGTCACTGGCATTTCATCTGTCTATAAAACCTTTGGCAAATCTGTCCTCAGGTGTTTCCTGGCTCAATTTCAATGCTTTAGTCTGTGAATTTTTGCAGTGGTGGTTGTGAGAGGCAGGAAAGGTCGCCATCGCAGAGAGACAAACAACCACTGACCCTGACATTCCTAGACAGAATTTAGAATGACCAATTAACCTAACATGCATGTGGTGGGAGAGAACCCATGTATTTATGGGTAGAACATGCAGGCTTTGTACAGAAAGGCTCCTGTTTGAACCTTCCCCCAGCCGAGGCTCGAACCAATGACATTCTTCCTGTGCTACAAAACATATGACTGCCTGGCATGTGTCGGTTTTAGCAAAGTGAAAAGCTGAAATGCCTCAGCGTCAGTTAAATCTCTATTTTGAGACATTTTTCCAAAGGTAATGAAGCTACCTGTTAATTATATGCTCTGCTTGATACTAGGTGCCCTATAAATTAGTAACACCCTGCAAAGGGCATCTCAGCTGATGAAAATGGTAGAAAAACAAACAAACAAACAAAAAAAAAACTAAGTTCAGTCTTTATAGAGTTTCAGGGAATGTCTAAAAAGTGTATAAAATGATATGGCCTTGATAAGACGTGTTAAAGTGCACAATGTGGAATACACATGTGAGGGTTCAGGGAGCAAATAACTAATTTAAAATAAAGAGAACAGATTCAACTCCATCCTGACAAAATTTTGTATCTCATTAGGCGAAAAATCATTTGTATGGTCAGCTGCAGCACGTGGTCTCATCGCTTCTTAATGATTTCCTTTCTAGGTGTAGGATTAGTAATCTAAAAAACTGAAATTATCACTCCTGTTTTACTGTAAAAACACATAAAAATGAGCAAACAGAATGACTGAAGGGAGGTTTTGCAGTGTAGCTCTCCAAAGGTAGAGCAAAGGTGACCTTTGCTCCCTTCTCCCCCCACACGTAGATTTATTAGAAGTCAGGATTTCTCTGAATCTCTAGAAAATGGGATTATGTAAGTAACTTACATTAGCACTCATCTTGGCAGCTGCAGCGTGCACTCTACTTTTTCCCACGTCGATACCTTGGAAGAAACAAACATGAATAATTTGTACCTGGAGGTTGTTCCTGTGAAAGATGCCCTGACCACTGAGGACATAGAAGCTTTTAAGCTGACAAAGTAAAAAAAAAAAAAAATAAACCACAAGATGTGTTTTCAGACTGAGATGCTGATGTAGGAAAGGAGAGCTAAGAGATCTCATATTCTGCTCTGTGATAAACATTTTCTCATATCAACATTATGTCTGTTTGATTTTACCTTGTTAGTGTTAAATATGTAAGTTATAACCCCTTAAATCAAGAAGCCTTAATAGAGCCAACAAGGATGATAATTTACCCTTTTGCTCATTATGTTGCTATGATTGCATTTCTTTTTTTAAGCTCTCTTATTGGGAGTTGAATAAAATGACTGATGAGTGTATGTGCAGTAAAAATGCAGTATGATCAAACAATCCGTTCGCTTTGCAGTAACTAGAAAATCATCAAAGTATAAAGGCCTTCACAAGTCGCAGATGTGATGAATTAATGACAAAAATGTGAAACACCCAGTTACAAATATATCACTTTTCACACCTCTGTGATGTGAACACACTTTTGCACATTAAAAAGTGAAAACAGATTTGTTCCTGGTTATTTTTCAGAGATAAAACTGTAAATACTGGATTCAATATGGTCCAATTGAAAAAAAGAGGGGAAGATTTTTCTAAAACTGCATCTAATTAACTATTTTGATGGCCTAGCTGTTGTCCTTCAGCCTCATAGTGCTCATATAGGCAGTCTAGAAACTCAAATATCACATTTGCCCCCTTTTTGACAAGACATGATATGTACTGTATACCACAATGCTTTCATTCATAGTGCAAAAATTCCAAGAAACCATCGCTTGTCATATAATATTTACGTTCATTTTAAGAAAGACTTACTAAGATATGAATGACACAGACACTGACATACTGAATACATGCTGAATACATAGTGTCTCAGTCCTAAACCTCACAAAGTGTCTGTGATTAAAACCTTACATAGCCTTTATGTCACAGCTTCAGTGTGAGTCTGAGTCTATTTAAGTGCTTTAGGAATGAAATGGAGACTACATGACAGCAAGAACAAGAGCCCCTGTGCTGTTGGAACAAATATAAAAAAATAAAAAGCCTACTCTTTTAATCATGAGCTAAACATGCTAACAGCAAATCTTATCCAGCCTCTCACCAGTTTACAAGTGTAGTCATAAAACTGGAGTTACATGAAGAAACTGCTGCCTTTCTTATTCACTTGATGCATTTGCAGTGTGTTTAGTCTGTGTGGTATAAATTTTAGGTTGCATGTGGGCATCCAATGAGTGCA
Organism: Melanotaenia boesemani; assembly: GCF_017639745.1. NCBI lineage: Eukaryota > Metazoa > Chordata > Actinopteri > Atheriniformes > Melanotaeniidae > Melanotaenia > Melanotaenia boesemani. The sequence goes on from NC_055685.1 coordinate 12,959,062, forward strand.
TGTGCAGAGCCCCCAGGGGACGGATAAATATGGAGACTTGAAGACCTATTTCAACAGGAGGAAACTATGATATGGATTTAGAGAAAAGAGCTATCTCTGAACAAAGGCAAGCCGGCTGGTCTTTGTGCTGAGCTGAAATGATATGCCTGTATTCATGTGTAAAGCTTTCACACACTTGATCTGCATAAATGCTAAGTGATTAACTGGAATTTCACTTCTCTGGACTACAAATTGAAGGATAAGCACTGGGGCTGAATTATGGCTTCCTTTTTATGCTGGTCTGGAGGCGGATCCAGATCAGAGAAGTTAACAGGATTTGACTTCCAGGCACCATTTGGAGATTCACAAAATTCATATCAATTGGAGCAGCAGGCAATGATTTTGCCATCTTATTATCTTTAGTACCTAAATGACCTTTTTGAACATCCCTCCATGAGTTAGATCAAAGAATCAGCTGCCTCTTTTATCACACAAAACACCATCTTATCTGCATGACAATTAATTTTACTGTGACTTCAATATTCCCTGGGTCAAGACCTCAGAATGAGCCCACTTCAAGATGTTAACTGGGGGACCGTTTGGTTTAATATCTGGCAAACCTCAGGCTAAACCTGAACATTAGAACAAGTCTTTCCCTGAAAACCTCTGCAAACATAGCAAAGGATCACAAAGACAATGACAAAAGAAGAAGACATGATATGATCTTCTCTGTGGGTCATTTCGGTTTAGCGTAGCATAAAAACTGACGGGAGGGAAGACAGTCTTCCTGGTTTACTAATTAGCACATGATATCATGTGTTTCATCTAGTTTAGAAACAATATTTTGGATTTTAGGGTAATATTTTGTAGGATCATTTGCCCAAAAAACCAGCAGGAGAAAAGAGAAATTTAGTTTTTATTACACCTGTAAAGTTAAACATTTAATAAAAAATGATTGAAGCTTCACAGGTGAGTAGATATGATACAGAATCAGACAGGTTCATCACAGTGGTGACAGTTTTCCTGCTTACCTCTTGGCTTGAAGGTAAATACATGTTTTTATGAATATATCATAAAAAATCCTTTCAGCAGCAAGCATTTTACAGCAACATCCATTTTCATTAAAAGCATTATTTCCAGTGGATACCAGGGATTACATGTTTGTGTCTGTGTGTTGCAGGAGTGAGAAAATGCTGTCCACTTGTCTCTACGGGTTAAGCATGTGATTCTTGTGGCTTTCACTGTGTAATGGGTTTGTAACCTACATCAGTTGCAGATGTGCATTATGTGTAAAAGTCACCATATCAAAGAGGATTAATTGGAAAAAAAAGAGAAAATAAGGGTCAAATACATAAAAAATATACAGATGTTGCATGTAGGTTATTGAATGAGAATATCTTTAAAGAGCTGACTGGAGTTTATGTTTAGGTATATCATTTGGAGAAGCTCCTTTCGGGTTTACCTTCTTATCTTGACTGCAAGAGAGTTGAAAGAACCCTCAATGCTTTGGGCAAAGCAGATGGCAGATGTGTTGACTGACTTACAACAGAGGAAGAGGAGCTCGACACACAACTGCAAGACTGAGGTCTCCATGTAGAGAGCATTTCAAATGTAGAGTAAGTCAGGGTTGCTCATGCATGTCTTCATATTGAATAAGTTTGCCTACGATAGGGCAAGTTAAACATGAAAACAAACCTTTTCTCAAAAGTCACTATTTAATGAACCTAAATATAGAAAAAATGAAACATTAACTGTGACATTGTGCAGCTGGGTAATTGTAGAGTCTGAGAGCTTCATTAACACGTTAGTGACCCGAACATCAAGCAGACATGACATACTATTTTATCCAGGTTTCTTGTTTTCTTTCAGTCATACACCTTGTTTTAAGTTAACACAAACCCAGACTGGTCATTTTGTAAATGCATCAGGAGTTTCCATCAGATGAAGACCCACTACTGCAGGCAGGAATCTGGTAATGTGACAACTGGAAATGCAACTGTGTTTAAAGTGAAATGTAAATGGTAGTAGTTTACTTCACCAACAAAATATAGGGGTGTGAAAAAAAACCTGATGCATACCAGGATTAGAATTATGATAAGCCCACATTACCTGAACTATGAAGGGGTATTATTTTTATGTTTTTTTAATGTTATGAGTCATGGGTCTTCCCTTCTGTCATCTTTCTGCCTGTGCCGCTGTCCATTCTGGGATAGTAGGTTGACCGAAATCCATTCAAGCCACCTCAGATGCATCCTCGATGAAGCAGCATGGGGAGAAGCTAGTGCACTTTTAAAATCTGACTTTAATTGTTGGTGGTGTATTCATTTCTCTTTCACTTGGCGTGGACATCTAAATGTTTTGTCACAAGTCTCCGTTCAGACTCAGTATGTTGGACATGTCAGTCTTCTGATTATGTTTTCAAGGAGCCCATTATCATTTTTCTACCAGACATGCTGACTGAGCAACTAACATGCCATATTCAAAATGATGAGTCATCACAAAACACGGGCTATCTTCCCACAGGTTGCCAATTTAATTAATTTATGATCTCTGCTATGGTGGAGGTCATGTATTCAAAGTCGTTGGTCTGTCCGTCTGTCTGTTAGTTAGCAACATAACTCAAAAAGTTATGGATGGACTTTGATAAAATTTTCAGGAAATCTCAGAAATGGAAAAATGGAACAAATGATTATATTTTGGGGGTGATCAGGATCACTGTCTGGATCCAGGAATTTTTTTAAAAGGATTCTTTACTACAGGGAGATGGCGATAATTTTGCAATTAAAGCTTCTAACTAAAAGATAATGACCACAATCATTGGAAAAAAAATAAAACTATATAGCTTTGCACTCTGAGTGTTTGAGGCTTTTTTATTTATATTTTTTTTAACAAAGAAGATAATCAATAACCAGTTAGTAGCAAAAAATATCTAGATGCTTTTGCATCTAATGAAACATAGTCAGCTTTTCTCTATGATTTTGTGAAAACTTAATAATAAAAATTTATGGAATGCTGTGCCCAAGCAATTCACTGTGTGACTAAGTGGCGAAGCTGGACTTTTATATAAAGGCTGGCACACACACTCACATACACTGCTGCGATAACTGTGGTCACATGAGAGAGAGATGAAAATAAAACATTTTATATTAAAAAAAAAAATTCAGTTTTAATAATACATTAGAAAAAATTGTTATATGCGTAATTTCATGAGAGAGCGGGAGAGAGAGTGAGAGAGAGAGAGAGAGAGAGAGAGAGAGAGATCGGGGGAAATAGAAAGAGAAAGAGATCGAGGGAAACAGAGAGAGCTATGTCTTATGAAAAATAGAGCATGAGGTTTCAGATAAGAAATTTTTGGGTCAGTAGTGAACAGAGAGGTTACAGGAAACTCCATATTAAACTGTTTGCCCAACAGTATTCAGAACTTAAATAACTCCCAACCCCCGCCCTTAAAGGGACACTGTGAAATATTTTCTATTTATTTACTGGCCAAAATCGATGTCTGCATATATATATATATATATATATATATATATATATGTATGCATTATCACGGCTGTATTATGACCTCCGCTAATAATCTGACACATTCTCATAAACAAAGTTTTGATTTGTTTATACATATGATGGGTAAGCCGGTAGGGCAGCGACATGACAGTCTTCCATCTTGAAACTACAGCCGCTGGCAAGGAACAAATAGCACCAACTGAGCATTGTTTATGAGCCCATGCACAGTGATTTAGACATGAGAGAAAATAAACGAGAACGGCTTACTACCCCAGCAAGTTGAAAAAAATGAAGGACTGTGCACATGCAGCAGCAGCACGTTTTACCTTTGCTAAGAAAAAAAGCGTGACAGATGATACAAAAAAGACAAACACAAAAAGGATAAACATCAGGCTAGCCTTCCCCAAGTAGAAAGAACTCAAGAAGGAGAGCAATTTTAAAAAGGATGCTAAAGCTGCCAGCTTTCACCTAAATCCACGGTACTGCCTAAATGAGCCAAAAGCTACCTTTTCTTTTGATTTTGTTAGTGTTGCTCGTTACCATGGGCACCATAGCAGTAGATGTGGTTAAAATACACCAGACTCGTTGCTACAGAAGTGTGTGTTTATGTAGCTTCACTCGCTTTCATAGTCACGGTAAACACTGGCTTTCAGTTGCAGTAAAGTCGGACTAAAAGCTGGTGGGAAGACTTTATAAGCTGGCTTTTACTCTGACAGGAAGCCGGTGCTGTGATGAGTCCAGGTCCCCATCGAGATCCGGTCCCCCTGTGAGAAACATTCTTCCTTTTAACACAGAGGAACCATATCTGACAGTTTGATGGGATGCAGTTTATAATATTTATGAAATCACGAGCCTCTTCACCTGAGTGGACACTCCATGAACTATCGGATGACATGCTTTCATTGGTGTTGTCAAGGCATTTTGAGACACAACAGCTACCAATGTTGCCATACATAGAATAGAATGCCTTTTATTGTCATTATACACATGTACAACGAGATTAAGAGAACGTGTTTGAGAAAGTGAGGCGCTAGGATGCACTATACGTTACAATGTGATACACAATTTCACTGTTAGATGTAAGTAATTCTTACACATTCTCATCCCTTTTAAAATAAATAGTATAAAACTAGGGGTATTTATTGGAATATAAGCAAACTTGTGAGTGAAATTTGAAATGCCTAAAATGTAATTTTGTATCTATCATATTTGTTTGGATGAAGTTGTATCACACATAAAATGATAGTAAAGACATGTTTATGATGATGAAGCTGTGAGTTTATGTAACATGTTTAATTAATCTTCATTTCTACATGGGCCAAGTGCCGAAAGAGAGCCTGGGGGAACCACAGAGAGCTGGAAAACAAATACGAAAGGCCAAGACGAGGTCACAAAACACTTTTTAAATAAGAGTATTTTCCAACAGACAGATGCATGTGTTTGGAGCAGCTGTGCACAGCTGGCTGCCGCTTCTCATTCCTGCTGCTGCATGAAACAGCTGAATTATTAGTGCAAGACATCAAATGGCCTGACATCCCACTCTCACAGTGTCCTTCTAACCCTCTAAAAATAGACCAGAGAGAGAGAGACAGACACGGAAAAAGGAGTTTGTGAACCATGTGCTGTACATTCGACAGGAAAGTAGAGGCAGTTGTCAGATATAAACATTCATTTAATCTGACAGGATTTGGGCTACGACGACATACCAGACAAATGTGCAAATGCACCACAGGTGAAGTGGAATTCACATTGAAAATGAAAGAAACTCTAAACATAAAGAATTTGTCAGTACAACATTTATTCATGAACATAAATAAACAGTCACAACTTTGACATTTTGAAAACTTCAGTGAGAAATGTCTAAACAAGAACTGAAAACTGAACTGAAAAGAAGTTTTCTGTTAATACCAGAGAATGGTTGAGAGAAAATATTACGGGTAATCATTTGATAAGTCAAGAATAACTTTTTGTTTTATTCAGTTTATTGGGTTAAGATCTGTTTTCTCTCATTCACTTTGATCACAATGTTTCCAGGTGCTGGTGTTCATGAGGAGGACTTTGTGGAAGGAGGACAGTGGGCGGTAACTGGTCCGGTCAGTAGGGCAACAATGCTGAGCTGCTGCATGGAGACGGGAATTGGTCCAACAGTAACACGTTTGGAGCAGAAGAAAGTGACATTTCTGAAAACTTCAAAGTGGAGTCACATGAATTCCTTGGTGGGAAGGGACTAACTTGCTTTTACTCAAATACCACACTCACAGCCAGATTACGATACATCAGGTTCCCAGCACCTACAACTTGTTATGCTGAGGATTAAGACACAAAAACATATTAAGAGTTGTTTTGTGTCTCCAACAGAGCGCCCAATTGTTTTTTACAATACAGGTCAACATAAATGTATATATAAATGTATATATATATGCTGGTTTTGTATTACAAGTTTGCTTTATTACAATAATTTTGCATCTACTTTTAGCCACCACATGTCTCTTAGTAGTTCTTTTCTGCATCATTTTGGTTGTTTTGTTTATTCTTTTCTGTTGCTTTGCAATTTTACTCATATTGAGCTCTATTGTTTAGCCAGTATGTATCCATGTAAGTATTTGGTCTTTGGATTAGGTTCATGTGCTTTGGTCTATCTTTTTGTTCTTTTATCATTTTGTCGTTACACAGTCACACATAAAGTTCTGATTTACTTGATTTATTTAAATTAATTGGAGCAATGTTTTCTGGTTCTTTAACTTGTCAAAGCCCTTAAAACCAAACAAGTATTTTCAGCGATGTAGTGAAATGACACTTATCTAGACTATATTGGTGTTCTTAATATAAATATCCCTCTGGTTAATTGTCTGTTTTAAGTCTGTGGGTTTGCTGACATCTGGTGGCTCCAAACTATATCTGATATGATCACGCCCACCATCTACTTATACTTGGGTTTCCAATCTCAATTCTAAATCCTTTAATCTTCATTCTCAGTACAACTCGTGTAAGTGATCTCAGCTAAAAACCTCTGTCCACCTCTATGTCCATAAATCTACTTGGGACTGAGTTGTTGTTCAGTCCCATAACTTAAGAATTCTTATGAAAATTTATGAAAGGGAAAATTATTCTTTCAATAACTAGTGCCTGAGATGCACTCCACACTCTGAGTGCACTGAGCAGCTCATTTAGCAACAAGCTGCTCCAGCAAAAGCGCAGGAAGGAGAGGTTTCGTAGGTCCTTCTTACCTGCCTTCTTATCTGCTTTTAGGGTCTGGACACAAACTTACAGTCTTTTATTTAATTTGCACAATGTATATACTGTTATTCTTCTGGCATTTTGTTTAATTATTTATGATTCCTCTGAGTGCTGCTGTCCCTGCAGCTGCAATACTGTGAATTTCCCCAATATGCCAATAATACTAAAGAAAGAATAAAAAGTCTCAATAGGAGAACATAAACTAAATGTGGCTTAAGTAAGCTTATTCTTTCAGACTGCTTCATGAAGTTTGATGAAAAGTTGACAGCACAGTTGGGGGAAATCAGTCTAAACAAGACTTCACAGTGAAATTAGTACAAAAACCTGCAAGAGATTTAAGTGGTTGCTGATTTTATTTCCTCAACATAAACATATAAATACGTCATTAATAATAATAATATGAAAATAATGAAGTAATAATATGATTTGGGCACAACAATGCATTATGTTACTGTGATTACAGGGATAACTTTATTAGAGATTACATTCAACACTGCTCACATTATACCGCTCATCATTCAAATATTTCACAAAGATCTGGAAACAAATTTATTTTGAATGTTTGGTTAAAAGTCAACCGGCTTCCTGAATGAACATTTTTTCTGCCCTCTTTGTTCATTTCAACAAATGTTTATCAGTTAGTGGTTGCTGATGTCAGTTGATATATTTGATTTGTGGTACTTGAAAAAAAAAAAAAATTATGTATATCATTATTTTTTTTGAGCATTCTGAGGATAAATAAGTGAACTTCTGAGGACCTCCTTATGAGCATTTTGTGTCATGAATGGCGGTGGAGGTGAGGACCCAAATGCAGGCAGTCAAGGCAGGAGGCAGAACAGTGCAGATGACAAGGTTTTATTTTCAAACCACAGGACAGAGAACCACACACAACAGGGATAAACCAAATAAGGATCTGACAAGGGCAAACTGAAAACCATGGGGTACATATTATGCACAGAGGGAGTAATAAGGAACAGGTGAAGTGAATGAGTAATTAGACCAGATGAACTAACGAGCCAGAAACAGAAACCACAGAAACACAAGAGGGAAAACAAGAAAACTGAACTAACAGAAAACTAAAAGCAAAAACCAGAACTAGAAACCAAGATCCAAACGGAACATGACAAACCAAAACCCTAAACCATGATCACCACAAATAAAACCTGAACACAACAAACTATAAACCCTGATCAAAATATAACACAAACCAAGGAACAGACCAAAACCCAACACACAAGAAATAAGACCGTGAAACATGACAATTTTGGGGGAAAACACATCCTAGTTTGAATTCTAGTGAATTTTTATGCGTAAGATCAGCTTGTTTCCATATACGCCTCCTTACTTCTGTTAAAGAAAAAAACATTAAGGTATCAGGTAATACTGTTGTTCTGTAGAAGCCAGTCGTAGAGTGTGAAGGCTGTAAAAATATAACAATCCACTGAGAACCTCCTTTGTCTTAAAGATCATGTGTCTGTTACACAGCCTCTTTGAGCAGAATATAGTAATGCTCATGAAATCCACTGATCAATAAACAAGCTGTTATTCTTCTGACTTTCTGCCTTTTTATTCAAGTTTAAAGATTTATTGGAATGAACCAAAATTCACACATACAGCTAAAACTCAACTACACAAACCATATAAATAAATACAAATAATTCAATGAATTACATGTGTGAAATGAATAGTTAATAAAACCATAAAACAAATATAAAGACATAAAAACAATTAAAAGCAATAAAGACAAATAAATAAAGAGCAGTTATTAGGACCAGGGTAATCTATTTGTCCCTGGCTTTATCTGTTTGTGTTTAAAACATCAGTCATCATTAAGTGCTTTGAGAGGCTGGAGATGGACCCTCACCAGTATGCACACAGGAAGAACTGGTGCACATCTGATGTGGTAGCAGCTGTTGTTCATCAGGCACTCACTCACCTGGAGGAGAAGGACTATGTCGGGCTCATCTTCCTGGATTTCTGCTCACTTTTAATACACTTTTAATACAATCATCCCTCAGACGTTGGTGAACAAACTAGCAGTGCTGGGGCTTAAACTGTCTCTGTGTAGCTGGGCGCTGGACAGAACACAGACTGTAAGGATCCATGATCGCCTCTCTTTACCAATCACACTCGACACACTCCTCTCAAGGATGTGTTTTGAGCCTCTGTTGTTCATGCTGCTGACATATGACTGCACAGCCACACATCTGAGATGTCATATTGTCAAATACACAGATGAGTCCCACCACAGCCGTGGTGAGGCCAATATCCCATAATGATGAGTCAGCATATGGACAGGAAGTCTTCCAACTGGAGAGCTGGTGCAGAACCAACAACCCCTGCATAAATGTCACAAAGACCAAGGAGCTGATTATGGACTTCAGGATGAGGAGGATGAGGAGCCGCCACCACCCCGTCCTCTCCTCTGCATAGCAGGCACATGCAGTGTCCAGCTACAGGTACCAGGCATAGTGAAAAAGGCACATCTACGTCTCTACTCCCATAGGAAGCTAAAGGCTGGACTTGGCCTTCCAGCTGTCAGGTCGTTCTCCAGATGTGGGGTGGAGAGCATGCTGATGCAGTCCATCTCTGTGTGGTATGGTAGCTGGACAACAAAGCACTGCAAAGGGTTGTTAAAACAGCCGGCAAGTTCTCTGATTCTAGTTTTGAGTCCATCTACACAAACCGCTGCAGCATCAGGGTCAGAACGTCCTGGGTCCAGTTTCTTCCCTGAGGCTGTCAGACTTTTAAACAAACACTTCAAATCTTTTAACTGACGTGTTTTAACTAGACACTGTTTTTAAAGGGGATGTTCACATACTGCACTGAGGACGTTTGATGCCATCGTGCCTAGACGTCTTGCAACTACATGTAAAACTTGCTAGATCTGCCACTGTGGTACACACTGTAACAGTCCTTTTTTTTTGGTGTGTGTGTGTGTGTGTGTGTGTGTTCAGTATTGCACAGGAGGAGAAGGACATTTCCCTGAGCAGTGTGGGGACTATACTTCATTTGCCTGGGACAGACTAGGGTTAGGTTCAGGCTGGAGAGCCTCCAAAGTGATATGAGAGTGCTGTTTCCTGTCTAATTGCATTAAAGCAGCACACCAGTAGATGGCAGTACGGTATTGTGTACTTAATGAAAACAAGAACTATTTCACTCATTTATCAAAGAAAAGGAGGCCTGGAAGAAGATCAACACCTTAATGTCTCTCATGTGGAGGACATTATTTTCTCAGAGGATAAGTTCACAACATATTTAGGGCTGCTCGGATTTAACCTTTTGTTTCCATTAAAGAACATCTGAATCTTTCTGGACTTTCAGCCTCACCTTGTTTTTCATTCAACAAGTCTTTTCCTGACATTAAATGAAAAACAAGCTTGTCAGGATTAGAGCTTGTTTGTTTTTCAATGCCAGGAAAGGACTTGCTGCAGCCACCTTTTTTTTTTTTTTTTTTTTAACCTCTTTTTGATTATAATGATACTGGTCAAATGTACGCCTCTGCCAGCTCTCTACGCATGTTGGATGCTATCACGGAGCAATAAGGTTTATAACAGGATGCAAATCCCTCATTCATCACTGCACTTTATACTCATGCCAATAACCTTGTTCAAAATAACAGAACATAACAGACCGAGTGCTTTCTGTGTTTGTATAGTCATTAAATGTAAAAAAAATCTCTTAGAAGACCAAAAATAAACAAGGAAAACAAGAGGAAAGTAGCTTAAAAAAGTCTACACTCAGTGGTTTCATAGAAAAATACTCAGAGCGTGATGAAATTGTTTATTTTTTTAGCCTTTCCTTCTTGAATGGCAACAGTCATCTGTGCATCTTGAAGTGATTCCTCTGTGTAGACAAAGACCTTTTATGATTGTAGACTCTGACAATCCCTACATCCTGTACTGTAATCAACATGGTTAGATGTTGCAAAGGTATTTTCCAGTAAAGATCTTCTCTTTGATTTTTTTTTTTTTGATCTTCTGGCATTACTGAATTTGGCCAGTATGTTCCTTATCTTTGCACCAGATTGCTGATTTGTCCCTTCCTAAAGTGTCTGCCAAATGGCTTTGTTCACTTTCACGAAAAAGTCATCAAATGAATTGAAACACTGAAAAAAAGACCCCAAACAAACAAAAAAACAAAAACAAAAAAAACTTCTAACTAGGCATGAAATAAGCAGAAAACAGGCCACACCTGGTCACGCAACTGCTTATTTGGAGTGTGTGAATTAAAACTGGAAAATCTACATTTCTGTCACATCTTGATTGTCATACTTTAAATCCACTGCGTTGGTATACAGCTGATGAGTGTGCAGGCTTTAACATTTTCATTTATTATCTCTTAAAATGCAGACTATCCCTGTCACTGCTGCTTAATACTTGAGCTCTTTGTCTTTAGTCCATAAGTGTTTAATATTACTGTATAAAGACAGATATGGAAATAACGAGTGATGGATGACTTCCTGTTTCGACTGACAAATGCTAAATTCTTCTCAGTGAGAATTTCTGGTTTCTGGATTGTATTTTGTGTTCCTCCTCTTTGTTTCACATGAGTGCATACTCAGGAGAGTGTTATTCTCTCCAAATAGTGCACGTATTGTTTCTTTGTACACAAAATCCTCCCTAGGACTTGTCCATTTACACGTATGCAATCAAAAACTTGTTTTAAATTTTCTTTTTCTTTTTTATTTAAAATAAAAAGTAACAAATAATTATTGTCACTATGGAGATATAGGCTTATACATCCTATATATAGGGAGCTGTAATTATAAAACCAGGTTTGACTTCTCTTCAATACTGTTGGACTGCTGAGGGGCAAATGATGTAAGGAATAAAGTCAGAGAAGAAGATTAAATTTTTTAACAGGGGACAGAGAAAAGATAAAAAGAAGTAAAGCTGAGGATAAGGACAAATATTTGAAAATCTCAGGTTAATTTGATATAGTATATATAGTGCTGCACCTTTAAAGGGGAACATCAGGTTACCTTGTACATAATTTCACTTCAAAACTTGTATAAACACCCTGATGTGTCAGAGGGACGATCTCTGACTAACTTGTGAAAGCAAAAAGCAAAGATGGAAAGTGTGAGGTAAATATCGTGTTTAATAAACAAACATCAGTCAGGGAACTGACATTAGTCTGGGGATGGAGTCGGGGAAGGGGAATATAAAGCACAACGCACATGTGTAGAGGTGGGGCAGGGGACATATTTATCTGTTACACAAGGTGCCCCCCTGTACAGTAAGGAGCAGGAAGCTCTATATAACATACAGATCAGGATCCAAGTCTACGGTACAAAAACTTAGCAGCAACATGTTAACATCGGAGACCAAGGGGCTAACAAAGTAGTTTCATTTAGAAAAAAGTCACAGTATTCTTTAAATTTGTTAAAAAGGTAAAAACAGTTCTATGCATCCGCTAGGGTCAATGCTACTCACAAGATCTGTGTGTGGAATACATAGGTAGGGAAATTATCTATACATTTAAATTCTAATATAAAGACCATCTGGTAATGGCACAGTACAAACTCTGAGGAAACGCGACAAAAATATACAATGTCTTCACGTCACATTTGCAGATTAAAATGTAACTAAGGTCTCTGGCAAGCACAATAGTTTCAGTGATCAAAGAACAACTTCTCATAAACCAAAATAAAAAGGACACCATTTTTGTTAGTTCAGCTATCTTGACAGAGTATGTCTTTTTAATACAAAAATAAGGACAAATATAAATTAATATATATTAAAAGAATCAGACTGATACATGGGGGATCTACTGAATAGGTACAGGTATTTATATTACAATAAATACTTGTCATCCATGACTTGGGAGGGTGGTGGGGTACATAAACATCGAGTAGTGTATTTAACCTGATAGGTAATATGTTTAACTCTACAGGGGAGAGTAATTGTGTGTGTGTGTTGTTCAGTAGCTGAATGAAATAGCACAAGCTGTGTGTAGGATCATGCACACAGTCTCAGAGGGTTCAGGAGGCCTGCTAAGAACTGCACACTACAGTGGTGGTTTTGGTGTCGTAGGTTGTTATCACTGCCTGTCCTCTCCCAGGCATAAATGCAGCTCCTCCTAATCGTGAGTCTGTGGTACTACCAGTTAAAGTTACTCCTAAAACACACAACTCACAAACAGGAGGCAGGAAGTTTAAAGGAAGTGGTCAGCCGTCGTTAACCCGCCAGTTCTTCGGGGAAGAAACAGTGAGGAACAACCATTAGGGTCATCACGACCAACAAAAAGAAGCAGATGTAAGGACAAAGTCAGCTTTTGTGGGTTTTCATATTTTTTTTTTTTTTTTTTTTGTCTTTTTTCACTTCATAATAAAAAATAAGTCTGTTTTTGTACTTTACAATACAATTCAAGATCTCCACCGAGGAAGCATCAATCATCAGTCCAGCACTGACAAGAAACAAAAACCTCTTTTTTCTTTTTTTTTTTCTTTTTTTAATCTCATGTTTTTCTTTTTTCTTTCTTTCTTTTACATTTTTCAGGGTTTTTAAAAAATGGGTTGGTGGAGGGGGTAGGGGTGGTACTCTGGGGAGGAGGTGAAGGGGTTTCCTCATGGGGGAACAAAAGCAGATGGGGATCAAGTAAGGCGGGCAGGAACACAGAACATATCTGGAGAAGCGGAAATCTGCCGATGGTGCCGTCCCTTTTTTAATTCTCTCTCTTTTTATGAAGAACACTTTGTACAGCCGCACTTGACAACTTTCTCCACTTCCTGGACAAAAGAAGAGCCATCAGTGCACTGGAAGGTGTATTTCCTACGTTTGCTACGGAGGGGGGTGCAGCAGGTGACTTGTCCTTCTGATCCCCCCGGGCAGCTGCCTCGACACTCTAGACGGGAGACCTTCTCCTGGGTTTGGCACGCCGCGTAGCCTTGCTGTCTCTGGTAGACATCTCGGATCCGTTCCCCTCGGCAGGCAACCTCTGCAGAGACCAAACAGAAGTGTTACATGTCTGCAGTTTTAGAGGGAATCTTGGGTTCTTGTTAGAAGCTCCAGAAGGAACTGTAGGACATCTAATAAACGTTTTGCTTAGACAGACACCAGGCTTTGACAAGACTGAGGAATGGAAAGAATAAACATAAAATATCTCTGTTATTCTGCATATTTTTGTGAAAAAAATGTAAATAAAAAACAAAAGAAATCCACTGAGCATTTTTCAGTAGGAATGCTTTAAATCTTTCAAGCTAATAAGAACCAAGGTGTTCTCTAAACAGCTCATGTGTTGGACCTGGCCTTGAACGGTTGACAATGAGAGATAATTATTGTGATGAAAACTAGAAAACAAGCCAACATATCAGTGGCCTCTCATAAGAACATGTAGGGAACAGTGGAAAGAGACTAAAAGGGGAAATATTGAGAGGAATGAAACATGCAAAAGCCATCTTCTGTAAAGATACTCAGAGACATGTTGAAAAATGTGGAAAAAGAAAATCAGACAATGAGTATGACAGCATGATATTTAATTAATAAAAAATCTGAATGGTATAGAAAATGCAAAAATGCAGCGATTCTTGCACTTTTATTTTGACCTACTCATTGCTATGTTATGAACCCAAGATCCATTTCTGCATTTTAGACCTGCAAACTGTTGCAAAAAAGTTTTAGACAATTAAGCTTTAACCACCTTGTAAGATTCACCTTCTCTAGTGGGGGCAGGTCAGGAGTCAAGCAGAATTTGGTTTTATTTAGTCATGTATTGATGTCCCCAGAAACTATGTTATCTGAAGACAGCATATGTTGCTCTGAAAACTTGATCTACTTTTCTGCACAGATGATGCCGTCACAGAAGTTTAAACATCCTTTGAGAAGAGGACTAATGAAATCATAGATGATTTTTTAGATTATGTTTTTGAAAAGTTTCATAGTTAAAAACAAAAGTTGGTATTGACCATTTGAAGCATTTTTTAAAATCTCATTTCCGCTCCCTAAGTTACCCCAGTCCTGATATTTTTTCTTTTCAGAATGTGTTTGAGGCCTGATATGTAAAAATGGATGTATAGTAATATGATTTATCTTGGGTTTATCTGCTTGCAATGAAAAAAAAGTCAAAGTAAATCTAAGAATCGGTTTCTTTTCCTCTCCTAAATCTTTGCATTTTGCTTGTATTTTCCTTATGTATTAATGGCATTGGAACCATTTGCACCCACAGATCCCAAAACCATACTTTTTTTCAGACTTATTCCATGTTCACTGTAGCTAAAAAGAACAAAATTTAGCAGGGTGTAATTAGTTACCTTATGAGATGGTTGCATGAGTGTGTTGGATGAATTGAAAACAAGGTGTAACAGGGTTTATAGGTGGAGGCAGGCTGAGTTGCATGGGAAAGACTCATTAAACGATAAAATTGAAGTAGACAGGGTTATAAAACACATAATCAGGTAGTCTCACCTGAGTTGCCCCCCGTGTGGGATTAAGAGGAAGCTCAGGAGATGCTGAGTTGAAAAAGTGACGGGTTAGAAGAGTTAGAGAAGAGACTTTGAACAATGTTAGATGCACTCACTGCTGAGAAACTTTAACAAGAGTTGACAACACAGAGGAAAGCTGAAGCTTTGAAGGTCTATTACAAGAAACACTTCAGATTAAAAAGCTTAAACAGAATTAGTTTATTTTTAGACAAATGCAGGAAATTACACACAAGTAGCAATCTGTATACATAGACAAACCAAAGATAATACATACAGCCATCTTTGTTTTTCCTTACCTCTGTCGCACACTTCTCCTGTGTATCCACTGTTACACTCGCAGTATGCTTTGCCCAGGCCTGAAACTCTGCATTTGCCATGTTTGCAGCGAGACAGGCTGCAGAGGTTAGCTGTGTCCTGGACCTGCTCATCACAGAGTACACCAGCAAAGCCAAGCTGGCAGCGGCAGGAGTATGAGTAGGAGTTTATTGGGAGGCAAGTGCCATGAATACATCTGTAGAGAAATAACAAGTACATTTCTTTATCATAAAATGTTGAAACTGTACACAGTACAGGTTTAAATAATAATAAAACACCCACTTGTTGCCATCACAAGGGTTGCTAACTTGCTGGTCACACAGAGTCCCTGTCCATCCAGGGTAGCAGGTACAAGTAAAACCACGGTGACCTGTTGGGTGGCAGTCGCCTTGGATGCAGGCACCTCTCTGGCACGGCTGGCAGCCAGGCTCCACCCCATTGCCCAGCCACTGTCTGGTGCTCTGTGAAGTCCCAGAGCTCAGAGCCCCTGCCTCCAGCCCTGCTCCAAGGTCCTGGAGCTTCCCATTGATGTAGAGGTTACGGAGGCAGCCGTGGAAACTGGTGCCATTGCGGCCTCCTGAGCTGTGCTGCAAAGCTGAAAGACCCCCAGAGGCTGGGGCCCGCTCTGGCATCCCTGCATACAGACAGGAGGGATTAGAGAGCCCAGAGCACATAAGTCATCTAAGTAAACGACAGCAGAATGAGTAGTAAATTCAAATCAAATATAGTTTATTCTTATGTATGCTATCGATTTTGTGTAAGAAGTGCAGGTGTTTATGAGCCATTTATCTCTTGTCATGGGTAATCTCTCGGGTGACTTACTTCTACAAGAAATACAAGTTTTCAGGAGTCTGTCAGTACTTACAGTGAGAGAAATTACTGAACCAGAACAAAACCAAAAGACAAATAAAAGGTACAGCTACAGATATTTTAGATGGCTTCAAATTTAATCTAATGATAAAGGCTTTGACTTTATCTGTGAGTTTTTAAGTTATAAATGCATTAAATTAATATATATTTGAAAAATGCATTGACATATTAAGCTATCTTTAGAGGAGTGTTGTTATTTTTACAGATATAGTAGAAGAATGAAGTTCAATTTCTTTTTTTGTCATAAGCTTAGCCACAGACAGACACACACTGCAACCCAGTCCTTACCTCCCAGGTAAAGAGGAGAATCTATGTTGAGTGTGGACTGTTTGCTGATGGAGTTGATGGATTTGGGTGGGCCGCCATCAATGGACAGAGATAGAGTCTGGTCTGCTGCTACTAACTCCACGGCATGAAAACTACCATCATTCACTGTCTCCACACTGAGGGAGAGAAGACGGAGAGATTCAGGCTACACACTTGTATCATTCATCATATGAATGTGGCATCTGTGAGTGGGTTGTTGGACATGTCTGCTTGTGCATGTGTGCACCTGTATATAGCAGAAGGAGGGTAGGATCCGGTGTCGTAGCTGACCCTGAGACGTCCCCTGTATAGCTCCATTGCAATGTGATCATTGTCCCCCTTGTACAACAACACGCCGCTGTCCTCATCTGTGGCAATCTGCAAAAACACAGTAAGGTGTCCATATCAATAACCTAAGTTGAAGTTGTCTATAAAGAAGCAGTGCTAACACATTTTGAACACAGTACTGACATGAAATGACCTTATAAGTTGATACAGTTTAAACATATTAAAATGAAAAGCACTTGTGCCGACAGATGATCCCTATGTCTTTTGGGATCTTTTTTTTTCTATATCTTTCATTATTTCCACCTTGGCTGGTATTCACTGATACTCATTACTTTAGTAGAACGATCTAAGATGTGCTGCACTTTTGTGTAATTGAAGCTTTTGGGTCATTTTAGTAATGAAGATCTGTTAGGATTGCCTTATAATTAATTCTGATGTTACTACTCTGGTCCAACGGATCAGTCAATCAGTATGATACTTCATCCATCTGAAATTTAAACTTCTTTTCCCTTTCCTTCACCATATCCTCCTCCAGCGATATGCACCTGAGTCTAATAGCCAAAACATCTGTTGTACTCGTACAATTCATCTCTTCTGACAGAACTCTTTGAGATTTACATATGACAAAGAAACCTGAAAACCATAAGCAGAATTCAGCTTGACAGGATCCTTTTTAAGCTAAATAATTACCTAAAGAGAAACTACCAACTAGTAATAATAACTTTTTACCCTAAAGCTAATCTGCTCTGACCAGCTTCCAACAAATACACTTTTTTCTATAATTATTTACAAACTAGAAGAGTTTGTACCTGCAGGCTGATGTTGGTCTGTGGTGAGAGGTGGCTGGAGGGAAGCTGCAGGTAAGACTTGCGGTTGACAAAGTTGACACTAACAAGTGTTTCGCAGCGCTCGCCCTCATAGCCATGAAGACACTGGCAGCGGGGGTCTGATCCCACAACAACGCACTGAGCCCCATTGAGACACTCGTGGTTGTCACAGGGGCTGGTGCGAGGAAGGACCATTGGAGGAGAAAACTCGCAGAATAACCCACTGCAACACAATGTAATAATGCGCATTAAATGGAAGAGCAATGCTTGAAAATATAAATAATACATGCTTAAAGTCCTACTGACTACTGTACAGACTGTTTTAATATACTAACAGTGATAGTAACACTTCTAATGGTTCTAACAACACACTGAAACATGATGTATTAAGTACATTTAAAAATCAGTCAATCTTGAATAATTTTGGTTCTTTCAGGAACAGTTGGACATTTGACTTAAGACAATTTGCAGGCATCTTAAAACCCTGCAAACCTTAAACAAAATCAAAAATAAGGGAAAAAAAGAGAATTTTCTCCACCTCCCCAAATTCCTACACTACTTTCTAGTTTTATTCCATCTTTTATGTCCATCATAAAATGTGACTGAATTCAGTGGAGAGCTGCTCCAGTACTACGCACAGTAAACAGAGGTTACATAGATTTGGCACCAAGCAATGGGGAGATTAATGTTTTTCCTGGCAAAATAAAAAATGTTTGGTGTGTGTGTGACTTCCTGATGGTGTGTGTGCCTCACCTGTATCCCTCTGGACAGACGCAAGTGTATCCGTTCACAGCGTCAATGCACTGACCTCCGTTCTGACACTTGTTGTCTTTACAGTCGTCGAAGTCCAGCTCACAATGCTCACCTAAATAGCCCGGAGTGCACTCACACCTAAAATGTACAAATACACACAGGCAAAAATATTGAAGTGGGACTATTAGATTGCAGTTTGCGAAAAAAAACAGCTGGTCTTTGATTAAATAAACCGTCTTCCTGTCTGTGGTTGGATTCGCGCTCGCTGCGTGTTGAAAACTGTTAAACACTCAAAGGAAAACATGTCAACTCCCCGCTGACCCAGACAGTCTAGACAGTTCAAATACAAGAAAACACACACAATCCACAATTTGTTGAAGTGATGATAACTTAGTAGCAGTGCAGCCCCCCCCCCCTTACTTTAGTGCTCAAATTCAGCAGACAAGAACAGTAACTCAGAGTAAGTGCATATGTGTGTGTGTGTGTGTGTGTGTGTGTGTACAATCTACTCACTTGTATCCCTGAGGAATCAAAATGCACTTTGAGTCGTGCTGACAAGGGTTCAACTCCGGGGCACAGAAATCCAGTTTCTCTTCACATAGCTCTCCTAGAAACACACACACGCACACAAACACAAACACATACACGCACACAAATCACATCAGCACATTTTCAACACTTTGTTCAGCATGAATATTAAAATAAATCTATAATATAAAATAGATCAATATTGTCCAACTTCCTCGCACTGTCTGCATCTGCAATAAATGCTCAGAAATGTGTGTGTTTTTATGGGTGTGTGCTCTGATGATGGATGACTCTCTTGTGGCCCAAACCAACACAGTGGTCTGATAAATGACCTCATCGCTGAGAATGTCATATTCCTGATGATATTCCAGAGTGTATCCTGATACTTTGAACTCCAAATGAATCCCTGATGATGCATCAGGGAATAAACCAATACTCCTGACAGCAGAAAGTCCACTCAGGGAATAATTACATGATCCTTTGGGATCTGTGGGAATGTGTGAACGTGCTTTTATAGCATACAATAGCAATTCTGCTACCTTTGCACATTTAGAGGTAGTAATCTTTGCGTTGTTAACTCATATTTTAATGAAAAGTCTTCTGCTGCCATCTATTTGAGGTAACAAATTCTTATGTTTTAATCATCAAAATATAATAAAAAAAAATCACCTGGTTTTCATCAGGTCTTAAAAGTAGGTAGTTATAACTACATCAGAAAAAACACGACATGTTAGATTGTTATTATTTGTGTAATAAAAACTAAGCCATAATGCTGAAGCATTGTGTTAAAAACTAAATACATTCTACCACTCAGTAGCTTGTAGAACCACCTTCAGCAGGAAGAACTTGAAGTAGTCATTTTCTGTATGATGTTACCATGCCTTTAACGTTGTGGAGAAATTTTATCCCACTCTCCTTAACAAGGTTGCTTTGGGGATTAATTCATGCACCACTCTCTAAAGGTCCCACCACAGCATTTAGGTCAAGTCAAGGTCTAGAGTTTGACTGGACTATTATTAACTCCTTCATTCTTCTCTTTTCCTGTATGTATGTAGCTACACGACAGATGGCCTCACATTTGACAACTTTGACATACAGAGGAGTTTATAATCGACTTAATCACTGAAAGGTCCTGTGGCTACCAAACAAGCCCAAATCATCACACCTTCACCACTGTGCTTGACAGGAGGTTTTTGTATGACCCAATAATCCTTCCCAGACTGATAAGCAGCAACAACTCTTTATCTTGGTATTAGTACAACTGAATGCTCCAATTCAGAAAACTGCCAAAGCCTCTGCTCTTTAGAGGAGGTTAAATTTGCTGCTGATCTGTTAATCAAGTGAATTTGTTAAACAGCAGCTGGCTGTTGCTTCACTTCTTAATTCTTATGGAAGTGGTGTTTTTAGTTTTACACCATCTTCTTCTGCATTAATAAGTAAAGCCGTGATGTTATATGTGATGTGCTGTTGTTCATCTGAAGACATATTTTGTTACAGGTTAGCATCTGCAAATCTTGAGTTTAGTTCTCTGGGAAGTTTTTATTGTGTTTACTGTGGTGCGCATTATCGTAACAAGACCCTCAAGTATCTCATTCTTGCATCATATTAAGATGATAAATGTTTATCCGTCAGTGGTTTAAAAGTCAAGGCTTAGCGTTCTTTTATGTGTCAGTGTGTTTCAAGTTTGCATAGAAAAAAAAAAGATCTTTTAAAGTGTTAAAGGTAGTTATTCAGTTTGCAGGCAGCAGATCACGTTTTCTTAACTTAAATGTCTAATGTGAGCTGTTAGATGACATGCATCAAAAAATACACAGGACTTTGCATGATTTATCTTTTTCTGAGCAAATTCAAAGATAATAAACTGATCCTGATAGGACTTGATCTTGTGTCACCAGTATTCTCTATTCCTCCAAAGAGAAAACACATTTGACAAAAGCTAAAGTGCACCACTGGCTTAAGAAATTCCTGGCTTAAAAGAAAAATAAGCAATGGGTTGAATCATATTGTTTTACTGCCTCATAAAATGAGATTTAAATGTATTTTTACAAAAGTATATTACCAGCCCTCTCCTTCAAGCTCAACAAGTATACCTTCCCATGTAAGCAAGCAGCAGCACTCATCCACTTGTACGTCCAAGACATGCACCACTATGTTAAATCTGTGGTACTGAATATCACATTTCTGTGGGCGCATGGATAAAGCACAGGAAATGAGGGAAGTTAGGAATGAAAATAAGGAAGCAAGGAGGGAAAGAGGGACAGGCAGAAAGGAGAGAAGAGCAGACTAACCTCTCTCCACCTCATTGGTAGCAGCTGCAACCACAAAAAAAGATGACAGGTGATAGAAAGCAGAGCGACACAGGAGAAGAAGACACGGGACAGCAAAACATCCAAAGACAGAGAGAGAACAGCGCCACAAAGGTTAGCAGTCAGAGATGATTAGCACAGAACAAAAGCAGACAAACAAGTAGCAGCAGACCAGTGACTGTCAGAAAAAAATCATGATTTGTCCTCACTTTATAAATGTAAAAGATCTTTGTAGGAATGGTTGAAGTTTTTAAGATAGGGGTAGATATAATATTTTAAGTGAATAGCTCTGGAAATTATATTTCTCTAAAGAGAACTAACTTCAGATTAAATATTACTCCAAATAGCTGAAATTATCTCAACTGATGGCTGGAACACAAATGAAAAGGATCATTTTGTTATCTAGGAGAGTCCAGTCTTTCTATGTTCAGCATCAGTAAAGAAGTAAATGAAATGGGAATAGAGTGACAGAAAACATGTAACCATCCAAGTCCCCCCGCACACACACACACACACACACTTGTTTGTGGCTTTTAGTTAAAGTTGGGTTACCTGTGTATTCTGGCGAGCACATGCATGTGTAGTTGTTTATGCCATCAACACAGGTGGAGTTGTTCTCACAGTCATTATCTTCACAGTCGTCAATGTTGATCTCGCATGAATCACCCTCAAAGCCCTCTGGACACACACACCTGAATCCATGGACAGAAAAGATACACACTCATAAGTGAGAAGGACAATTCCACATAAGGCTACAAACAAAAAGTTTAACACTTATTTTTGTCTTTGTTGGTAAACAAATGTCAAAAAATAGAAAATCTTTTATTTATTTATTTATTTTAAATATATAAGTTTCCAACCTTAAACCTCATTTTAATGGCATATTGGCATTTGTTATGCACATTATGCACATTTTCTAAGGTTGTCGCTGCCCTGCAGCATTCTGATGCTTTCTTTCCCACCCAGAACATCACATTACAACTGCATTTTGCTTTACAGTACCACATCACACACCAGCAACTGGATATCAACACATTGGCTGTTTTGAATGTGCATTATATTAGATTCAGCAAAGAAACTTAAGAGGACATTATCAGAAGTAGCGAGAAAAAGAAAAGAGACAACGTCACATATCAAAGAGCAACAATGGACTGGCTTTAATATTGGAGAGAGACCTCAGATGCAAGATATTTAACCAGATTATTTAGCCAGGAAAATCTTATTGAGAGTAAGAACCTTTTTATTCGAGGGAATCTTGGCCAAGATAGGCAGCAGTAAATACAACAGTTACAAAATGACGCACTAAAAGTGCAACATCCCCTCCCCCCACTCAACAAATAAGTGCATTTATTGGTTTTAACCTGAGGAATACTTATTCATTTTATTCAATATTTATTCAGGAATACTTTTACTTCATCATAAAAAAAAGGTTATTTAATTATCAAAATCCTTGACAATCAATTTATCGTGCATGTTTTCATCTGTCAATTTTCTATACAGGTTTCGTCCTATTGAAGCTCCCTCTGTGGGCCTAGAACTTATCTCTGCTACTTTTAGGTGACATGTGAGTTCCCCAAGAACCTGGAGAGAACCTGGGGACCCCAAGAACCTGGAGAGAACCTGGGGACCCCAAGAACCTGGAGAGAACCCAGGCTAGGATAGGAAAAACATGCAAACTCCCCACAAAAAGACCCCAGCTGCAGTTTGAACCACCATTGGTTTCAAGACAGTGGTGCTAATCGCCACACCACCATGCAGCACCAAACTTGCCTAAATACAGAAGTTGTCATCTTGAAAACCTTTATAATCAAATATGTGGGACAACAAGCAGATTAAACCATTACCCATGCATGCTCTTCCTGACTACAGCATCAGCTCCAGCTACATATTCTCAGCACAAGGTCGTTCTTCAGTTAAAGAATTGAAGCACACAAGTGTGTGCCTCAGCTCTGTAACAACTACTCAGCTTCATTAGTGCACACATACACACACACAGAAAGCCTTCAGAGGGCTACATTATGAGTCTAATAAAAAGCTCTTATGCGGCACACACTTGAATAGATTAATATCTTATTTTATAGTCAGTGACAGCTCTCCATTCTGAATATTTTGCCCTCGATGCAGCAAAGAAAGTTTACAAAGATGGAAACATGGGAAATAGACAGGCAACAATGGGGAGGGGCTGACAAGAGATAGTAACAGAAGTGACAGTAAGGGCAAGGGTGGAGACAGGACAAGCTGCAATCTTAGGCTGCTCTAATTGTCTGTGTGGGGGGTTAAAATAAGCTTGGAGCAAGCAGAGCGGCATTAGCTTGCCTCCTAACTAAACACCCTAATGAAGAGATGACAATCAACGCAGCAGGATTGTCCACCACAGAGAAGCTATCAAAACAGAAACAGTCCCCTGAGTCATTTACCCCCTGTCACTTAATTTCCAACCCCCACTCATGGTGCCGTGTCATTGATGGAGTTGTCTGCTGAGGATCACTTGCTATGTCTTGTGTTTTTAATCATTGTCTCTCTATTAGTATCTGAGTCTCCCTGGTTTTGTTTTTTATATCCTCTGTTCGTCCGTGCCAAAATGATAATTTGGGCTTAATTTCAGCTGAATGATTGTTACAGTTTTAATTTTTGCAGATGTAGTCAGCAGCTTTATTAATGATTATTTATGCTACAAATTCATAGCCAATATCTGAGAATGTTGAAAGCACAAAGACAATCTGACTGTTGCAAAGGTTTCAAAACTCTGTGGATGCTTTTTTTTCCTTTTTTTCCCCCTAACATTTTAACAGTAGCTAGACAGGAAAGATGGGTCGGCAAGGGCGGGGAATGACCTGCAGCAAAGCTACACATCTCCTCATATTACGCAGTTTTGACAGGTTGGTTAAATCCTTTTAACAAACGTCAGCAAATAGTTATGTAAAAATCGTGAAACACTCTATTATAACAACTTTTTCAGCTCATAAGTGATACACCAACTTGTAATGATGAGTCTTTATTTTTTGTTCTGTTCTGAGTATTAGCTCGTGTGACAGGTTCACAATTTTATGTTAAACACCATAAACTATGGGTGTTAACAAACTATAAGAATAAAGAATAAAGGTGATTTTAGCTTGCAATAAGCTTAATGACCTAAAACCTGATCTGTGTTCCTTGAAATTGTATCTTTAGAAAAATTTTCCACAAAAAACGTATGATGAGCTTAAAATGGGTTGGGTATGACTTTACACCTTTGTTCTCATGCTTAAGAGGATGACAGACATGGAAACTCTCGCTATGACATTTGGGTCCTTCACACATAACATGTCTGTAATGCAACCATAGCATTGATGGCGGACTTTACTCATTATGTGTCCTGTTACACATAAAAAATGATAACCTATGATGCAATAATAACCTAAACTAAGTTGCAAGAAGATAAAAAAAATAAAATAAATAATTTCCTCTCACCAGAAATTGCTTCCTTCTCCTTCCTTCAGATGACAAGTTCCACCATTTTGGCATGGGTTGCTGATGCAGGCATGGATGGGTTCTTCACAGTTTTGGCCCTAATGCAAACAGACACACACACATAAACATTTTGTGGTTTCAAAGAACAATAATATGTTTTATTTGCCAAGTATTACATCAGCTGTAAAATGCTTTTGCTTTATATTCTTATTTCCCTGAAACTGTACCAGCATATTCCTTGCTATCATAAAGAAGTCATACTTTATATTCTGTGTAATAAATGTGTGTAATATATTATATAAATGTAGCCTTCTGGCTCTCCGCAGTGTGTGTACCTTAAACCCATAAGGGCAGGTGCAGCGGTAGTAGTGCACAGGGTCATTGGTGCACGTGCCATCATTTTTGCAGGGGTTGGAGAGGCAGGGGTCACATTTAGCCTGGATGCTCAAATCCACTGGACCTGTGTAATGCACCAATGCACAAAAACAATATGTATAGAAAAATAAAATGATTAACATTTAATGGTCTGGAGCAAGTCCAAAGAGCACAATGGGTTACACACACTTAGATGAGAGTACAATATATTATGGACCTGCATAGATCTTATGTATAGATGAAGAAGGCGAAGCTTCATCCTACTTGCCATATGTTATTCGTTTTTTTATTTTCTTTTTCTTTTTCTATAAAATGTTGCCTATCATGGAATAACAGAGGTATGTTAAATATGTCTGAATGAAGAATAAATAGTAATCAGTAAATGTAAAAAGGACAGTTATAATGTATGTTCACTGAGGTCAAAGCGGAAAAAGATGACATTTTCTCTGCAGGACCATGATATATACAGAAAAAAAACATATATTATATCCCTATCTCTAATGACAGCAACACTTAACACAACAGCACTGGTGAGAACATGAGGGCTGAAAGGGAAACACAGCAGTTCAGTCTGGTCACGGATCTGAGGATGAGGAAATCTGGGCTGGGGCTGAGTCAAACTGAGGGGGTTGAAGAGGAATTACTGGGAAATGATTGGCTACTTTACCTGGCACCAGAAAACCACAAGGCCCGGGGACTTCTACAGTGCGTCAGTCAGATTAGGTCAAAGATAGGTTTCAGTCATGTGTTCAAAGTTAATGTGATATAATACGGTTTAAAGGTTAAGGTCAACAGTCAGTAGCATTTTCAGTTAAGACACGCTGCAGCCACAATCATGCTTGAGGAAATTTGTGGATTTTAGAGTCATCTTAAGAATTTATAGTTCACAACCAGACGTTGTGTACACAGAAATATTGCTTGCTTCCATGAAACTAGCAGGTAAATTTGGTAAGTGTGGTTACTGTATTTAACATGGTGTGTGGTGGCAGTGGCTGACACAGTGTTAGTGTTATGCTTTCAACATTTAAACTCTGCTAATGCACACTCTGTACGATGGTTAACTTTCAAATTTTTGATGTGTCAGCTCTAGTTTTCCCACTGCATGATTCTTCTCCCACATCTGAGGAGGAATGAATACAGTACTGTGCAAAAGTCTTGGGTTTTTTGTTAGATACAAAGCTGGTTCATCTCTTAATTTACTGTATGTGCCTGTTTTTGGTTTGAATGTTTAAGCATTTTGACAAAGAAAAAACAAGAAATATTCCTTCTGAAAGGTAAAAAGATCAGACTGAAAATTAGTGAGAAAGTAGCCAAAACAAAACACTGAAACCTTCAGACAGAAAGAACTGAGGAATTCGCTCAAGTCTTTTGCACAATACGGTAGTCACAATTGTTACCAGTATAAGCCAATATGGTCAAAGTTAAACATTTTTGACAATACATGCATAAACTGTGTATTTCTGAGTGGAGCGAAGTTTGAATATCAACATTTAATGTCTAATAAAAATAAATGGTTGAAATATTTAAAACATTTATTGGACAGCAAAGATGATGATATAATGATGATTCATAAGGCCAGAATCATCTCGGTGTTTAATTTTTTTTAAATGGGAATTTACTAGAACTTTACAAAAATTGCACCAAGACTAAAAATAGTTTCAACAAACATGATCTAACACAGGTTTTAACACTGTGTCTAAGTTATTTGCTTGCTTGTGTAAATCAATGCTGCACCCTGAACACATCACGCCTTATCACAGTAATATCAGCGACATAATTATTTGTGAGTAATTACAAAAATTAGGAAAAAAAAAAAAAAACTTTATATCTAAAATTTTTGTGCAGTTTACTAAATTATTTATCACGTCCTTGTCAGATTTTAAATTGGCAGATGTGTCCAAGTTAATTTGTTTTTGGTTGCCAACCTTCTGAAATGCTCAGCTGATGCCAGTCATCTCAGAATGGCATTAAACTGGCCCAGTTAATTAGCTTACTGTTTTATCACTGACGCGACAAAACAACTGATATGTCATTTAATTATACAGAAATGGACCCTTTGAAATATTAAAACAGCTCTGTTTTATTATTGAATTAACATGATTGTTTTGCAGATTCACGTTTTTTTATGAAATAACGTCGATTTGTATTCGACAGCTTGCAGCCTCCACTGGGAGCCCTCAAGTCTGTGTTGTGCATGTTTACTGGCACAATATGACATTTGTTTGTTTTTCTGAAATGAATTTGGGAGCATATCTTTTTTTGGACAAATATCTATATTTAAAATAAATGCTACAGCAGTGCCTGTGTGTAACAGCGTGCACATACCTGTGCAGGTGAACTTCTTGGAGGGCGTGGTGAGGAGCAGTTTGTCGGTCATGTCTCCAGGCCCAGCACAACGTGCAATGCCAGGCTCTTTGTAGCCGCTCTTCACCCAATCTGAAAGCCACTGCATGTGACAGTCACAGTACAGAGGGTTTGCACCAAGAGCTCTATGGAGGAAAAAGTGGAAGAAGTATTCAGTCATTTTAATGCCTTAAATCCTTTAATATTTGCCTAAAATGGGTTTTTATGAATAAAAGACCTGTTGTGGACGAACTATTTTACTGGAATACTTGTACTGAAATCTTGTTGATGTTACAGGACCATTTTTGTTGCAGTATCATCTGATCCTGGAATACAGTATGACTTCAAACATAAACTGCATTGGCAACTGGTAAGAAATAAGTTTGACTAAGTCTACAGTTATAATTGTAGCCTGGAATGATATACGTCATTAATATCTTAAATTCTTAGCTTTCCAATGGTGTATAACATGTTTATTTATCAAGTCCTGCCCACAGGACCAATGGTCACTCATTACATATTTCACATGTGCTACAAGAAAAAAAAAAAGAAAACATTCTAGTTAGCTACAACCAATTTCTACTACAGTGGTGTGAAAAAGTGTTTGCACCCTTCCTGAAATCTTATTTTCATGCATGTTTGTCACACTTAAATGTTTCAGATCAGCAAACAAATTGAAATATTCCTCAAAGATAACACAAGTAAACACAAAATACAGTTTTTAAATGGAGGTTTCTACTATTAAGGGAGAGCAAAATCCAAACCTACATGACCCTGTCTAAAAAAAAAAAAGATTGCCCCCACTCCCTGTTAATACATAACATAACTGTGGTTTATCACACCTGAGTTTAGTCTCTCCAGCCACACCCAGGCCTGATTACTACGACACCTGTTCTCAATCAAGAAATCACTTAAATAGGACCTGTCTGGCAAAGTGAAGAAGACCAAAGGATCCTCAAAAGCTAGACATCAGGGTGAGATCCAGAGAAATTCAAAAACACATGAGAAAGAAAGTAAATGAGATCTATCAGTCTGGAAAAAGTTATAAAGAAATTTCTAAAGCTTTGGAACTCCAGCAAACCACAGTAAGAGCCCTTATCCACAAATGGTGAGAACATGGAACAGTGGTGAACCTTCCCGGGAGTGGCCGGCCAACCAAAATTACCCTAAGAGCACAGCGACGGCTCATCCAAAAGGTCACAAAAGACCCCACAACAACTTCCAAAGAACTGCAGGCCTCACTTGCTTCAGTTAAGGTCTGTGTTCATGACTCCACCATAAGAAAGAAACTGGGCAAAAATGGCCTGTATGGCAGAGTTGCAAGATGAAAACCACTGCTGAGCAAAAAGAACTTTAAGGCTCATCTCAATTTTGCCAGAAAACATCTTGATGATCCCCAAGACTTTTGGGAAAATACTCTGTGGACTGATGAGACAAAAGTTCGACTTTTTGGAAGGTGTGTGTCCTATTACATCTGGCGTAAAAGTAACACTGCATTCAGAAAAAAAAAAACAACTGTGAAATATGGTGGTGGTAGTGTGATAGTCTGGGCCTGTTTTGCTGCTTCAGGACCTGGAAGACTTGCTGTGATAAATAAAAACCATGACTTCTGCTGTCTACCAAACAATCCTGAATGTCCGGCCATCTGTTCATGACCTCAAGCTGAAACGATTTTCTGTAGCAGGACAATGATCCAAAACACACCAGCACGACCACCTCTGAATGACTTAAGAAAAACACAAAAGAGACTTTGGAGTGGCCTATTCAAGGTCCTGGCCTGAATCCTATTGCGATGCTGTGACATGACCTTAAAATGGCCGTTAATGCTTGGAAACCCTCCAATGTGGCTGAATTCCAACAATTCTGCAAAGATGAGTGGGCCAAAATTCCTCCACAGTGCCGTAACAGACTCAGTGCAAGTTATCATAAATGCTTTATTGCCACTGTTGCTGCTAAGGGTGGTCCAACCAGTTACTAGGATTAGGGGGCAATCACTTTTTCACACAGGACCATGCAGGTTTGTTGTTTTATTTCTCCCTTAATAATAAAAACCTTTAGTTAAAAACTGCATTTTTTTTGTTTACTTGTGTTGTTTTTGACTAATAGTTAAATTTGTTTGAGCTGAAACATTTAAGTGTGACAAACATGCCATTCATTATCTATACCGCGTTGTCCATTAAGGGTTGCAGGGAAACTGGAGTCTAACCCAGCATTTAGCATGTGAGAGGCAGGGTACACGCTGGACAGATCACCAGTCCATCGCAGGTAACAAAAATAAAAATTCAGGAAGTGGGCAAACACTTGTTTATACCATTGTATATGTCCAATCAATCTACAAGGTTTTTGCAGTGAATTTATGTCTGCATGGTTGAAGTTAACTGTTGTAATTACAGAGGTATGCAACACTTTTGTGGGACTTGTCAGATGAACTCTTACTGCTCACATTTCTTTGAGATACCCCTGAAATAGCAGAGCCATTACTGACAAATCTAACAGTGCAACAATTTTCTGACAAATGGTCAATTTCCTTATGTGAGAGTCTCAGACCGAGCTGTTACACTGCTCAGAAAGGAAATGAGAGCCACTCACAGGCTCGTTCTATGAAATTAGACTAATTTTCTTTCAACTTCAATGTGTGCAGCTTAGGTGGCTAAAAAAAAGGTAGCAGTCTGTCCTAAGTGCAATGGATGGTGCTGATCCTACATACACCCTAGCTGGTATTCTCATCACCATCATTCACTTCTAACCATCATTTTCAGCCACTGCTTGAGTGCATCCTGGACTGAAGTGCTTTTGTTCTTTTTATTTTTCACATTCTGAGCCAGAAATTTAAACTTCAGTAGAAACTTACATGCTGGATTTTACATTTGTATTCCTACCCACTCTTTGTTCAGGTTTCTATCATCTTTTGTTTATATATAATTAATAAACTGATTTACTAAACACTTTATTCCTAAATAATTTACCTCTAGTGACAGGATTTGGATTTGACAGGATTTCTAAAAAAAACCTTTTAGTCTCACATGAAGATGAATGTAAATAGAATAAAATATTTGTCTTTAATGAACACAAAAGTGAATTATATATACTATTTAATGGGATTTGTGTCAGTATATCAATGTACAACAAATGCATTCACACTAAAGTAGTCCTCGAAATTCTCATCTGTGTTAATAAGATGTGTTAATAATGTGAGGAAAATACTAATAAAACCTAAATTAAAGGCAGGATTTCTGACCATTATCACCTGATCTTGTATTCTATGAACATCCTTTCATCACAAAAGAAATTCAGACAGAAATTTCTCCAGATGTGAGGCTTCCCCATCTTTGCTTTTGTATAATAAATAACTGACTAAACCCTCTTCTCCACTTAACTTGACTGCTGCAAAGTTACAGTTTATTAGGGGTTCAAAGGTATATTGATTCATAAAGACATACTTTGAGATGTACAAGTGGTTGTTACTCACAGGTGGGAAAGCGATGACAGGTCTCTGAAGGCTCCCTCTGGTATCAGGGATATGTCGTTACCATGGAGAGATCTGAGAAGGTGAGTGAAAAGAGATGAAAGGGGGGAAAAAGGGCCTAGAAATGTGGATGTCTGGATGCTGTGCTAAAAGTCTGTGCAGCATTCATGTCATGACGTTCCAGCAGAGGTACTCACAGCAAACGAAGAGACTTGAGTCCGTCAAATGCCCTCACTGGTATACAACGCAAGCGGTTGTAGCTGAGGATTCTTTGCACAAAGAATTAAAATGTTAATATGGAAACAAATGCAGTTTTTTTTTCTTCATTTCAAGCTAAACTTTTAAAGCACAATCCTATACCATGTCAAACTAAGCCAAAGGCAGGCAGTGAGGCATACGTAACCAGTCACTTGCATTCACACACATCTTTAATGCAAACAAAAAAACTAGCGTTATAAAACCTCTTTGTTGGATGCTTATGTGCACATTGCAAATCTGTTTACAGTAATTATGACTAAACATTTACACATTACAATTAATTTAAATCAAATTTAAATCTGTGTGAGATCAACATTTTCTTATAGTTTTGTTTGTATTGTGAGACTTTTTCCAAGTGCTATGTGAACTCACACATGCACTGATAATATGGGCCACAGTTTGTGTGTGATTCTCATAAAAGTACCTGCAACAAAAGGACACACGCAGTCATAAATGCAGAAACAGGGACTGATATAAGGCCAGACTCACAGGGTAAGCAGCTCGGACATGTTATTGAGGCTGTGGTTGGACAACGTGCTGATCTGGTTGTTACTCAAATCGCTGAAAAGGAAACAGATGCTTAAAACACACACACAGGCCTACATGCGTAAAAAAATCCACAAACACACAAAGTTTACTTGTATGTTGTCTACGGTACTGCAACAGTCACACCCACATCTGGACCAAACAGACAGGATTCAACACAGAACTCAGTCTGTTAGTTTTGGTATTTAAAAGCAGAGTGCAGGAAACAAACGCCAAGTCACGATCCTCCTCATAAATGTGTGTTTGACTGCAAAAAAAACCTCCAGCTTTTCTTTTTTTGTGCATTAATGACTTCATGTCTGTTGGGTTCAGGTGGGTAAAACTTACATGAGTGTTAAGTGTTTGTAGTTGGAGAGTTCCACAGGAACCTGAGTGAAGTGGTTACCATCCAAATATCTGTAAGATGGACAAAAAGAGTAGAGTATGATACATATGTAGAGGCAGATTGGAAACATAAGGGGGAGGGGATGGGGGAGGAAAAGGGAAATATGGAAAATTTAAAGGAGGATTAGGACACAGAAAAGAGAGAGAAAGAGAGAGAGAGAAAAGAAGAAACTGTGTGGAAAATTCCTTAAATTCAGCAGCGTGAACAGTCATTACTGCTGCAGCCATAATAAACACTGAAGTTTAATAACCTCACAGGCATCTTACACACTCTCTATCTCTAATGCATGAGTGATATTCCATCTCCATCACTTTATGACAACGTACTATTAATCCACTGTATTAAGTGAGCTTTTGTTAATATTGGAGGAAACATGCTTCCCACAGGAGAAATGTGGAATGAAAGAATATACGATGAGTCTGCTGTCTGATGATTCATTTATGGCGGCAATTTTCTGATGGGTCAGGAGGTTTTATACTGTTGGGCTGAGTGTTTGTCCTCTGCTTGCCTGCAGAAAGTTCAGCTGTGCCTTTACGGTGTGTTAATGTGTTGTTTTTCATCTAATATCTTATTATTAGCAGCTTTATTATGTTAACGTATTATTCAAATGCAAAATGTTTAAAGCGTTAAGTGTCCTGTGGCCAAGAACTGTGGGGGGACGCTCCTTTGAAATGTTACCATTATAGCTTCACTGTCCTTAAAACAAACTTAAAAGTAAGTTCCACATGTTGATGGTAAAACCTTAAAGCTATGCCATTGGGTATTACACTGTATTATTGACAACATAGTCATAAACAACATCATTCACATAAAGTCTAACAACAAATAATGTGGACCCCAAAGATCCTAACATCATGGAGTCAGTCCACCTGACAACATGGACAGAATAACTGGTAAATCACTACAAGATGTGGAAGGTAGAGCAGCGTACCTTTAAGTCACTAGGTACATCATCGTCTTCATAAATCCAATCCTTGTCTGAGCTCAACTTATATCCATCCAGTTGAATTAATTAAATATTTTAAACTTGTTTTAATTGTTTATATTATTTATAATATTTTGTTAAGTTAGATAATTTTTCAAATTTTTCCAGACCCTAAAACAATGGATTATCTGTAGCTAGTTTTTAACACAGTTCATGCTTGATAAATGGTTTTCAATGCGACAAAATGAACACTGTAACAGAAAAACTGTGTCCAGTTTCCAGAGAAAGGTGAGATGCAGTAGAATAAAATGTCTGTATAAAAAAAAAGAAAGAACAGGATTATTGTATTGAGGGCAACTGTCATGGTCTATGGGTTTTGATTATGTTCCTTCATTTTTGTGATGTCTCTTAATTTTAGTTTGACATCATGCCCTTTATTCAGTTTTCTACTTTACTTTCTGTTTTATTTCAGAAGAACTGCTCATCTGTCCTTCCTCCTTAGGCCTGGTACATTCATAAGATTTTTGGGCTGTTTTTGTCCCGATTTTGCCTCTTCCCAACCTTGGACGGCAAATGCCCGATCAGCGTGAGATTTCCCTGTCCAATAATAATTTGGTCTGTGGTGTGTTATGAGCCGATTTGTCCTGATAACACGCTCTGAAACGGGTCGTAGCTGACAATTGGGAACATTGAACATGTTCAATATTTCATAGTCGATTTCTGAGGAATGCCGACGACTTGTGCATTCTGACTGCATGGATGGTGATGTGGTATGTAATGTAGCCAGAGAGCCAATTAGCTAGGGAACAAGGAAGCAAATAAAGTCCGTGTTCACGCCGCCTCCAGTCTGTTATTTTTTTCAGTTCTGACTTTTTTTGTTAACAACAGTCCCAAGACCACCATCATTCCCTGGTCCTATATATCCTCTTCTGTGCTGTGTGTTTTTTCCGATTGTTACTATGGTTCTTCTTCTTTGTTTTTTGCCGGTTGTTACTATGGTTCTTCTTCTTTGTTTTTTGCCAGTTGTTGCTATGGTTCTTCTTCTACATTTCGAAGTTGGTCCGGCTCGGAGGACTAGATTGTAGATGAGTTGCAGGACAACATCGTTATGTGTGTGTTGTTCTGTGATTACATTTTCGGAGCACACCACACAGAATAAAACTGATTTTTTTTATCTTCACGTGTGAGGTCTCGACCAGATAAAAAAATCTCATAAGATTAAAAAAATCGTTATGTGTGTCCCAGGCCTTAGTTTTGCTGCCTGTCAGGTCTTAAATAGCTGATTGTCTGCACCTGTGTTTCATCTCCTAACTGCTCCACCAGCATAAAGACTCCTTTATTTTCCAGTCTTGTAGACCAGATGGTCTGACATCTAAAATTTTTGTTTTGGCTCAGTTTATAAATGTCAGTGGCTCAATGACTTTTTGTTTCTTCTAATTATTGGGAGTTTGTTAAATTTGCCATTGATCATGTAATGTCTGGGAAAATGTTACAAGCCTTAATATCAGAGCTTTAATGCTTTGGTTCGTGTGCCCCATCTATAAAATAAAACTGCCCGTCTCCTGTGTGTGTGTGTGTGTGTGTGTGTGTGTGTGTGTGTGTGTGTGTGTGTGTGTCTGCTGTGTGTTCACCTCTGAACTGTTTGTGACAAAAACAAGGAGAAAGCCATGATTTAAAATATAATTTTGAATCTTTTCTTTTGTTTTGCACCTTAGTCCATCTGTTGAGACTTTTTTGTTTTGTTTTTTCTTCCTTGGTATGATTGGCATGGGTGTGTTGTTTAGCGCCAATTATTTTTAAAAAGGTTTCTGAGCCTATGCAACCTCAAAGCCAAAAGATAATTTTTATGCAATTCTGATTTCTAACTCTTGTCCATTGGATAAAGTTTTCCCAGATTTTTTGAACCTTTTAACAATAATAAGTCCTATAAATGGCAAAACTCCTAAATTTATCAAAAGTTTAACTGAGAAATATTACTTTAAAATGGTTGAACTATTTGTTCAAACAGTCTTTCTTACGGGGTGAACCCTCACCTATATTTACTGCTGGAAGCCTTGGTCTCTGTATTATGGCATCTTCATACCTGATCATTAACTCAATTTTTGCTAACAATTCCCTGATTCTGTGCAAAACAGAATGGATTTTAAATTTCTTCTACAAACTTATTAATGTCTAAATGGCCTTCCTCCACCCTGCCTTTCTGACCTGCTTCAGCCTTATGCTCCTTCTCGATCCCTGAGATCTGTTAAACAGCTGCCTTTGGTTGCAGTAGCAGCTCCTAAACTTTGGAACAAGTTACCTTTGAAAACCAGACAAGTCACTTCTCTTCCTGTTTTTAAAACTCATTAAAATGAACACCTGTTTCCCCCTTGTTTCTTCTGTGACTGTGTTTTTGGGCGTTTTTAGGTGCATGTAGGCGCATGTGAGCATGTATATTTATACTGTTTATACCAATGTCTATTTAGTCTATTTCATGTATTTGCTCACTGGACACGACTTTGGTTCAATGCTGCTGTTTTGTTGTTTTAGATATGCTTCACAGATAAAACTGGATTGGACTGGAAATACTGAAATAAGTTGTCAAATTTTCAGTCAAATTCACACTCAGCACATATTTTTGAGGGAAAAAGGTTAACAGATTTGCAAAGCCTTGCTACTTTTCTTTTTTTTTTTTTTTTAGGTGGAAACACTGAAATACTGGACCTTTCTGCTCAGTAGTTTGTTGCTTTTAAACTCACAATTCAGTGGTTTCTTTGGGTAGGCCTTTGGGTAGCATGGTGAGACCCTTGTTGCTGCAGCGCACCACTGTATCCAGGCAGGAACACTCTGCAGGACACCTCAGGACTGGAGAGCAGCTATTCTCATCGTTACCTGATGGACACATGAAGGAGAGGAAGGTTGATAGAAAAAAGAAATGATGAAAAACAAATATGTACAATGGGTAAGCAATTTATTATTTCCTCTGTCTTACCCTCTTCACAAGCAAAATCCTGGACAGCCACATCCTGGATGGGGATCTCCTTCAGGAAATAAGGATTCTGGCAGCGAGGGTTTCCAGTAACGATGCGCTTCCTTCTCAGCCAATCACCGAGCCAGGCCAGGTGACAGTTACAATTGAAGGGATTGGCCAGGAGGTTGCTGGTGAACAAAGACAGGAAATGTTTTACGTTCTTATTGCACATTATTTGAGTGCTTCATCATGTTTGTACTCACAGTGTGGACAGGGAGTGCAGCGTGTCGAAGGCTCCGGGGTTCATGGAGGTGATCTGGTTGTCGTAGAGTGAAAGGAGACGCACTGAACTCAACCCTACGAAGCTGCTGTTACTCACACAGCTGATACGGTTACTCCTCAGCATACTATTCACATACGGACACACATACATGTACATGCAGGCACAAATGAACAAATTAGTATGACACAGAAATTAAATACACATGTATACTGTTATAATTTTCTATGAAGACTATCAACATGTGGGAGACTTTTGAATATTACTAGCACTCTTGATGCATATGCATACAGTATATGTTTGTGTGTGTATACCCACAGTGTGCGGAGGCCACTAAGTCCCTTTAGCATGTGGTGGTGTATGTTCTCCAGTCTGTTGGAGGTCAGTATCAACTCGTTGACCCCTGAAGCTCCTTCAAATGTCCCCTCCTCAATGTCAGTGATGCGGTTATTACTCAGGTTGCTGAACAGAGCAGGAAGCCGAGGAGAAAAAAAAGGTATGGTAGGTTTACAGCTGTAGTTTTCTCTGTGCAAACTGAGTTTATGAGCAAATGTGATACTTGAGTAACTCACATCTTCCTCAGATGGGGCAACTTTTTGAAGATCCCTGTTGCCTCGAGCACAGCGAACTCATTGTTGTTTAAACGCCTGAGAAGAGAAGAAAAGTTTTCAAGAGACAGATTAGGGAAGAAAGGAGATCTTTTAATATGCATACATGCATATTGTAGCAGGCAAACGAAGCTTGACTTACAGCTCTGCTGTGTATTGAGGAATGTGATCTGGTATTTTGGTGAGTTTCTGGTTCGAACAGTCGACAGTCGTGCCTTCACAGCGGCACTTTTCAGGACAGGCCAAGTCAGCGAAGCAGTCACCTCCTAGCTTACTGCGGTAATCCTCCGTACCTGGTCGAAACCACAACCACAACATCACTGAATGTCTCCACTGTGCAGGAATCGAACCCCAGCATTTACTGGCATCAGTCTGGACAAAACCTCTGCTGTTAGTTACAATGTAAAATGTAATACGATGGAAACATTTAATACATTGCAGAGGGGCTGTGTAGCTGTTGTTTGGAGTGGGAGCTGTCAAGATAAACCAAACATGTCCGGAAAAACAAAGCTAATTACGATCATATGCTACATTTCTAATGATCGTTACTTCAAAATGCTGTATCTGTATCACAGACTAAAAGGAGCCAAGTCACATCAGGACTTGCAAACTTAAGATCAACATAGACTGGCACACTTGTATTGGGAGTTTTTCTGTCCTGTCAGACTACAAAGCAAATGTTGTTTGTGCAAGCAAACCAGCATTAAAAAACCAGATCACAGCAGAAAAATATTTATTCACTTCTAGACAGCATACTCTCATATAATGTACACACACAAATAGACAATGTCAAACACGCTGACACACAAACAAAAACGCAGGCAGTGACAGGAGTTTGCTGTCTTTTGCGTCTCGGCCATGCTGCAGGGATTTGCAGGGCCGTTCCATGGTGCTTGACAGAACCATGTTCCACTATAGGAACCTGGCAGCCACATGGTTAGATCAAGCACAAAGGAACAACCTGCTGACTGACTGCTCCTCCGCTGGAACACAGGGGTGGGAAGGACAGAGGGAGAGGGAGAGGAAGGGGAAGCGAACAAAGGACAGTAGAGGAGAGGATGTTTTCTGCTGAGTTGTGCAATGCTTCCTCCTGTAGGAGAGGAGAGGAAGAATTGAGAAGGAGCAGAATGCAGTAGGAGGAGGAGAATGGGAGCAGAGGGCAGGCAAGTATGAAAAAGGTGAGGAGAGTGAGAATAAAAGATAAAAGATCTAAAAATAAGTAGACTGTTTGAGGGAGAAGAGGAAAGAAAAGTGAAATAAGAAAACTAGTAAATGAAAAAAGGATAAAGAAGGAAAGAGTTATCTGGATTGAGAAAAAGTTTAATCCAAAGAAAAGATATAGATGGCAGCTTAAGTTAAAAGAAGAAGAGGAGATGTGGTGAGGATGAAAGTAAAGAAAAGTGATTAAAAAAAAACACAGTAAGAGACTAAAACCTCTACAGACGTCTAAAATCACAGACAAGAACAGGAGCAGAGCAGCTGTTACAGATGAGTGGGAGGAGAGTTACAGCAGCACTGAATGCAAGAGACGTCTGGGTACAACACATTCACACGCGCACACACACACACACACACACACGCGCGCGCACACACACGCACACACACACACACACACACACACACACACATACAGTAACACACACACCTGCACTCACACACAAACTGACAACGGACACGGACATGATTCAGATACGGAAAGAAGAGAAGAAAACTTCCTGCCCTAAAGTGTAAATCTTATGAATATTCTCGTTGTTGGTGGTGAACAGACAGGAGGAGTCACAGAGGGGTCAAAGGTCAGAGTCCAGCTCTGGGACGAGAGGTGAGGGATTCAGAGTTGACGGAGAACCGTGTGTGTTTGTGTGAGTGTTACTTACAGCTGACATGGTGTACTCCTGAGTGTGTTAGAAAGGCAGTAGGAAAAAGAAGAAGGGATTTCACTCGTTTATTTGAACAGAAAGGAAAAAAACTGATGAAAAACTGAAAAAGAAAAACTGCAATTTGTGCCCAGGCAGTGATTCATTTAAAGTAATGCCTTGTGAAATGTGAGAATCATGCCTGTAATACACACATCGCTGAAGAGTTTGCTTTAAGGCACTGACACAAACTTGTTCCTGGCAGATTGTGTCACTGCAACTATACATAACTTCATAAAACATCTAAGTCTGTGAACATTAAACTTTGGCAAGTGCATGTAGATGATGTGGAAATAGTGGACAGAATACAAATTAAATGAAAGAATTTAAAATATATTGATCCGAGCTGCAATACCAAGGTTGTACCACAGAACAGAACATGTTTATTCAACTTTTCAGCCTTAATTTATTCAGCTTTACCCCTATGTGGTATTTGTGCTTTGAAACCTCTATCCCCCTGGTGAGCTTCAGAGTTAATGACTACAGCGAGCACGCACACACATGCTGCCTCCTCCGTGTGCGGCTGTGGTAATGATCGCCTTTAGCCCTGCTACTGATCTCCTTTGCATGTCTGATTTGCATATTTCTCAGCACCCCTCTGAGCATGGTGACTGTGTGACCTTTTGATGTTCTGCTGCAAGAGAAACTGACACAAATGCTCTCGGACACATGCTCATACATTAGCTATCCTTAGACATGCCAAGTAGTGAAGAGAAATAGTGTTCAAATATGGTCTGTGTGGTCACTGCACCAATATACTTTAATTTATTTAATTACACACACAGTGGCCAGCTGACAACAACCAGCTGATTAATCCTTCTATTATCAGTTTTCACTGTTAAGGTCACTGTTGAAAATCCAGTGCAAGGGCAACAGTGTGATTATTTTGTGCCTGGTTAGACATGATGCATTAGTACTTGGACAAAGAAATAAAAATGTTTTAGCTTTTAAAAAGTGTCAAGCAGGGCAAGCCACTCAAAGTGTCAGGGTTTGTGAGTGTGCAGTGACTGGACAAAAACTGTCTCAAACACACAAACACACATGCTTAATGTACAATACCTGGGATGAAATACTGTTCTCTAGCTAATGGAGAGACAAGGAGATTGGAAATTTAAATTAAAAAAAGAACAAAAGGCTCTAATACTCCCAAGTGTTATCTGTGTGTTTCTTATATTCCAGAAAGAAGTTTGTGGTTAGTGGAGAAAGACTGAGGGAAAATCCCAGCAGGAATACACAGAATGAGAAGAGGAAAGTTTGTCTTGAATCTGATATGTGGTCAGAAATAGTGGAGAGTGTGTGTGTGTTTTTATACCTGAGCAGCGGAACTTCTTGCTTTTGATTTGCCCGATCCGTTTGTTGGCGAGCCGCCGAGGACTGGTGCAACGGGCACCGCTCGTCTCAATGGGATTGTCCTGCAGGTAGTCCGCCAGCCACTTCAGGTGGCAGTCACAGATAAATGGGTTTTGGGCTAAGTGTCTGATTCACCCACAAAAGCAGACATTGACACACAAAACATACAAAAACACACATACATACGCTGTTAGAATAATGCACACTAAACAAGTGTGTCTGATGGCAGCCAAAGAAATGATTTTTTTATGCCAGTTATGTAATGAATGTCTGCAAACTTTAAAACTCTGAATCTTCAATTTCAAACACTTATTCCAGCTGGATTGTATAAAAAATTAAATGACACAAAACAATTTAATGTTAACAACTATAAAAGTTTTTACCTGTTTTTTTATGGGTGCAGATGCTGAAAGCACACACATTACTATCACTTTGTCATAACTTTTCAGGGTTAAACCCCACCTGCAACTTCGGCTCCACTCCTACAAAAGTTATATCAAAAAGTGTGTCTCAATCAGGAATGACTTCTTGTCCCATAAGAATGAATGGGATTTGGCCAAAATGAGTAAAAAACCCAGCCTATAATGGAAACTTACAGCTCAGGCCTACTTCGCCCCAAAAACATCATTCAAAGTTCAAACATGTCATTTGGCCGATGCTTTTCTCCAATGTGACTTACATCTGAGTTCAAACACGTTCAAAGTTCAAACATATCATGAAAGATAAAGTCTTAACTGCCTGTAAGGACATCTTTATATATTTTATGGGTTTGACACAATTGCAGGTTGCATTTTAGAAAAAATAAAAAAATTGCCCAAAATCCCTTCGTGCTTTAAATCTGGCCCAAAAAATTTATTCAGCGTCAGCATGCCCCTTCTTTCATTCTCTCTCTCTCGCTCTCTCTCTTTCCCTCTCTCTCTCTCTCGCAACCACACACACACAAAACATGGCTGTAGCTCAGGAGGAAGAGCAATCTCCAACCAGAAGGTTAGTTGATCGATTCCAGGCTTTCCCTGACTGCATGCGGAAGTGTCCTTGGGCAAGACACTTAACCCCATGCTGCCTCCTGATGCGCCTATCGGGGTATGAGTGTGTGTGTGTTTGGATGTCTGAATGTGACAGGTAGTGTAAAGCGCTTTGTGTGG
This sequence comes from Melanotaenia boesemani, assembly GCF_017639745.1. Lineage (NCBI taxonomy): Eukaryota > Metazoa > Chordata > Actinopteri > Atheriniformes > Melanotaeniidae > Melanotaenia > Melanotaenia boesemani. Next base: position 13,000,394 of record NC_055685.1, read on the forward strand.
TCAAGCTGGCTGTAAGTACAAGTGCATTTACACACACACACACACACACACACACACACACACACACACACACACACACACACACACACACACACACACACATACACACACTATACTCATACTGCTGGTGTGTCTACATATCAGTGTCCATCTGCAACCCCTCCACACTCATTAGGGCCGGCTCCATCATTACACCAACCAGGTAACCAGCAGCTGCTTCACTGTGACATGGCTGCCTTCACAACACGTGTATGTATATCTGAGTGGGCAGTAGCTGCAGGGGCACCCATCAAAATTATTTTTCTAGTATTTCTGTTTGATCTAAACTATTTCAGATTTGTGTTTGGTTCATTATGTCTCCCCTTTAATAATATCAGTTGGTTTTGTATTATATAGTGTATCTTTTGCAGCAGAATATTGCTAGAGATTGTAGCACATTTTTGGGACACAAGCCACACATATAGCTGTGTTGCTCATTCTACAAAAAAATGTATCCCAACAAGTTATACCTCATTGTAAAGGAAACTAATCAGGCTGTCCAACAATGTATAATACAACACATATTAGTATTATTAAAGCGGAGAAAATAATCTGCCAAACACAAAATTCCTTACTTTTTTTGTGTTACATTTATTTTATTCTAGACCTGCATATTAGGAAAATGATTTATTAGTTTAAAAGTAATTCATAAGACAAAATAGATTACTAGTTACTTAACATTATTGCACTGAAAAGGCCTGGAATATTTTCAAAATCAACACAAAGAGTAAGGCTGACAGGTCATACTAACACTGGCAGGTGAAGCAAACTAAAGATGAAAGGGAGGCAACTTCACCGATTCAGACTAAGTAGATCTGGCAAGCACATAAGTCAAATAAATTGTTGATAAATGTAGTGGCTGACATGTTCTGTCTATCTAAGTGGTGAGCTAGCAGGATGTCCCACACATATGATACCCTCTGAGATGCACTGTAGTGAAGACAGCATCTCATTTTTGGTACAACACATTGTTATTTATCAATTTCATCATGAGGGTGATAGGAATCTGTAGGAGTGATACTCTATCACATAGTGTATTTGTAAACATACTGATAGAGGATTTGGACTAAGAGGAAAAAACAGCAACTAAATAACAAATATGTCTGCTACTTCAGCACCACGGACAGTGCCATATCACAGGGGTCCGGTTGTTCAAACGTAATCTTAGCGGATTTCGGTTTTCAGATAGGATCAGATCTTGAAAATGGGTCGTTCAAAACAGAAATCCGGATTCTGAAATCCACTTGGATCACGTAATCCAATCCTGGTTGTTATCTGGATAAAACCCTCAGTTTGGGTTGTTCAAAACTTTTGAGTAGAATCCGGATAACTTTGATCCAAAAAAACAGGATTATCCTAATCCCAACAGAGGGCAGGATTACAAGGCGGATTTCAGAAAGAAACTGCGGTACAACCTAACAGCTGATCAAATAATAGAACTCTTTATTCGGTAAATATGCTTATATTTGTATTTTACACCTGACTTAACCGTTACAGTGATAAAGTAGTTAACATAGGGACAGGCTCCTATTAAGTCCTTCAGCGTAGTAAAATAAAACGGTAAAAAAGCACAATGTAAAAATAAAAACATGACATTATCATATCCCCACGAAATAGACGACCAAACAGATCCAATAACAAACACTAATATAATATTCCCTTTTCCTGTTATTTGTCACTGCATAATTATTTGTCCCGCCTGTCCCTCATTCTGACAGAATGACAGAGGTTGGGCTGGTACCTCAGCACAGGGCTCAGGTGCCTCATTTACATTGTCACAGAGCGGGACGGACCGCCTGGTCGCAGTGTTATGCAGGATAACACATGCACGTATTACGTTACATGCTCCCGGTGGTTCCACTTGCAAAGCATGCAAACCGTCTCTTCTACCTGCTGTTCTTCACATGGCCAGCAGCAAACACTAATCTACATGCTGGAAATCCGGATTACATGATCCTGAAAAACAGGATTTTGGATCAGGGTGATCCAATCCTATTTTGCTTTGAATAACCGGAATAAAAGTAAGCCGGATTACGTGATCCACCGTCCTGAAAAAATGGATTACGAAATCCGGATAGCCTTTGTCTGGATTAAATTTTTTGAACAAACGGCCCAGGAAAATGATAATATTTTCTTTGAATTATGTCTGTATTAGAGTAGGGACTCGATTAAAAGAAATAATCTAATTAATTACAGGGTTTGTAATTAATTAAACGAGATTAATTGCATTTTAATTGCATAACAATATTTGCCCCATTAAATACGTACATTTTTTTAATACGTTAATTGTTTGGTAATTAATTAATCATAATTAAAGCGTTAAAAGTCACACCCCGAGTTTATATTTTAAAGCTCATCATTGCAAACATCTTGTGTCCTAAGTACCGGTTTTAAATGACACTTTATAACAAGAAAACCTGAAAGAGTTTGTGACCAACATGTACGATGGTTTAGTCATTCGGATTAAGGCAGGAATGGTTGGGTAGGAAATGTTAGGTGGGTGATATCTGAGGCCAACTCCTCCTATTCATAATCAGACTTCTTTCACTCCTCTTTCAAACCACCATAGGTCTTTTCACTAGTCTGACTTGTGCTTTGGCTTAGATGTGTGTGTGTGTGTGTGTGTGCACGTACAATGTTTGTATGGCTCTTAGCGATGAGAAAGTCCCCTTGGCAATAGTCTGGAGCTTGTTGTCATACAGTGATAGCAGATTGAGGTTGTGAAGGTCCTGAAATGCATCCACGCGCAGACACGCTATCTTATTAGCATTCAGCAACCTGAAACAAAGAGGTGACAGAGTGAAAGGAAAGCAGAGCAAATTGAAGCTTTATCGTGTTATCAATCTGCATTGAGTGTTTCAGTGGTGCAGGTCAGTGATGATTGCTTTCTGTCAAGATGTCTCCTCTCTGGTGACAATGTTGAGGTAAGCACTTTCCAGCTGAATATCAATGAGATGCAGATTCGAGCTTTAAGCTCTTAACTTTGTTTGTGTGTGACTGTGAGTATCTGTGTGTGTTTACTCACAACAGCTGAAGAGAAAACAGCCCCTCAAACAGTCCTTTTGAAATCTCAGTGATCTTGTTCCCATATAGTACCCTGCAGAGAACAAACACTACAATAAGAAGTTATGAATGAGATAACACATGCACTTTTAGCCTATAAAACTATTAATAACATGGGTACACAAACCATTTTTATATATGTTCTTTTGTTGTTTTAATGGTTTTATTGGTCAACAAACCAAATACAGTATCTGTTGCATGTACACTTTAGTGAAACAAGTATTAGAATGTCTTATTTGGAGTCATAACATAAAAACAAAACAAAGAAACAAAGGAGAAAAACACTTTCTTTTAAATAAACTATCATTCATTAGAAGATGTGTGTAGAATAAAGCTTTGACAGAAGTTCAAGGAAGATGTAATCAGTCTCCTATCTGTCTTGTTACTTGTGTGATTTCTTTGCGACACTATCGCTTCACCCTTTCCCACGCTGTCAAACCTTCATCCTAAATCATTACGTCACTGCTTTGGTCCAATCATCTTCCTGTTTCAGTTCTCACCCAGCCAATCAGTTTCCTGTTCCTTTTATACCTCGCTTCAGCTGCCATTCTCCTTCCAGACCATGTGTCCCTTATCCCACCTCCTCCTTATCCAGATGCCCATGATGGAACCTCATTAGAATTCTGCCTCCTTAAAGTCGACTAACAACATCTGGATTCTGAACCTTTCCTATTATCCATCACATAATCTTCTACCTCCATGCAGGGTCGGAGTCTAACTGTCAAATTTTACACCAAGTCACTATGTAAAAACCTTCTCATCTTTTCTATACCAAATGACACCAATGCATTTGTGACCACCTTTCATTTGGCCTTTAATTTGGTCTCTCCTTATTGAATTGTTGTAGTTGGGCAAGATGGGGTCCCAAATTATGTCTGTCTATTTAAAAATCTTTTATTTTAAAAAAGCAACTTGTTATTACAGTGATAAATTAATGTAGTTTTTTTTAATTATTATTAATTTTTAATTATTATTATTATTATTATTTTAACTATTCAACAAATATGTAACATGATAAAAAGGTTTGACAAGTATTAGATATGTGGACTTAATAAAAGCCTACTACTGGGACTACTTCTGTGGAATAAAGCTAAAAAAGTTTTAGCCTGGCCTCATTTGATGAATGCACCATAAAACTACTAAGAAGATGGGTCTTTGGTGTCTAATGATTTTTAAATTTCAGTTAATGTAGAATTACGAAGCAATTTGAAAGGACAAAAACAAATGTTATGATCATCATCAACAGTTTTTAATGTTAGCCTCTAAAACTTAAACACAACAAAGAGAAATGGACCGACAGCAAAGCTGACATGTGGTGGAGGGATTACAGCGTAATATTTGACTGAAGTAAAAACTTGCCAGCTGGCTATGTTACATCTAACGTCATATGTTAAAAAAAAAATTTGGTGTTCAATCAACACAGGGCTCATGACTAAAACAAGCAAAAAAGAAAAACAAGAAAACAAAACAAAACGATACAAAAACAAACAAACAAACAATCAGTAACAGCACAATATAGCAGAACTGCAGGTGATAAGATTAAAATTGCCAAGTTACAGTCATCAGATGATGTGTAGTAGCTTGAACTCTCAGGCTCTTCATTGTATGCTTTCTCATATGTTAATAATATGTTTCAAGGAGGGATTGAGTACGAGTTTTCTCAGTGGAGGTAGACTTTGGAGCGTGAAGCGCTCCACACAATAAAACATACCAATATGAATAAAGATTTAACTCAGATAATAAATAGGGCTTATATGTGCTGTCTTTCTGTATATTAACCAAAGCATGTCACAGGCATTCATTACAACCTGACAAAATTCTACCAACACGAGATTAAAGGTCACAATAAACCTCAGTGATGGAAGTCTAGTGATCCGCTGTCTGCATACGATAACTTTATGGGTTAAGGATAATATCCTGATTGTCTCCCAAATCACTGACATGACAGACATTCTGTTGATGTAAAATGCTGTAACCTAACTTACATTTGAGTTATAGTTTCACTTCAAATGGTATTTGAGATTAAGATTACATTTTCTGCTCTAGCACAGGCACAACAGCCCTGCTGATGCTGACCATAGTGTTATGCTGAAATAGGCCATATTTTTATTTGTGAAGACAGGCATCAACATCAGTTTTATTTATTTATTTTTTGCTTCTTCTGTGTGTATATTGAAGGTATAGTTAGCTTTCCCTGAATTAAAAGAACTTCTAGATTAATCTTTTGCATAGAAATTAGTTCACAAACTACTGAAAAGTTAGGGCAGCTCATATAAACTATGTCAGAATTTGTTACTGCACAGGAAATAAAGCAGTGAAAAATTCACGCAGAAGCTTCAAGAAAGCTTAATTGAAAATATGACATAGCAGAAAATCTAACCTTTGTGTAGGTTTCCATGACAACACACTGGACCAAAGTGTTACTAGTTATAAACAACTACAAATAACTATGAAAAACACAGAACCTCTAATCTTTGTACAGTTTGAGGAATACAAATTGTTTAAGATAGCAACTCTTTGAAAATACACCGGATTACAACCACAAAGAGTTAAAGGCTGAGACTACCACTGTTTTCCCTCATGCCTTTTATATACACATACATTAGCACTTTAACACACAAATTATCAGTCATCTCTATGCTTCATGCTGAGTTTAACTGTGTATGTAGGCAGTCTAGAGACATGTGTTTCAGGTTGGCTTCACTGAGCTGAGTGGATGTCCCTGAGAGACCTGACGCTGGCAAGGAAAGGTGGGGACTGGACGCCTCATTTATGTCTCACAGACACATTAGTACGTACTGCTCTGTGCAGACACGCACAGACGCAACCGACGGCTCATTACATCCTCCCCAAACCAAACACTGACACACGGAGGACATGCAGTGCATGCTTAATGTGAAACCCATATTGTATGTGGTGAGTCAGCATGAAACCGTGTGTCCCGTTCTGTCTGTGGTGAATGTGTAATGAGGTGGCAGGAGCCTCCATTCAGCAATTCAGCATTTATGAATTATTGACTTTGGAGAGAGGAAACCTTAATATAACTTCTTCATGTAATAACACTACATCTCTCACCGCCTCCTCAGCTCTTCAGTCTGTCTTCACGCGTAAAGCAGAAGATCTGATCTGAGACTCAGGTCACAGAAAAAAACTGTCTTTGTAAAAAATAACTTTTAGAGTTGTACTTTTGTTTGTCACTTGGTTTTATTGGTGAAAGACTAAAAAAAACACTCATTATTGTATTATTTGCTATTTGTCCTTAATTTTAGTAATGGCTTTTGGATGTAAGCTGATGCTAAAATTGGATTTAGGGGTGATACAGTGGTCCCTCGCTATAACGCGGTTTTGCAAATTCTTTTTAGTGGCATGCTTATTTGTTTTTTACAGCGCATTGTGTTCTGGACTTACTTTTCTATGAAGGTTTGAACTTTATACACTTTTCTCAGACGTTTATTAACATTTTCACACTTTTCTCTCTTGTTTAAACACCCTCAAAGTGTGTAGTGATGGGTTTTACAGCCTTAAAACATCTTTAATAATTGTAAAAAATAAAACTGACTACTTTGTGGATTTCGCCTATTGCGGGTTATTTTTAGAACGTAACTCCCACGATTAAAGAGGGACCACTGTATTTCCAAACTCAAAAAGTAGTTTTATCATCAAAGATCGATTTTGCACTAATGCAACAGATCTGACCGTAAATTTACATGAAGCAAAGTCAGACTACAGAAAAAATATGCTGATCTGTTATGGGTCAAAACAACTAACAAACATTTTAGTTGACTTTGTATGTAAATTAGACCATGTTGACTGAGAAACGGGATGATTCCACAACTTTGGGCACTTCATATTTTCTCTACTGGCTGCTTCTTCTTCTGGATCAAAAGTCACTCATGACTGGATTTGTGGAGGGTGTGCAGATTATGTTAGTCAGTTTGAGTTTAAGTGAATAAATATATTTCTGCAAGAAGGGATTCAGCCCCAAGTGACAATATTTGGATAAGTTACCCTGACTTGGAAAAACTGAGAAAAGTTATAATGGTTGGAATGACTATATTTACTTTAAAAGCAACTTTTTAATTGGACTGAAACAATAACATTGCTTTTATTTCTAAATCCATGTAAAATAACTGACTGTTAAGTATGTGACAAACATAATTTACTCTTGAAGAAATACTATTCAAGTTTCCAACGTTTGTGACATTATATGACAGCTACGTTTTCTTATATGGCACTGTGTTACATATGTATGAAAATCTTGCTTTCATAGCAGTTCGGTTATGCTGCTTTACGACGCCGTGTGTTTGGTGACATTTGATGAGAGAATTGAATAGATACATCTCACTACACCTTCTCTTTTGTAGAAGAAACTACAGCATCGGCTAAAAACACAGCCGTACAACATGGTAGACTTGAAGAGACAGGATCTGTGCCATCTGAAGACGTAACTGGGTCATTCTAAGGTTATGAAACAAAATGAGTCCTTTCTGTAAAATAAAATATGTGATCAGGTGGTTCAATGATCAGCACAGAGTACTCACAAAGAGTTAAGGGAACGCAGGCCTTGGAAAGCATCGGCGGCCAGCTCTGATATCTGGTTGTTGCTCAAGTCTCTGTGGAAAACAAAACACAGAAAGAAGAAAATGGGAAAAAAAATCAAAAGTATAAAACAAGATGAAATGGATGAAGAATAGAGAAATATAGAAAGTGAAACAAAGAGGTAAAACTGGCCACAAAGGCAAGAGCAATAGATGTTTACAGCATATCAGCAGATGGCTGACATGGTGCAGAATACAGATATCTCCCAATCTACTCACATCCTGCGTAGCTTCTTATAAGGAGAAAAGGCCCCAGCTGGGATCACCTTGATGGCGTTCTGCTCCAATCGTCTGGAACCAAACATACACACAGACCATTGAGAAGAGATATTAACATTCCCCTACCACAGCCCTATCTCCTCTGTACTGCTTACTGCTGCTCATTCCCAGGAGCTCTGGTTAAAGGGGATTTTTCCAGATAAAGCGCTTTGAAGACTGTTGCCAAAGTCTGCCACATTTCTCTGATCTTTAGCCATCTTTAACCAGCATTCACTCAGATAGGCACATAAACACACTCACATTTTACTGTCTGGGAAGTGTTGCATTAAGTCTGAATTTCTGTCAGTCAGGCTCAAACTAATTCAATCCGGCCAGGAGTGTGAAGGAACAGAGAAGGGAGTAAATAAAAGAAAACGGGGTCTAAATTGCTGTTATCCAAACATTTCACATGTTAATATCCTGTAAAATAGAGGCAGTAGAGCAATTGCAAACTAGTCATTCAATTGTACAACAATTTCCTGAAAATCTTTTATTGCTGTTTTATACTGTTAAGTTCTGCTGCAGCCATTTCTGGTCCATATAACCACATACATTTTAATATTTTTCTTTTTCTCCCCCACTCGGTCTTGGTTTCAAGTGTTCCAAGTCTCAAGCCAACAAATTCAAGGTCCATTTCCAGTCTAAAATCTATTAATTTAAATCTGAGCTGAGAATGACATTGGACAAATTTACCTTCAAACCTTAAGTTCAAAAGGATGTTAGGTCTATTAAGAGGTTTTTCATAATGTTTATATGAGGGGATTGTGGGAGAGTTTAAACCTCTTGAGCTGGATTTTGAAGAGCATACATTATTCTTTAAAAAAAAAAGATCTTCTTTTCTTTTCCAGCTTGTCCTGTGGAGGCTGAGTGCAGTATATTTTGCCAGTTAGATCTGTTCTTCTCTCTAATATCTACAATGTCCTACAATGAAGAAAGAGCTGATGAGCTCATAAAGAAGTTGGTAAAAGTTTTGGATCATTTGCATTTTACATGGCTCTTTCCATATTTTCACTCAGAAAATTGGTACAAATTGCTCAAATTTTTGCATGCCACCATACAAAGGAATGTACAAAGGCAGAGGTGTTGCATGTTTATTTTCTTATGTCAAGCCTTTTGTAAGCTGAACAGCTCATTTTACATCTCAAAACAAACATAAAAATAAAAAACAAACTCTCGAAGACTTTACCCTGAACTCCACAAGTCTTTAGTGTTCACTAAGTTTAAATCTGCCTACCATCCTTCGTCTTGTCCTAAATCACACCTTTAAATGGCAATATGGTCAGAAATGTAACTCAAATAAATCTTTCAGCCCGTTTTCTCCTCTGTTATTTTCTTAAGTAGGAAATAGCTGCATGAACAGATTTTCTCATTTCACAGATGTGTGCCTTTATTTCACCACACAAAGAACAAATAGAAGTAATGAAACAGAAAGGTGGAGAAAGTCAAAGAAAGAAAATTGAGACACACAGTGAAAGAGCATGCGAAATATCACTGCACCTTGCACGGATGCAGGAGCTTTGTGTGTCTATGTTAAGTATTTTCTGTATCTTACATCTCAGTAATAGTTTCAGGCAGGTTGGTGGGTATTTCTGTCAGACCCTTTCCTCTGCAGTCCACGATGTTGTTACTGCAGGTGCAGGACTCTGGGCACTGTAACACACTGCAGGAGGAAGATGATGATGTCTGGTAACCTACACAGAAACAGGAAGCCGGTATTATCCATAGATAGTAGATTATCATTTGTGTAAACCCCAAAGGTAGAGGATGGTGAGAGAAACCCAGTAGCAAGTGCACAATAACTGAGGTAAAGATGCTGTCTTTAACATGACCTTGTCTGTCTGCTACATCATTTCTAATCTTGCACACCAATTACATAGTTAAATATATGCAGTACATAAAGTGAAAGCCAAGCCATGCAGAGGAAGATGAACACTTACCTTCATCCCAATCTTGTAAAGCACGAGCAAAAGACAGTAAGAAGAAGCAAACAAGACGAAACAAATATAGGTTTGCTGCTGTGACAGAGCAAGCAGAGGAAAGCCACAAAACAACAACAACAACACAAAAGCTAACAGTGAGCATAACCTACCTGAGCAAACAAACTCCTTCTTCTGCACTTCAGCCACATTGTGCCCCCTCAAGTGTGGAGGGGCCATGCACTGTGTATAAAGACCCAGGCGAGGGCGCTGTCGCAGCCACTCGGACAGCCAGGCTACGTGGCAGTCACACTGCAGGTTGTTGGAGTGCAGGCGGCTGGACAGAGACAAGGAAGGAGGGAGGGCAGGAGAAGGGGGGATGGAGAGTATTTGACAACCATGTGACCGCGGGGTGGGGGTGGGGGGGGGTGTTAGTGAGAACAGGTGGGGACAGGGAGAAGAGAAATAATAGATTTGATGACACGGGGGAGATGGGGGCAGTGCAGGTGGAGAAGAGAGAGTTGCAAGTAAAGATCAATCAATTAAATATATGGGCATAAATGAAAGGAGTCTCATTCTCCCACCACTGGGGAGTAAAATGTACCAAATGTTAACTTACAAGGTTCTGAGCTTTGGCATGTGGTTGAAACTGGCCACAGACAATCGACTGATGTTGTTATTGTTGAGGGTGCTGAAGAGAAAACAGAAGACAATTGGATATGTACATTTATTATATTTTAAAAGGTTGAAGCACGCAGAGTGGGATACAGAAATGTAGTGTATGGCGGTTGGATTCAACAACACCATTTGTAATAAATTATGTGTTCCAGGCAGATGTTTGTTTAAGCTCCTCCGCTGGCATCGATTAAACCTCTAAAAATATAAAAATGTAAATTAGCTCAACCTCTTCATCCTCCACTTGCCTACAGCTGCTCACCTTCAGCTCTGTTTGAACACTAAAATTACTCTACAGTGGTAAGATGGATCATTAGAGTCTTTCAACCACACATGCTTCATAAAGAAATCAGAGTTGTTTAGACAATCCATATAGCAGAATAAGTCTCTACAATGTAGGTTTATTACAAATGACAAGTCTAGCTATGTGCTTCTGTGTTTTTAAGACTATAACACATCTTTATGACGCCACCATGCTGTGTTAATAGTTAAAAGTGAGGTTTTTAGTGTCGTACTTGCAGTAATTCACTTCAGAGCCCTCTCACTTTGTACAGTGAAAGAGGAATTCTGAGAAGGGAGCTAAGCTAACGGCTACTCAGAACAGAGACAAAACAGTGGATTTTTGTACCTTTTAAAACAAATTAACCTTATTTATTTATGTATGATTTTTAAAATACTTTATAGAATATTATGAATGTTTTGCATCAGTTATTTACTTTGTTACTTTCTTAATAGCTGACACCGATCCTAGATGGTCCGTTGATCATGAAATAACATGAAATATAGTATGTGGGCTCATTTAAGTTTAAATCCAAAGAGACACAGTGTATAAATCAATAAACACAATATTCTGAGCAAGTACTATGAAATATTTGAGGTTTCAGTTGCTTTAGATAGATAAAATGAGATGTTTTCATGTTACTGTTCTTAGAAGTTAGCTTAGTTAGCTTAGCTCTCCCATCACAATTTCTTCCCGATTCTTCAAGTTGAGTACACTCTGGCTTCTGTCTGCTGTGGGTAAAACTATATCTGCTCATAGGTACTTCATATAACTTAATTTATGTAAATAAATATATAATTAAATAAATAACTAGATAGATGGATAAATAGGAAGGGGGAATCCCTGTTAAACATAGTTCTTCTATTCCTCCTGAGTTTTTAAGACAACATAATAAATAGTAATTTGGCACCTGGGTAGATATTTGATAACATTTGAATTTCTGTTTCAAAACATTCCTTGTAAATTATGAAATGGTGTATTTGATGGCAGCTTTAATAAAAATGAATACATTTTTCTGTTGACTATTAAATACGCACTACGATACCAGAAAATGTCTGACTGGTGGTCAGTTCAAAGACAAAATAATTTGTTAACTTATTTAATAAATTTTATGATGACAGAAATAACAGGAATTTGCATTCCACTTCAGAAACTATGTGAAAGTCTTCTTTGGCTGGAGCTTCAAAGGCAATGCAGACTTTAAAAGGTCAATGAGAACTTTAGCTGCTTCATATCCCTGCATATATCTGCTGTTAATGTTCCTCATTCAGAAAAGCTGTGCTGCTGCTGCTGCTAGCAGGTCGACTGAATAAACAGGTACTCACAGCACTTCCAGGTCACGTAACGCTCGAAAAGCTCCATCTTCAATACAGCTGATGTGGTTGTAATCCAGCTGCCTGCAAACACACATGGGAAAGAAAGGAAGCTGAGGATGTGTAGATGTTTTACAGTAAAGCTTCAGGTGAACATATAACCAAGCAGCCGGCTGTAGATAAAAATACATTAACTCTCATGGACAATTCCCCAACAAACTCTCTTTGTCTCCCTCATCATCACTCACTTTCTCTCTTCTGGACATGTTTCCTGGGCTCTTTGTTCTTATAGATGCATTTCTAAATGTAGTTGTCTCTAAATCCATTCCTGTTTCCGGCCTTCTTCTATCTGATGTCTAATTTGTATGCGCTGCTCTTTACCTCTTTCCCTGTTCTCTCTCCCCCACTCTTTCTCAGAATAGCTTTGCTGAAACAATTTAATTAAGACATAAGGATAGTAAATCATGTGCTGTCAGCTGCAGTCTAATGCACACACACATACACACACACACACACACATGCACACACACACACACATGTAATGCCCTGTCCTTTTACAATAATTGCAAGACATTTAAAAAAAATTATCTGATGCAGGGGGGAAAACAACACACAGGAAGCAGTGAATTAGTTGATAAATCGATATTTATAGAATTGCTGCTGTGCAACTGCTTAAGCGATAAAATGACCTACAATTATCATAACTATTAGTGAGGCAAAACAAAGGGAGAAAAAAGCAAAATGCCAGTGCTAGGTCCACACACACACACACACACACAACCTGACATACACACAGCTGCTAACGAGCTGTGGGTGCCAGTCAATACAACAAGCAGGAGGCACATGACATTTAACACAATGAAATATTGATGCACAGACACATGGCTGCTGTGCACATTTGCAAACATGTTGAAGTGGTAGATGTGCACACATATACACAAACAGATGCTTACACACTAAACACATATGCATAGAAAGTGTTGCTGTGAGGGGTGAGCCACTTACAGGTTCTTGATTTCCACAGCTCCCCTGAAGGCTTTCCTTGGAACCCCCTGAATCTGGTTCTCACTGAGGTCACTGGACAGAGAGAGACAGAAAGAGGCGGGCAGAGAAATGATTTATCAGGGAGTTTAGCCAAGCTGTCACAGAGCCACTTGCTTTGCAGCACAAGTACTTGATGTAATCACCAAAATGCAGCGAGGGAACTTAGAGCCAGATAAATCATCAGCAGAATTAAGTTCCTTGCACAGAGAGCACTCCTTCCTCAAATATAATCAGCTGTCTCTGTTCGTCTCTCAGTCATACAAAGAACTCTTCCTCTGACAAGTGTCATCTTAACTAAAGCCAGATGCAATTCAATTGTGTGCTCAGAACATCCCTTCAGGTCAGTTAACGGAAAGCACCCATGACCTGTAGGGGGCACTGGTGACCTCTACTTCCCTCAGAGTTTTCTATTTCCTCTCTCATCACTCCCACTCATCTCCACATCATCTCCACCACCAGCTTCCCTCCTCTGCTTTTAAGGAGTGAGTGATGAATGTGCATGTGTGTGACTATGCACATCAGGGTTTACACAGATTTAATTTTCAGCCACTTTAACTAAGCCACAGTTTGGCCAGCACACATACTGATAAACACCCACCTACACACTTAAAAGGTATAAATATACTCAACCATATGAACAGGTGTCTATTCTGGCAAGTGAAATACAAGCAATAACTGGTTGGTATAGCAACTCGTTTAGTTGAGGTCATACAAATATAGGTTCTAAATGAAAGCACATACAAATAGTCGCATATACAGAAGTCTTTATCATTTATATGCACATGTGCAAATATAAATAAATGAAATTAAGGTATAAGAGTAAATCTAGCTGTCAGATTGTGGCAGAGTATGGAATGAAGATTGAAAGAATTGAGTTAGCTGACATAATTTCTGGAAATATGACACTGACACATCTGGTCTCTCAGGCTGCTCATTAGTGAGCATTTGTGTGTGTGTGTGTATGTGTGAGAAAGAGAGAGTGTTGTCTGATGCCAACACACACCCATGTTCCAGACAGACTACTCGACCTTTCACCAGTGACCTTCCGGCTCTTGACCCTGATTGTGGCCTCCACAATGCTAATCGGCTAACAGCTAATGCCCATGCACATTCTTCAGATTCCTGCAGTTGTGATGGTATAATCAGCACTGCAGATATCATCCATCTCCCCTGTCTCCACCTGCTGCTTCTAAACTGCATCTAAAGTGGTCTTTTTTTTTTGTTGCAAAAAACAGAAAAGAAAAAAAAAAAAAAAAAAATCAGAGCAATGTGCTTAAAAGTTGGGCTGTTATCCTGTTTTCGGAGATTAACTTTTGTTGACTCAAAGTTAAACTCAGCTGACAAAACTGGATGCTTTATTTAGCCTGCAAGCCTGTGGGAGGGTTGGCCACTGCGGTTTTTGATTGACAACTGAGACAGCAGGGGCACAAAGAAGCAATGCAAATAAACTTCTTTTGGTAACTGTTGCTTATTAGCAAACACAGAGATTTGTACAAGTAGTGAAGAAAAAACAATCAATCATTCTGAATGATGCTGATAGTAAGTTTATAATAAAATGTTCTGAAAATTTACATTTTAAGTCAGTTGATAGAAAACTGAAGCTTTTTCTGTAACTGGTTCAACTTAAGAGGAAACTGTGAAAACACTCAGGTTTGAGTTGCTATAGAAGGATTTGCTCTTTCCTCTTCTTTAAAGATCCCATATTATACATTTTTTCAACAATGTCATATGGGTGTCAGAAGTCTAAAACTTTGTTTTCCAAGTGTATTACCCCAAATTCAGCTTTTGTCCTTAATTCCAGCCATTCAAAAAGTAGCTCTAGTGAGCTCTAATGAGAATGGGCTGTTTCTGTGTCTGAACATTTAAATGTTCATGAGTGTCCAGATCCTCTCCCCTCTCTGGGAGAGGATCTGGCTTTTGCTGGCATCAGCTCTGTGATTTTAGAGGGCAGGCTCAGCTAGCCAGGGGGGCGGGTCAATGACAGTATCCACTACTGGGGGTAGTAGCTATTTGCCTTTGTGAGGTCACAAAGGGAAAGATCTCAAACGCACCCATTTGAGCACACATTCACTAAAAAGTGAGCAAACAAGTGAGAAAGGTGGTGGAATTTTCTAATTCTTGGGCCTCATACACAGGCTATGAGGACACATAAGACTGTTAGAAAGCCTTTAGAAAGTGAATTTTGCATAATATGGGACCTTTAAAGTTAATGTTGACCATTTGGACTACACGTCAATCCATCCATTAATTTTCCATAACCAGCCATATCCATCCATCCATCCATCCATCCATCCATCCATTTTACAGACCAGTTCCCTCCAATTCAGGTTGGTTTTTAAAGAAGTTGGACTCAAACAAAGCTGCCATTGGGCAAAAGGTAGGGTTCACCCTGGAGCCAGACACGCTCACTCCTAATGACAATTCTGAATCACCAATCAACCCAAAATGCATTTTTTTTTAGATTGTGGGAGGAAGCTGGAGAAAATCCACAACATGGAAACACCACATAAAAAAGCCCCAACTGGGATTCTAACCAGTAACCGTGTTGCTGTGAAGCGACAGAGCTAACCCTCACACAGCCCGCTACAGGTCTAACTTGAAGAAAGAAAAAAAAAAGCAACAGAAACTGCAGTCTCAATTAAATATGCCCTCATAGAGAGTTCTCTTTGCAGCTTTTTTACACACAGAATCCAAAAGATTCTCAAACATAAAAACATAAATAAAATATTTCACTTTCAAATGATCATTAACAATTGATGATTAACAAACAAACATGCTGCATGTATGTCCTCAGCACACTCTGATAGTGAGATGAGTATGATCCTCAACTTCACAACCAAAGACAGACGAATGAATACAGGTTTCGTCTTTGCTTTTCTACACACACACACTAGACAAACACATGTGATTCTCCTTGTGCACACATACACATCTAGTGAGTGGTCTGAATCACACAGAGTGTATCCTGATACTGTTTTTACAGGACAAGGGGGGTTTGGAAAGTAGCCATATACCCATAACCGCTGGAACTTTAAAACCAAATAAACACTTGGAAACCCTCCTTAACCCTGCTCACTTAACCACACACACAAGCATAAAACTTGCAGTGTTGATCTACTACATCTGCCTATCGGGTATAGAAATCTGTAAAAGCTTGTTCATGTCTAATATGAGAAGAGCTGACAGTTTGACAGGTTGCATGAGAACGTTTTAGGCTACACACAAACATTGCTGTGTTTACAGGTGCAATCAAGATCTTCGCTTGGAAATGCTCAGCATACTAGTCAAATGAAGGAATGTGGCTATGGCAAAGATCCAGGTGGTCACTTGGCTGAAACATCAGTGTGCCCAAACACAATCTCATTTCTTCTCCACTTATATGGATGAAATTTCTTGATTCTTTTTGTATATGGTTAGCTGGATTCATGTTCACCTGAACATATCTCATCTATTTATGCATCTGTCTCTGGCTTTGATTTTATTTTTAAATCTTGTAATCTCATAAGTTGCACTTCTGAGACACACAGAGCGTTAAATAATGAATACAAAATTTATGAAACAACTAGTCTTGCTTTATCTGACACTTCAGGAACTTAAAATAAAGGAAGGAAGGAAAATAAAATCTCATCTGGTGCAGAAAAATCAAAATAAGATTAAACCTACAAGTAAGTAACTTGTAGTCCAGTCTCACAAGAAAACATATGTTTGTCCCCATGTCCAAAGCACAGTTGGAGATGGATCTTTATTCAGGCAAAAAGATCCAAATTTGGAACTATCTTTTATAAATATTTAAGCCTGGCTTTGTTTTTGTCTGTAATCCTTAACAATATTATCAATAATATCTGAACATAATCATGAATTTTTAATGCCAAACCATCAAACTAAAAGCAAAGTAAAAAATAGTGGCATAGAAATCAAACTTGGCTTTCCTGCATTGGCAGTCTGTGGTGCAACGCCTCTGCTCAACACCCCCACCCCTCTTAAGTGCTTTGAGACATTTATTAGTTGTCTAATATCACATTTGTAGCAGTTTCATGTAAAACATAAACATGCAACACCCTGCAAAGAAAAACAGGCATGTAATGTTTTTGGAGCCTTTCCCACAAGGAGAAATAAAAAAAAATCTAATAATTTCACACCATTTGAACCTTTGCAACTTTTTAGGTCTCCAGTCTTCAAGGAAAGACTCATTAGTGGCAATTCCTCTGGAAAAGGATCACACATCAACACATCATGTCTTTTGACAAAGTTATTAAGGTTCTGAATAATAATTTAAAATGGGGTTTTCACATTTATTTTAGTATAATCTTTAACAATAGACACATTAGCACACCAACACATGCTAACTGCCACTCCTGCACAGACATAGCACATGTGTGTAACTGGCAGTTTTAGTGAGTCTGGAGCTCTTGAGGAAGTGCAGAAGGCCACTCTAAGCCCTATTCATCATTCAGACCACCAGGGAGAGAGAGAGTGAATAGCAAGTTTTACCCCTACGAGGAAACTGACTTCTCATAGACTTAAGAGTGGATTTTCCTGCTCAGTTTGGCTCCAAGACACCTGATTCAGTTTCTCTTTGGTTAAAAGTTCTAACCATTGCTGTCTCTCTTTTTATCTTTTGCTTCCTCTCTTTTACCCTCTCTCTTTTCATCCTTCTTTTTGTGTCCTCTCCATCTCCCAAAGTGAGCTTGTTTTTGGACTTCCCCAAGATTTAACCCCTCACCTCTGCCCCTGTGCCTAAAGTGGGAGGTTAGCTTCATTAAAAGAGGCTCCAGCTGAGCCCAGTGTGTGCATGTGTGCATGTGTGTGTTTTTGTTCAAAAGGAGGCCGGAGGTATTAGACCCACACAGGAACTATATCATGCTGCTAAGTTAGCGTTCCTCTGCAAGCAGAGCAACGCATGGACACACTAACACACACACACAGAAAACTGACAGCTGACAAACCATGTTCATGATGGGAGGTAAGAAAACACTTCTATAAACACACATGGTGGGATACACACTGCTTGTACAGTGAGCTTGCTGTCCATGACGGAAACTCTTCTGTCTAATTTCAGCCAGACTTGAACTCTTTGACTCATTGTGGCCTTTTCCAATGACATTCACTCTATACAAAAGGAATAAAAAAAGAATAATAATTTCACTCTTTTTCCTCTCATCTTCCACTTTAATTTCTTATTTTTCACACCGAAAAACTAAGCAATCTGAGAATGCTCTCAGAGTAGATAAATCTAAAAATGCTGGCCTCAGCTTTTGGAGAGGACAGGAGAATTTGAGCTCTATAAAAACAACTAAATATCCTGTGGTCAGGATTGTTAGCAGTAAGAAGTTGAAAAGCCAAGTTTCTGTAGCCGGCCCCCCTCCAAACCTTCTTTGTGGTAACTTATTTTTAACATTGGTATACACGTAAGTACACATCCCTTTCCATTCTTTGAAGTGATTTGGCTGACACCTCAGTGCACTGATGCAATGGCAGTTCTTGCCTTTTTGTTGTATGACAGAAGCAGAAAGATGAATGAAAGTTAGCGTCATGTCGGCTGAATTAAAAACAGTACGAGTGATCTCGGGAAGCTGGAAAGGGTGAGAATAACACGTTTAATGACTGAGGCTCCAGAGATTAACCACACCTTCTTTATTCCATCTGAGGTTCATGGTATTGCTGTTCATCAAGCATAAAAGAAAGACAAGAAGAGAGTTTTTGTCTTGTGTTGTTTGAGAGGTTTGAATGGAAAAATATTTGAACAAAACCCAAAACCACATTTCTTTTACTTTAAACTAAAAATTGTGTGGTTGTTCTATTTTCCTGTTCCCCCTAACTTTCTTTGTCTGGTTTTCTCACCTCTGGTGGCCCAAGATGTGTGTATGTGGGCGCATGCATGTGCGTGCCTGATAGAGTCAGGTCTCCAGTGTTAAGAGCTTAGCAATGCTTTTCTAAAGGGTCTTTTTAGAGTGAGAGGCGCTTTTGACACGCTCCGTGTCTAAGAAGACCTGGGCATGAAAGAGCTGCACTCAGCTCTCACATACACCCCTCATCCACTCCCCTCCACCCCGTTTTTTCTCTCTCACACTGGACACACACACTCTTGCCTACTGTTGTACAGTTTCTGAATCTCTTTTATACAAGACTTAATGCCATGAGATCCTTCCCAGGTCTCGCAAAAACAGGGGGCTCCCGTAGAAGAGTGTGTGTATGTGTGGACGGGTGTGAGCTGGCAGAGGAGTAAACTAATCACCTTGTTCAAATCCCTTTCGGAGAACTTAATCCTATTAAGTGTAAGAATGTGTGAATGAGCAAAAATGGAGCTGGAAAGAGTCGAAAAGGAAAGGGTGGGGGTGGGAGGGCGAGGATTATCATTTAATAAAAAAAATGAAAAGGTCCGGCAAAGGTGTGTTTATGATGGGGTGATGAGCAAAACAAAAATGTCACTACAATTGTGTGTGTGTGTGTGTGTGTGGATCCTGCAGCTAATTCAAGCAGCGGTTCCATTAATGGACCCCCAAAGATCACACTTCTGTGAGCAATTAGAAGGAGAAAGACTCCCAAAGAAAAGAGAGGGAGGAGAGTTTTCTGAAGACAATGCAGAGGAGTGAGAACACTGGGTCGGGACTGGCACCTGGGAATGTAGGGCACTTTGTGTGTGTTTGTGTGTGTGTGTGTGTGTGCACATGAAGGTGAATCATGAGCTCTGCAGAATAAATATTGGTGCACCGAAATCATGGGCAGCGACATTTTAAAACAGACGTGATAAACATGATTCTTACTCTGGTTTCCTTTAAGGTTGGTTATGCAGAAGCACCCCCCCCCCCCCCACACACACACACACACACACACGCACACACACACACACAGTCTCCTCTTGCAGCCTCCTACTTCAGTCGTTTTCTTTTAAACTAATATTGACTTTGCTTTTGAGTGACAGATCTGCAGTCTCCCTCCCTCTTCCTCTCTCCCCATCTCATTGTCTGTTTCCCTTATTCACCATCACGCCTCGCACACATACTTTAAATGCCAGGTAACATGGTTGCTATGGTTACTGGACCTGGGTGGACACCTAGGGGACATTTTGACTTGACAGAGTGGATGTCCCCTGTGTGTTTGTGTGTTTATGTTTGAGTGAGTGTTTTTTTCTGGTTACTGGGATCGCAATATGCCAGGAAAATGTGTGTGTTTTGTCTCCATGAGTTTTTAACAATACAAAGTGTTCAGTTGTCAAACAAGTTTGAGTTTTGCAATGTTCTCCTCTACACACTGATTACAGCAAGGAAAGCCAAGATGATTATTTAAGAGAAATGCTTCATTTTGACTAACGATTCCCAACATAAATAGTTCTTTTCATTCAGAGGGGTTGCTTCATGGTGAAAGTCAGTCGTAAGCAATTAGCAAACTTGTAATGCTGCCATTTTCTTGAGGATTAAACAAAAAAATGTTTTGAACACACAGTTCTTATCTCATCAACACCAAAAGATTAACTGGTGAGAAAACAAAGCTATGAAAATAAAGATCACACGCTCTGGTGTGTGAGCGTGTGTATGTGTACATGGGTAAAAGCAGACTGATTATGCTTCTCTGCAGCCCAGGAACAGATTAGTCAGCTGTCTGAGACCATGACATCATCAGAAATGTTTACACATGTAATTATAGACAAGTGAGAAATACATCTGTTGCACACACATACACATACACATACACACACACACAGAGGGGAAACAGACAGTGGCTTGCAGTAATACAGTAATTGCATATGAGGAGAGCTGAGAAGCATGTAGTAATACGGACCATCTGATGATGATGTTTAGATTTAGAGCTGCCTCAACAAAAAGTTCCATCATACTGTGCACCTGTGCTTTTCTAGCTAATACATTAAAAATCAATGATGTGTAATTGTACAACAATTTTAATTTGAGAAAATGAAGGGGAGTAAAGTCGAAAGTCTCAACTGTAGTATTTGCACCTCAGCTGGGCCCATTTAAAATGATGTACTCATATTTTTCTTAGATCAGAATGAAATCATGCATGACTTTATGGATCTCGGGAGGCTACATGCTTATCAATATATGCAAACCCTCTTCATAACACCCTGAGATAACCCCTGCAACTGGACAAGAAAACAAAAAGAAAAGAAACACGCAGCAAAGATTAAACGTGCAAGCAGGTCTATCGGAGAATTCATGCTTTGCCATTTATTCTAATTAAAGTGATCCAGATTTGCACAAATTAAAGGGCTGAACTGTAGAATATATTGGAGAGCGCTCACACAATTTGATTTTCTATTAACACACTGGAGTACAAACATTGATCAGTAACATCTGTAGACACGCTTTAGAGAAAGGAAAAATCTTCACGATTTCTCTGTTCTGCATAATCAAGTTACAACTTAACTTTTGATGCCGTTACAGTGCAGCGTGTAGTCAGACATCAAGATTTCCATGTTGATATTTTCAGCCTGAAACAACATGTAACATGTAACAAGAAAACACCCTGCCATTAACATTAAACTTCCTTCCTGATCGTCCTCACACCTCCCTTTTCTCTGTCTGGTGTTTCCTTCAGTCTCCTCTTTTTTTGTCTCTTCTACTTTCCTTGCCTTTCTCTCATACATCCTCTCCACCCTCCACTGCCCTCCTTTGCCCTGCTCCCTGTGTAATGAGTCTAATCCATCAGCCAGACAGTATTAATCGTATTCCGATAGCAGTGTGTTCACTTGCTGCTCACTGCTGTCTTTGTCTCTACAAGTCAATAACCCCAGCTCTAACACCTACACATTGCCTATGATGGATCGTGTGTGTGTGTGTATTTCTGTATGTGTGTGTGTGTGAATTTTAAAACCAGCTCAGCACTATGATCAAATTTATTGCAGACTTTGTCTGAAAGAGCTTCCAAAACGCACACAAATGTAGACACAGACCACAGCTAAAATGACCACTATTGGACATGTTGCCAGACCACTTGGTCGCCACAAACTCTTGGTGAGTGACATCATATCCTTTTCCTGTTTGCCTCTTACATCGCTGTACAATAATAAACAGAAAAGATAAATAGAATGTGACAGCATGTAAAAATGTGTGTGGGTATGTTTGAGTGTCTCATCCTGCTTATCCGTTGCCAGGTCAGAAAGTTTTTTACCCACGTCTTTGACTTGATCTGCCACAAACTTCATGACCCAATAGGCTGAGGCAGCAAGTAGCCTCCTCCCTTCATGTCTGCCTCTTTTCCATTTAAAACCCCAGTGTCTTACTAAAAAAAAAAAAAATCCTTGAACAGATAATGTATCAATCTGGCGCCCAACTATCCTTTGTGATTGTCAGAAATAGCTTTTTCATCTATTTTTCTCCCCCACAATTGGCTCCATCCATCAATCACTGCACTATTCTCCTGATCGCTCAATCATAGCATCACTCTTTTCATGCATCACTCATTCATTCTTGCTATTCATCTGTCATCCTGCAATCCTGCTCAGTTTGATGACCAGAAGCATTGCCTTTAAAACATTTAAATTTGTGCATAGACCTGTGAGTGATCATGTCAAGCCCCACCCTATATGTGCATCAGATCAATTCAGTTGAGTTAAGGATTGATTGAATTTAAGAAAGCAAAAATAAAAACACTGGAAAAAAAACAGACTTAGTCGAAAAGGAGTGAGAAGGAGCACAGCTTGTTAACTCCCACCCCTTTGTCAAAATAAAAAATAACACACACACACACACACACACACACACATATATATATATATATATATAATAAAAATTGTCCCCTAGCCCTCTGTTGGCTCTTCTGGACCGAGATGTCTGAGGTTTGTCCTGGGATCTGCTGTAGCCACTCTTCCAGTTTGGGGGTTACTGCCCCGAGTGCTCCGATGACCACGGACACCACTGTTGCCTTCACTTTCTAGGCCTTCTCAAGTTCTTCTTTCAGGCCTTGGTATTTCTCCAGTTTCTCATGTTCCTTTTTCCTGATGTTACAATCGCTTGGTATTGCAATGTCAACCATAGCGGCTTTCCTCTGCTGTTTGTCCATCACCACAATGTCCGGCTGGTTTGCTATTACCATTTTGTCGGTCTGGATCTGGAAGTCCCACAGGATCTTAGCTCGGTTATTCTCTACCACCTTCGGAGGTGTTTCCCACCTTGACCTCAGGGCTTCCAGTCTGTACTCCGCACAGATGTTCCTGTACACTATACCAGCCACTTGGTTATGACGCTCCTTGTAAGGTTTCCCTGCCAGCATCTTACACCCTGTAGTTATGTGCTAGATTGTCTCAGGGGCCTCTTTGCACAGTCTACACCTGGAGTCTTGTCTTATATGGTAGATCTGGGCCTCTATTGCTCTGGTACTCAAGGCCTGATCCTGTGCAGCTATGCCTTTAAAACATTTAAATTTGTGCATAGACCTGTGAGTGATCATGTCAAGCCCCACCCTATATGTGCATCAGATCAATTCAATTGAGTTAAGGATTGATTGAATTTAAGAAAGCAAAAATAAAAACACTGGAAAAAAAACAGACTTAGTCGAAAAGGAGTGAGAAGGAGCACAGCTTGTTAACTCCCACCCCTTTGTCAAAATAAAAAATAACACACACACACACACACACACACACACACACACACACACACACACACACACACATATATATATATATATATATAATAAAAATTGTCCCCTAGCCCTCTGTTGGCTCTTCTGGACCGAGATGTCTGAGGTTTGTCCTGGGATCTGCTGTAGCCACTCTTCCAGTTTGGGGGTTACTGCCCCGAATGCTCCGATGACCACGGACACCACTGTTGCCTTCACTTTCCAGGCCTTCTCAAGTTCTTCTTTCAGGCCTTGGTATTTCTCCAGTTTCTCATGTTCCTTTTCCTGATGTTACAATCGCTTGGTATTGCAATGTCAACCATAGCGGCTTTCCTCTGCTGTTTGTCCATCACCACAATGTCCGGCTGGTTTGCTATTACCATTTTGTCGGTCTGGATCTGGAAGTCCCACAGGATCTTAGCTCGGTTATTCTCTACCACCTTCGGAGGTGTTTCCCACCTTGACCTCAGGGCTTCCAGTCTGTACTCCGCACAGATGTTCCTGTACACTATACCAGCCACTTGGTTATGACGCTCCTTGTAAGGTTTCCCTGCCAGCATCTTACACCCTGTAGTTATGTGCTAGATTGTCTCAGGGGCCTCTTTGCACAGTCTACACCTGGAGTCTTGTCTTATATGGTAGATCTGGGCCTCTATTGTTCTGGTACTCAAGGCCTGATCCTGTGCAGCTATGATCAGTGCCTCTGTGCTGTCTTTCAGTCCAGCCCTTTCTAGCCATTGGTAGGATTTCTCGATATCAGCCACTTCAGTTATCTGTCGGTGGTACATCCCATGGAGGGGCTTTTCCTCCCATGATGGTTCCTCCATCACCACATGATTTATTTTCCACTGCCTGAGACATTCACCGAGCACTTCGTCCGTTGAGGCCATCTTCCTGATGTATTCAAGGATGTTGGATGTTTCATCCTGGATAGTGGACTAGTCCTCTGCCTCCTTCCTTGCGCTTAGTGTACAGTCTCAGGGTGCTGGACTGTAAATATGGCCAAACCAGTGAACAGTAAAGTGTACAAAGTGAAGTGTGATCTAATAATTGTTTTGTTTCGTGTTTGACTACATAGCTTCTCGAAACTTTTGACTGTACATGTTTAACGTACGATTTCCAACTCAGTGTGTCATCTATTGTAACCTTAAGAAATTTATTTTTGTGTACCCTTTAAATTTCAACCCTATCTATTTCTATTCATATCCTTGTGTTCACTATGCTTTTGCCAAATAACATATAAACTTAGTCTTACTTATATTTAATGATTATTCCAGTTAAACCATATTTTTAGTTTTTTCATTTCCTCATTTATAATTATTTTCATTTGATTAACGCTTTCATCTGAATTAAAAATATTTGTGTTATCTGCAAATTTGAGCAATTTTAAACACTTTGCATTTGTCATTAATATACATGTTAAACAATTTGGGGCCCAACACAAACCCTTGGGGAACACCACAAGCAATGTCCAAATATTTAAAGCAGTGATTACCCAACTTTACAAACTGTTGCCATACTTTCGAATAAGCCTTTACCTTGTCAAAAACCAGTCCTCTTATCACATAGTTTTCCATGTTATTGAACAATATGATATGGTTGACTGTATCAAACACTCTTTTGAAATGGATAAAAATGCCTATTGCATATTCTTTGTTGATTCCATTATTGCCTGTGACATTGTTTTGTTTGTCCTAAACCCATACTGACTAATAGTTTCTATTTTTCCAAATAGTTTCTATTTTTCCAAAAATGTATCCAGTCTATTGTTGAAAAGCTTCTCCAATATTTTTGAGCATTGCGGTAATATTGATACAGGTCTGTAAATTGTGAATTTATGTTTACTCCCAGTTTTATATAGCAGAATGACCTTAGCAGTTTTCATCTCGTTTGGAAATGTGCAGGTAAGACAAATTGCAAATATGTGTTCATGGCATCTATAGCCCCTCAATGACCTGCTTAACTAATGACATATCAATGTCATTAGTGGTCTGCAGATGTTTTATTTTTACACTTTATTACTACGTTAATAATTTCATTTTCCTCAACTGCTTTCAAAAGCATTGAATGGGGATTCATTTTGATTAGTTTATCCATGTAGTCACCACCTGCTTGGATTTGGGATACTTTTTGCAAGCTAAGGACCAGCATTTACCAAGAACTGATTTAAACTGCATACCACCTCATCCATATTATCATTCTCAATATCATTTATATCAAAATATTTAGGCAGACTGCTATGTAGACATCTCAAATAATATTGTTTAGTATATTCCATACCCCATAATATTATTTTTTACTGTCCTCCAATTTCTTCTTATAATATTCCCTTTTGCTTAACTTATAATATTAGTTAATTTACTCCTGCATCTTTTATATTCATCTTCTGTGCCTACTGTTTTCTGCTTTACAAAGTTCCTGTAGAGTAATTTTTTTTCTTTTTACAGGCATTTCTGGAACCTTTAGTTAACCATGGAATGTTCTTATATATTAATGTTTTATTATATTCCTTAATGGGGCAGTGTTTGGCTATAATGAGGTAAATGTAGTCAATAATTTATTGTATGCATTTTTTACATCTGCTTCCTTTTACATTGCTCTAGTCCTGTGCCATTAATTCATGTTTCAGAGTAGCTGTTGTCTCCTCTGTGCTTATTCGTCTATGTTGTTTATGTTCCCCTATTTCAATTCTGCAATTATTGTAATTTACTGTGAATACTGGAAGATGGTCAGTGATAACATTAATTAATAACCCACTTATTGCCTTGTTTTCTATTACATTGGTGAATATGTTATCTATCAGAATGACACTATGAAACATTATTCTGGCATTAAATAACAACAAAAAGTGAGGACATTAGAATAACAACAATGAAAGACAGAAATAAATGTCTACCTATAACAACATTTATGGTGTGATTAACAAACTGAGAAGTGATGGTCTGATGTTGTAATGAGTGTGTTTGCATATCAGGATTAATGAGCAAAATAAGACATGCTCCTCTTTCCTTTGATTTGATGACGATGGAACTGTCTAAATGACTAATTTGTACAGTACATGTCTGCTCTACTGCAGTCACATTAAGGGACAGACACACAGATGTCCTACTCTGTCATATGATTACTTTCAGCGGGAATCCAGTAGACTGCATTATTAGATAAAAAAACAAACAAAAAAAAAAAAAACATAATTTTTACATTTTACTATTCCATGATTTCCTTGCCATAATTTTATGCAGAGGAAAGAGATTTTTTGACACTTCCTGAGCAAAATAAAAGAGAAAAAAACCCATGCAAACACTAATTTTTCCTCTTATCAGAAGACATCAAAGTTAGGCAATAAACAAATAATTTAATTTAATTTAATTTAAAAAATTATAAAGTCTAAAGGCTTTTCTTCTTGGTCAGTTAATTAGAACATAAGCGGATCATTGTTGTATTAGTGTGTTTTTTTAAATAGCCAGTTGGAGCAAAAAAAATGTGTTCAGTAACAACATCATTAGTAAGAAACAGCAAAAGTTCCTCAGGCTTCCACTACAAGTCACCTGAGCATTGCAATAAAAACTGGTAATAGAAACACCTACATTTGGACAAAACTCAAATATCAATAAAAAGTTTTTATGTTCTCAGGGGGTGGTAACATGGCGTAGGGGTCACGTGACCAGTTCATTTAAAAAAAAGATGCGTGGACGGAGAAGAAGGTGGAAATCTTTTCTTACAAATAATTAAAGAGAAAAATATAACTGTCATTCTTAATCGCAAACAACAGCAAAATGCAGAGTTTTTCAAGGAATTAGAAATCCATCCTCAAAGTGGAGTCTCGAGGGACGAGATTTTACGAGAATTACAGTTTAAGTGCTAAACACCACTCAATAGAAACACCTGCAAATTGCAATTGTACATTGTCAAAGTTTCAGAAATATTGCTTTTATTTTCCCAAAAATTGTAATGGAAATGCAGCTTGTGACAATCTGCATTGTTGGTGCATCACCTTGAACATCTCCTATGTTCCTATCCATACCTCACAAACAGGGCATTCAGAGTTAAAAAAACCTCTTTACCTTATGGTTCATTAAAACAAGTCAGAAGCCACTTAGGAAAATATTTATAAGTCTAACGGCTCAACAAGCCTCAACATATGGAAAAGTTATATTTTCAGATGATTTCCACTGCTGGCCTCATGTTTTACCCAACCACAGTGTGCTTGACATGCTAGTATGAACTGCTATTGAAATACAATATATAAAACCTAGACTCTTCGGGCTCTCCAGAGACTTTGGTGTTATGGCTCACTTGATATATCGCCATGATTTTTTATTTTACAGTATTGTCTGAATGAAGCTGTGAGGGGCATTAAGGTAATGTCGGAATAACTGAATGCTATTGGTTTAATGGCTCAGCAGCTGTAGCTGCTGATGTCATGTATCTCATGTTAGAAAAGGACTGTAATGTATCAGTGTATGCATAACATATGTTTGTTTGTTCTTTTTGTATGTGTGTGCATAGAGGAGAGATAACTACAGTGGAAGTGATTTACTCACCCTGGTGTCATTATTCACAGTTTACAAACCGTGACAAGATAGACAGGGACAATCACACACAAACACACACTTAATTCAGCTCTGTGTGCGGTTTTGTTTTTACTTCCTTGTGTTTTTCCAGCAGCTTAGAGTGACACGTTAGCGAGGACTTCTCAAGCATACATGTAGACACACACATGAATGCTGCATCCACAAAAACAAAGATAGACTGAAACAGAAAGTGGTACATGAGTACATGTAAAATATTACATACACTGTATATAAAAATGTAAAAAATTCTCATTAAGAGCATATCAGTCATTTTATATGTTAAAGAGATATTTTTTATAATCTTCTATAATCTGAGTGTTTTCTTGATTGATGGATTATACAATCAATAAATAGTCAGATCTATGCTTTCAGTCGCAAAACTGACAAATAATCCAACCAACTTTTGACCGGTATATATGAAAACCTACTGGCCAGCTTGGCAGGTATTAAATAAAATGATTTTTTTTATTTGTCCTGGCAGTGCGATCATTACATCGCTAATGATGACGATTCCATGATGTATCATACATAAATGATACAATGTTGATTATTTTGGATGTATTATTAAGTTTAGATGATTGTATTTTCCTTTACTTTGATACATCTTTAAATTATCTTTAAATATCTAAAAGTGCAAAAACTAATCATTTAAATGTGTAACAAAGAAAAGTTACTTTGTTTCTCGCTGGAAAGGAAAATGTTGCCGTTGTTGTTTTCTGCCATTTTCATGAGAAAGACACAAATAAAAACATAAATGTGTATGAATAAATGCATTCATGC
The DNA here is from genome assembly GCF_017639745.1 of Melanotaenia boesemani. Classification (NCBI taxonomy): domain Eukaryota; kingdom Metazoa; phylum Chordata; class Actinopteri; order Atheriniformes; family Melanotaeniidae; genus Melanotaenia; species Melanotaenia boesemani. The sequence continues at coordinate 13,029,503 of NC_055685.1, forward strand.
ATTTGTAATCTGTCTTATTTTCCCAAAAACATATTTTGACAAGTGCAAATTGAGTGAAGGCTACACCAAATTGTGATCAAAACAGTCAATTTAGAGTCCTGCTCATGTGCTCACACTACTTTTATGAGACTTGTTGAAACTGTTAAATTATTCAAATCACTTTCAGTTGTTGCATATACATGCAGATCTGGTGACTGACTAAACAGAAAATCACTTACTGGCTGGTGCACATCACTGACATCTTTTCTTCATGTCCCTGATTTGTCTTTTAGATGAACTGAAACATGACTGTTTTCCATTGATTCAGCCACAATATCTCCCTTATCAACAAACGTACACCTAAATAAAGTCTAGAGGAGTTTCTCTATGTGTTGCTGTACCTGATGTTGCAACAGGTACAGCATGAAGCGTTTACAGGCAAAAAAAAGTAAAGCTGTGTCCTGGAGCTTCGGTGGTTTGGTTAAAAATGCGGCAGATCCAATTTCTCCCTTCAGGCACTATCACTGTGTGTGTCACTATCTTTGTGTGCTGTGTGTATGTTAGAGACAGAAAGTGTTTCCTCCCCAGAGGCCTCTCACTTAAACTCTGTGTGAAAATGAACCTCTTGTCAATCGTCTACTCGAGGCTGTTTAGGGAAATGAGGGATTCGTCCGTCAGCCGCTCGACTGTGGGAGGGCGACGAGGCTGCAGCAGTTCGCAGTCTCTGACCCAACACCTGCACAATGCTTTTAGACCGCAGACAGAGAGAAGAAGAAGGGGAGGGTGCCAGAGGAAAAGACAAAGGAGATGGAAGAACAACATTTGTGGCCATCAGAAAGAAATCCAAGAGCTATTCAAATTTAAAAAAAGAAAACAAGCTGGCAGAAAGGCATAGTTTCTGCTTTTCTTTTATCACTACTCCACCTCCTCCTTTCTGTTTTGATCCAAATCTATTCAAGATGCCTCTAGAACACTCCCACTTCCCCACTTCATCTCCCCCTCCCCTCTATTTGCCAGCTCCTGGCAATCGCTGGCTAGCTGAAATATTCCTCTTCAAATAGTTTCTCTCCGTCAATGTTGTCTTTCTTTCTTTCACCACCGTAGAGGCTTGGGTCACACACACTTGTCACTCTGGACCAGCTGTCATGCACCATCTGTCCACTGTCCACTCAGCACACACACCCTTTCACAAACACACACTCCACACCCCTGGCACTAAGATGTGGCAGTTACTGGCAAAGGTTCTGTGCCTAGAAATTATTTATGTTTATTAATGTGTCATAATAAATACAATGTCTGAGGATGACAGGAAGAAGTGAAAAAGAGAAAAAGAGATAGGGGTGAGAAGTGAAAGAGAGCAAACGCTCCCAGACAAAAGCTAGGGTCCATTGTCACATGACCAACACTATAAGACAAAGTCATGTATAATTCTACTTGTGCACTTGTGTTTGGTTGATGGGCCATTTTCTGCATTTGTGCTACATTTTACCTAAACACCATATGCGTTTAAGTGGTCAACATGGCTGTGTGTGTGTGTGCCCTACATTCCTTTGAGCACTGGGTTGGAAAGACTGACCATGAAGCAAACAGTGTTGGCAATTAAGTCTTCTGGACACCAGCCAGACAACACACATGCATGAACATGCACATGCACATGTGCTTACATATGAATGTCACCAAAAGTGACAATCCACTGAATTTGGATTTGAATTAAAAAAAAGATAAAAACATGTATTACCTGACATCCACTGATGCTTTAAAACATGATTTAATTGAGTTCATGCCCTCATTTCCTGCCTACTCTGCCTGTGTTTAGACAGATAAAAATGTTCATATCCACACCAGCAACACATGTATATGTGTGGTTTTATTCAGTGTTGTGTATTCTTTCTGTAAGTTAATTATCGGAGAAAAAAAGGGAACAATTTGGAGTTACCTGTGTATTTCTAGTTTTCTGCAAATTTCAGGAGAGTTCTAGAAAACGTATCTGAGAGCTTCAGTTGACCTACAAGAAGGCAGTCTGTAGTATTTTATAATTAGGAAAATGATTCATTGACTGAAAAAAGAAGGTGAGCCAACATAATTACATTTATATGTCTTTCAAAACAAAAACTGACAATTTTGCAACTTGAAATATTATAAACTAGTATTACATCCACTACCTCTTCCTATCAATATATAAAAGCACCATTGTCCATAAAATGCTGCGTGTGTAGTATCCCGTCACCTTACTGTGTAAATTTTTACATGGCCACTTTATACTAACATATTTGCACATATATAGTACAATAATTCGCTCATTTTCTCCATTTGTTAGTCTGAGGTGGGTGAACTCAAGAAAGCAGCTTTGTTGTAAAGTAAAAAGGAATTTAATAGACCTGTTTGTTCTTTTGTGTCACTCAAGATTAAAAAAAAAAACAAAAACACAACAACATTGTAATCCTAACCAGACTGCATTTTATCTGCTCCACTAGTTCATAGATACACAGCAGCTGCGTCTCCTGTGCATGCATGTTTCTGTAAATATGTCAATGAAGGCAGGAGGTGCAATAACAATAAAAAATGGACAGAAATCACTGAATGTTAAGTGATTTATATGTGATTTGATTTGTGTGTATCTAAAAGTTTAAATTCAGGTTTTTTATACCTTTTAAACCCCACAACCCCTTACATTACCTACCTTTTTAAAAAAGAAAATTTCCTATTTGTAGTCACAACTATTATATATTATACTAAACTATAATTTTCAGGTCCTCATTAAACACTAAATCACACAGAAAGCCAGGAAAATTGTTCTTTAACTCCATGATCTGAAATTTTTTCATCCACAAAAGATGTAATTACATGCATTTTACTTTGTTGTGATGCAGGACTCTCCTGTGATAGCAGACAAGCTTTGCCCTCACACTGTTTAATCGCATACATTCTGACCAGCCGGAGCTAGATCAGCTCATCAGGTTTCCACTAAACAAGTTCAGACACACTGAATGATGTCGATGTTCAGCGCAACACAAGCATTTTGGTTTGAAACATGACCTACCCTGCTACAACATCCAAGATGAGCATTCTGGCCCAAAAGTAGAACAAACATCTGATTTAAACAGACTATATTGTGGTACTCTGGGTGTACGGGTGCTGTGTAGGAAACAACCAACACATCAGCTCACTTTTTAAAGGCTACTTCTGTTAACTAAATTAGATTACCAGGGTCTGTGTGTGTGTGTTTGTGGGTGCAACAGGAGTGTCATACTGGTTGGTAATGCATTGAACAGCTGTGACACACATGTCCGCCCACACTTCCACATACACACATATATACCAACATACTTGCATGCGCATAAACTGATTAGCATTTCAGAATACCAAACTTTAGCCCTGACCTCACAGCAGTTGATTGACACAGCGACTGTTTTTAAATGCAAAAGTATGTGTGTGCACTCGTGCATGTGCAAGTGAGAATGAAACTGTACACAAGTACATAACACAGCATTTAGTGTGTGTGTTTGTAATGGAAGAAGTGGACTGATGTAATGAGGCTGTAATAAGGCAGAAGCTTAATCCTACCGATGACAGACAAGGACCTCTCGCCCCTGCCTCCACACACATACTGTACACTTTACACTTTTATTTTTCCCCTCATACTGAAAGCCTCTCTTCCCATTTGTTCCTCTTGCTTAATCTCTCCTTCCTCTCCTGTTAATTCCTCATTGCAAACATTTCCTTATTCCTTATGTCTCCTTTCCTCCCCACTTTACTCTTTTCCACTATCCCACACTCATTTTTCACTCATTCTCTCCACTCCCTTTGCTTCCCTTCTTCATTTTCCCCAATGTTTTCTTTGCATCTACAAAGCTATCTTCTTTTTCCCTCACACTAACTGTCCCATCACCATATGATTCCGTTTCCTAACCTCTTCTAAGTCCTTTCCAGCCTTTATCTTCTGTCCTTTAACCTACCTCTTCCTCTCCCCATATCTCCTGAGCACCTTCCAATTCTTTCAACCTCCTTCTTTTTCTCTCTCGGTAAAACTCTCAGCAAAGAATAAAATCTTCAATCAAATGCTGATGTGAAATATAATCCACCAATGAGTTTTTGATGCACATTTTGAAACTGCACATAAAAAAGTTGAACACTTTCATTCATTTTCACAAAGCTCTTTAACTGGGAGTTTTCCTTTGACATGCATTAGGATATGTGCATCAGCTCTGACGTTCTCTTTCTTTTTCCCAGGATCATGGGGTCCAGACCTCTTTATACCCCCCTGTTTTCCACCAGTGCTCTCAGTGAATACCACAGAGGGCATGCATGCTTACTTTAAGTCTTCCACATTAAGCAGGGCAATAAAACACCACCAAATACACACATACACAATCATGAAGTAGTTTAGAAGGACATGCTACTGTGGTTTCTTCCAAATAGTCTCAGTCTATTTCACACTCTGGACACACATTTCCCACCAGAATTTATTGTTCTTAGGTAGCTGGGACAGGGCACATACAAACTCTCTCACACAAATACATTTAAAGACAAACAAATTATAGTAATTTCCTGCCTGGTTTAGATTTTTGAGGCAGAGAATATTGACCATTATTTTTGTCAAGTGACATCAGTGTGCACCATATTCTACTTCTTTTCCAACATGATGTAGTCCAGCATAGTATATAGTTATGTAGCACTGTAGCTAGAAAATACAAAAGACAAGAAGAAAGAAGAAAAAGAAGATGAAGAAGACGAACACATTTTTTTTTGGTTTGGCACACTTTGTAGTGTTTTTGTATTCTTGGGCATGCTTTCTTTCTTTGTCTTTTAGTTATTTATTTGCATATTTATTTATTCATTGAAAACAAACATGGAAGCTTCAAGTAGGCCTTAAATGGTAAAGACAACAAATACAAGTTTGGCTTCTTGGTTGTATATACAGACCAATCCATTTTCTATATTCACATGGACTGCATGTACCATGTTCTCTAATAAAGTTGGTGCAGGTTTTCCTAAATTTAGAGGTAAAGAAAAGGTTTTAACTTTCATTACAGAACCTTTGATTCATTCTGTTTCCTGTGCATGAAATCCATAAAAATGTCTTTGACTTTTGAAAAAACAAAAACACAACCAGTTTGATTTTATGTGTTAACCATGTGATATTAGTCACCACACACTTGCCTTCACGTGTCAGCACAACAACCTCATAATTTCTCTTTCAAATGTGGAGTACATATTTCTCCATTAAATATCCCGTACCACACGGAGTGATGTTCCAGCAGCAGCCAAGGCGGTTTGCTTGAAATAAATCAAAGAACCACTGAGCCAAACACTGTCAGGTTGTGATACCTACTAAAAACTGCTCAGTATATACAAGCTGGATTTCATGGAATATTTTGCACAAGAATGGTCTTGAGTATTTTTGACCCACAGAAACCAGCAATGATAGAAAATACCTCCAAAAGAAGCCCTCATACTGGCTAGCAGAGTGCTTAATTGGCAGGTGATATGCAGGAAGTACAGAGCAGTGGTTAAAAATAAAGAACAAATTGGCCACTTGTACAAATGTTCACAAGAAAAGTAATGAATCTGTGGAGCGCTTTCAAGGAAAATGGTGCAACTTTAACCACACTGGTCATGTTCATTGTGTCCATCGTGGTGAGGCTGGCAGTAGCAGACTAGAGAGGTCAGCGTTGTGAAATTGTTTATTGTCTTGGGGGGCCCTCAGGAGGCCATAGAGAAGTCTCTGGAGCTGCCCGACTAGAAAGAGAGTACTCTAAATACTGACAGGCAGCACTTGAGACAGGCTCAAGAGTGCAGGGGTCCTACTGAGCTATTGTCACCAACCATGCAGGTTAACAAGACACTGCACCAGCCTTTAACCTCTGTCTTTTGCTCTGCCCTCTTTTGTTAGCCTCACTCTCACAGAAGCCCTTCACATACATGTTCCCCCTCCACCATAACTTTTTATCTGTTTAGACGTTTCTGTTTTGTCAACCACTTCTTCCATCTTTCCTTTTAAAGATAAGGGAGAGAAGACAGAGAAGTAAACATGAAAACTGTTTGCTTGCAAGGAAGTGAAGCAATGATTTCTCACCTCCTGTAATGACTTTATTCCATCTAGAAACTTCCTCTCGAACCTTTTTGTTCTTTTTTATTATGCTTATCACCCATTTACATCTCTTCTTCATTTCTTTGTTCTGCTCTCTTTCACTTTCACTGCCTCTCTGGTGTATACAACCATTCATAACTCCAGGTTATGATTTCAGCCTACTTTCAATTCAAACCCTTATATTGAAGACAGCAAAAAGAAGGCTGTGCCCCGGGTTAGCATCTCACATGCACATAAATCCACACATGCATGCAGACACACACACACACACACACACACACAAATGGACACATGAACCAACTACCCATAAAGAAGTTTGACACATTATCAACATACTTTCTTTTAGATAAAAGCATACACAGCTTGTTCTTCTCAGTTTAATGTGTAGATGCTAAGTGTGGATCTTGGAGAAACCAGTAATTACACAAACACAGCAATCAGGGAGGGAAATCCCTGATTGCTGAGTTTATTACTCAGTGTTGACTCCATACAAATAAGAGGTTTTTCCTATATAACTTTACTTTCTTCTTTTTTTATTTGTTGTCTTCAGTGTCTCTTTTCTTTCTGTCTCCTCTTCCATTGACTTCATTTTCCCCCTGTCTGTCTGTCGGTCACGCCTGACTGCCATTCTGTCATCAGTGTCTCTTGCTCTTTCTCTAAAAGCTCTTAGCTTCCCTCAGGGCTCAACTTATAACATTACAGTACACCTCAAATCTCTTTCTCTGCTTTTTTTTTCTCTCTCACAGATACACACACACACACTAATGGAAGAAAGGCTTACAATAGCTGCACTAAGTGAACACAGGGCCTCTGGACACAGAAAAAGGGAACATCCTAAAGAGGCTTTCGGGTGTCTGTTGCACACACATGTGTTTGGATTAAACTATGTAAACACGTATCTGCGCATGAGGATGTACAATCATTTGCAAAGGCACATTATCTCTGGTACTAGAAACAGTCTGCTTTCTGTTTGTAGCCTGAATAGTATTTAGAAAATGCTTTCGAGCAAGTTATGGTTGTGTGTGTAAAACTGTTGTGTGGGTAGCAGAAGACACTAGTTGAAACTATCTGTACATTCCAGTAGAAAACAAACAAACAAAAGCTGAACCCCCAGTTAAAACCTCACCATGCAAACCTGTCAGAAACTAACATGGCTGCCTTGCGTATAAAAAGCAGCTATGAACTGTTAATCAGCATTACATGTGTTGTACACATAATGTTGTCTAACCTCTATCAATGATCACATTTCTTAAAAAGAGTGATAAAAAAAACTATAGTTCTACTAATACTTGTAATAACAGTAAGCCCACCCAGCAAAAGCAACAATGACCAAATCCAGCTGGATTTCTAACTTTCACCTTGAACGAGATCAACTCAGTTGTGACACCATTCCTGAGCCTACGTCCTGACCTCTGAAACAAATGAATGACTGAATTAATCAGCTACTTTCTTTTTCTTCATGTACATCTTAATGAACAGCAATCACTTCACATACTGTGACAATAAATAACCAAAAACAGAATGAACCTAAGCTGAAGCATTTTTACATAGACACTATAACAGTGACCTTAAACTCTGGACCTTGAGTGCCACTGTCCTGCAGGTTTTAGATGCTTCCCTGTTTCAACATACTTGATTCAAATGAGATAGATCCAACAGCTTGTTGTAAAATCCTGCATAATGACTCATTCATTTTAGTAAGGTGTGTTGATGCAGGGAAACATCTAACTCATTGAACTCAGGATTAGTTTATTTTTGCTTTTAAAGATTTATTTGCATTTAAATAATCACTGAAGCACAAATCATGAAAACTTGGCCCAAATATCCTTTAACCAGCTATGGTTAAAAATGGAGTTGTTGAGTTTCACAACAAGCTGAAATGTGTCGTCAGATATGTTACACTTGGTTCTTTTGGCTGCTTATTTTGTATTTGTGTATTTGTGTTTAATATTAATGGATCCCAGGAAGGCTGGCTAAAATGAATCCTAATCAAGCAGAAGGTTTACACAAGCACCAACAATACAAGCACAAACTGTCAAACTGTCAGCACAAAAGACAAAAACAGAGATATGTACCCATTCTCATTCAAAACCCGTCTCAATCAACCAAAGAACAAAATGCTTTCTCTGCACTGCAGCACACTGCATACTGTGTATGCATGAGACGCTGAGCATCTGTGTGTGAGTATGTGTGCCTAAAATGCATAATAGTTAACTGTATCACACCTTAACCACAGGGAAACACCCACAGCACATTTCAATTACTTATGCGCTTGTTTGTGTGTGTGTGTGTGTGTGTGTGTGTGTGCATGTGTACATGCATGTATAAGCGTGGCAGGGCGTTAGGAACTGCTCTATTGATGAGAGAATGAAGTCATTTTTCAATGTGGGGTTAAGCGCTGCATTATTGCCGCCTCATTTGGCTCCTGTGGGCCACCATAGCCCTCCTGTCTGGTTTCCATGGCACAGAGAGTGAACAGAGAGGGGAATGTCCCTGCTTACCAGACTGCAAGTTCATCCATCAGCTCACACACAGACACACACACACGCACACATACACATACACACTCTTTGGAGCAGGCTTATCCCACTCACAGTCAACTTTCCCACAAAGTTGCAACAAATCAAGAGCAGCAGCACTAAGTCTCCCAGAGCCAGCCAATATCATATTATACACCAGTTGTGTTTTGGGATATGAAGCTACTCAGAGTGGTGTGCTGCTGTAAAGCCAGTTCTAAAAATATAAAATTTCTGGTATGATTCAGAGTCCACAGGGTCTCACTTGTAAACTAAGGAAATCTTAAAGAGTTCATAATGCTACTGAAAGGAAATTACTTCATTCTCAGTGGTCTGTTTACTTCTAGGCTTCCCGCCTTCCATTTATATGTGTTTTGTGTGCAAAGACGGAGCTTTATTCTGTATTGAGCAACGTTGGCACGGTGTAATTCACAGACACTGTAGGAACTGTTTGCAGTAATGGGATGGGATGAGTAGACTTAATGTGCACATGCACCTTTGTGTGTGTGTTTGGGGCTGGCTCTATGTTGGCGATTTCAGCGAGCACTGAATATGAGCCAACCATGTCAGTTCACACAACAATTAATCTGGTGTTATCATACAGTGCAGACAGAGAGCAGCCACACTGTAAAGACAGTGAGATGGATGAACTGTCCTCTTTCCTTTATCTAAACTCTGCCAATTTTTTCATCCTTAACAGAGTTCAGCAAAAACATCCCACAAGCTGGCTCCTTCTTTGTCCTCCCCTCTTTCTTTTAATACCTTTGAGGTCAAATCTCTCTTTGGTTTACTGTAAACATCCCCATGTATCACTGTCATATCAGAACATTCATCTTCTATAGAGTGGCCGGTATCCCTGCAGCGCACTTTTCATTCTCATTCAGCCGCTCATGCTGAGCACAGAGAGCAGGGGGGGACACTTACACAAGGATACATGCATCTGTGAATGCGTGCATGCCAACATGCCACAAACACACATACATCAACAACCTGTTTTACATCAGCCCTTGTAACTATTTTTATTTTCTGCAATCCATTTATCATGTAGACAAAAATGAATAAAAGCACACACAAAATTCTACTGCACACACCAGCCTCAATTCAAATTAGCCACATACAGACGTTTGACCAGGACTTCATGCTACACAAAGACACACTGGGTACCATTTAGTTGCCATTTTCAAGGGTTTATATTGTTTTAAAACTGCCATAACCTTTTCAAAATCCTTACCAAGTAACTTTAGAGTTAAGTCAAAAAACAGTGTAACCACTTTGGACACAAACTCTTGGACAAATGTTACTCCAACCAACAGCTTTCCGCTATAAACAACGGCTGTGACACCTGTTAATTACACCTCAGTCCAATTCTTAACAGTCCGCTGGGCCAAAACCAATGGGCAACTTTTGTGTATCTAAGAGATGCTAGTGGCTAAGCAGCCATATTTTAAATGGTAGTTTCTTTCAAAAAGGCCCTAAACTACCAGAGATTTCCACCTTTTGCTGTGGTGGCACACAATCTAACGATACCCATGCTTAGATGTTCCTTCAAGCTACACTACGACTTAACTAACGACTTAACCTTAAAATGCTGTGTATCTGAGTTATATTGATAGCACACTGACATTTATCATGCACATTCCTGTGAACGGTTAATTCAGCATCCATCTTGCATCATACTTGTTCTCTGAGAGCTCAGAGTACCGGAACCCAAAGTTGTGAAGTGCGGTTTCTCAGCATCGGGATGCTGCTGAGCAATGACGACTCTAGGGAATGTACATAATACACTGTGCCATCAAAATAAGTCAGAAACACATATTTACAAGGTCAGAAAGTTACAGTGGTACTTTTAACACACTCAAACTGGTGTGTTAAATTCAGTACAAATCTTTTATTCTTATTTCATTCATGACATTTCACCGAATTTAACTTTAATTTAAAACATGTTTAAATTTTCAGTGACTTTGAATGATATGGAAAAAGATGCTAATTATAATGTGGAAATACACTGGGGTAAGGGTTCATTGCAGCTGGATAAAGCTAACATTAAAGATAATGCAGGAGCAACATGGTGAGCACAGATAAGGTTTAAGAAACATGATAACTGGGACTGATGGAAGCTGAGAATCAGTGAACAGGTACTTGTCCCCAGCACTGATTATATGCCTGAATCCATCAATCTTAAATATGTGGCATTTAAATATAGTTAGATACTTCACCTACTTCTAGGTGTGTGGAGATTAGACAACAGTTTTGACCTGTTTGGTATTTAGCAACTAAAATGTCAGGAGACTCAGTGAGTTTAAGGCTAAGTATAAAAGTCTTTGCCAGTTTGGATCACAACAACCTAATCTCTGATGTACAACTGTCTTTTCCATTAATCTAAGCAGTGCAAGTCTGCTAAACAGCTTTTGTTGTAGGGACTTGCTCTCAGAGACTAGCTAACTAAAAAGGGATCAATATGTCACATGCCCACAGGAATTTACATGCAGACACTAAAACACTGACGAAGGGGCCATGTGAAGCAAAGATGGTCCATTTGGATCCATCTCCACTTCCCCTGGCTCTATAAAAAGCCTAAAGTCACATAGTGAGATCTCCTGCCTTCTTTCCCAGACTCTCTGACGAGGTGTCAAATCTTCTCAGCTCCACCTGACACAGGAGCCGCATGCCAAACATCCTCAGTCCTGTTTGCATGTATCTGTGGGAGCGCATGTTGCTGCTGTTATCACCTTCTTGTTTGCGGTTTCTCTGTTTGTCCATCATGTAAAGTCCTAACAGATGAATAATATCAATGCACAAAGTTTACACAGAACCCGAGCAAATGGGAAACTCTGTACCACGCTGAGAGGCATTTGCCTTCTGTAAAGCTATCATCACACAGCAGAATCCATAGCAACTGCATTACACCCATTCAAAGGACACATAACTTTATTAACTCTCACACAGTATGAGATGTCTCTAAAAGCAGCGTGTTGTGCAGGCATCCTGCCATCCTGATAACACAACTTTATTAACCAGTGTGTTGACACAGACACACACAGCCGCCTTGCGAGCTCAACAAGTTCATTAAGTGGGTCATGGCTGGCCTTCAAATGAATACAACTTTATAACTAGCAGCATTGCCAAACACGGACACAGCAGTGGTCATTCAGCATCAGCTGCCAGAGAAAAAGATTGTAAGGCAATGTGGAGGGAAAAGATGGGAATAAGCAGAAGTGGACTAAAAAAATTCTTGTTTGGGTGTTTCATTCCCAAATTGATTCCAAAAAATGTGTAATACAAGATACAAACTATAATTTTGTCTATTTTGAACAAAGCTTTTTAACATTAAAACAAGATATAATGACGTAAAGATAAAAATGTGGCTTTGTATTGTCAACATCACAGATTTAATCATATTACATTTACATCGTGGGTTTATCTGCGAGGGTTTATCTGTTTTTTTATGTGTGTGCATTGTTCCTGTTGAGTTAAAAATTATTTATTTCAACAAATGTTTGTGTTTTCTGTTTCCTCTTGTTTTGTCTAAATTTGGAGGTTTTGAGTAGAGGTTTTAATATGTTAAGTATAACTTCTATTAATTTTCTTGTCTTTTTTATGTTTTTATTTAGCTACATTTATATTTATTTTTATTTTTATCCTGTGTTTAACATACCACCCACCACTCACACAGTTAAATTCCAGGACCCAGTAATGTGTGATATTTATTGAATACTCTCGTTTATAATTTATGGAGCGATTGGATCTGTCACTTCAACACATCTACCCTGACCCCCATCTTTCTCCCCCCATTGCCTCCTCCGTCTGCTGTCTCCCGCCACATCTCTGTCCGCCCTCCTTTCTTCACATCCATGAAAAACTCATTTGCACTGGCACAACCACAAGGTGGTAAAACCTTCTTTTATAAACAACACTTTCAGTCAACTTAATGGAACTAAAATAAATTGATACCACAACACTTTCCCCCTCCCACTTCTTCGTGCTCTCTCAAAGGATTTCAGGGTAAGTGATGTTACTAATTGACCAATCAGATTGCACTAACAAGCTGTCAGACCGTGTTAGGATCATCCGCCAATCGGAGCCCGCTGAGTTGTCTCCCGGGGCAACAGTTAGCCAATGACCTGCAAGATTCTGACTTGGAGCGATTGCAATCAACCACCAGAAGCAGATATACAAAGTGCAACCTTGTGCACGCATACACACACACACACAAACACACACATCAGAGAACACACACGAACGTGAGCTGGAAAAGTCGGAGAGTGCAGTGATATGGGTAGAAGTTATTTACAAAGGGAGAATTATACGTGTGTATGTTTTTGCCTTAGTGTAAGTGCCATTACTTAAAAACCATGTTGTGCGGGAAAAAGGACTTTTGCTGTCCATTAGCGGCCAAAACCTGGAGGGCAAGTTCACAAACACATGCATACACAAACACACCGAGCTTTGTTCATTTCAGTGTCTCTTAAGAAGATCTCTGCTGTGAGAATGTACAAAAGGTCTTAGCAGCCTTTTTATGCAGTTGGAGCGGTGAACTATGGTTTTTTCTCTCTCTCTTTTTAGTCTTGTCTTCTATCTTTTTCTGTCTCCATCACAGTGTGGGCCCTTAACCTCCTCTCTTCTTATTTATCCTCCTGGCTGACTCTGCTGCTTCTGTTCAACATCGCTTTACTGCTTCTTTTTTAAGCCACTCTGCTGTATCTTTGTCCTCTTTTTCTCCTTTCTTCCCCTTTCCGTTCGCCTCTCTGTCCTCTCAATGTCTCCTGCCATCAAGCCAAACATCCATTTTGGAACATTTGTTGACTTTCTCTTCATCTTTCCAACTTGGGTTTCTCTTCCCCTCTTCCCTTCTGTCTATCCCTGTTCTCCTCTTCTGCCCTGGGGGGAGACAGACTTGTAAAGATGCCACTGCTTTTAAGTAACAGCAGGTTGCCTCTTCAAGCCCCAGACGTGGTCAGTGGAGCCTGTGTGTTATTAACACACACCCACACACACAAGCAGAGTTTCAGCTCCGACCCCACGACCACAGTGGTAATCAAGGATTGACACTCGCACACATATGCACAGGCAGCTTGTTAGTATGTTAATTTTCACTGTGCATATAAAAGATCATCTGAGCGCAAGCAAACACACACAGCGGCCATCTGCTCCATTCAGATGTGAGTGTGTGTGTTAGTGTGTATCTGCATTATTCCTGCTCCCCTTTACATGTCACAGGCGAAAAAATAATTCACTGTGAAAGAAACATTTTCCCTGCATCCAAGTATTTGTACACAAACACACACACAATCACAAGTTAAGCGTCATACACGCACATAGCTCATGTTTTCATCCCCTCCATCAAATTAGCTAGTATCGATACCTCATCCCAAACGTAGTAACTACTTTCTACCTTCACATGAACTTAACATAACCCTGGCCTTAAATCTTGATAATAAAACCCAAAGATTTCAACTATAAGGGATTTTTGTGACCACAGTGTAAATAGATATGTGTCCCAGGAATAGAAATAATACAAGTTCACATACACTAATATAGTCATACCAGAAGTAGGAAAACAAGAGCCCTGGGATCAGCGGGGGAAAAAAAGAAAGAAATGAGAGCATGACGATAGCGGACATTCCTCGAAATGCTGCAATTCCTCATAGCGTGCGCACACACACTCTGAAAGAAAAGATGCTTGTGTAATGAAACAGATAGAAGGATAATCCCAATTTCATCTTTCCAGAGTAGTAGTGGATTAGAGGAGGATTAGGACAGTATCATGACAAGATTATAGCACACATAAAGCTCTGCTTCTCTAAGTCCATTACTCCCTTCTCTGTCTTTTGTCTATGCATGTGTGTGTGTGTGTGTGTGTGTGTGTGTGTGTGTGTGCAATAGTGGGAATGAATTCTACAGGGTGAATACATGTAGAGTCGGTTGAGCTTTTTTCCTTGGGGGGTATGCATATGCAGGGAAATGTGTATGTGTTTGGGGGTGTACATTGAGTTGTAGGGGTTCAGATGTACTTCTGATGCTTCATGCCACATATGGGTCACTGCTACTAGCCCCCAAGGGTGCAAGGATGGGTTAGAAATTGGGGTATTGGGGAGGGGAAGGCAGCTAACATTGGTAGTCTTAAATCCGCGCTTTTAACAAGGTTCACTGAGCTTTTGAATGGTGAGACATTCAATCGCAAGGGCAAAATCTGTAGGAGGAGTCTATTTCAGTTGCTCAAGAGTTTATTGCAATTATGAGGAGAAAATAAGTGATGAAGAGGTTGTCAAATAAGGGACAGACGTCCACTTGAGTGCTTTTAACTTGGCTTGCATTCTGCGTCTGGTGGAACGGAGAGCTGTTAAGTTTAAAGGCAATGTGAGAAAGAAGCAACGAGAGGTCGGACGGTGTGTTGTTATTTTTGGTCCAGGGTTCTGAGTTAACTGAAGACAGCTAGACGGACACACAGAGGGCCAGACATGGGGTCTGGACAGTTATATGATCATGTAAGGGTTTTCATTTGCAAGTCACCTCTGCATCACTTTACAGCTAATTTTTCCCTCTTTATTTTTAGGTAGAATATTAAAAATCCTTTTCCTTTGCTTCAGTAGCATAATTCATCACAGTTAAACCAAAATGGAAACTATAACTTATGTGGGAACTGCTGGTGAAGAATATACAGTAGAGCTGGGATAGTCAATTTAAATTTAAGCAGCTGCAGATATTCCTTCAAGCAAGGATCTGGAAGATAATGTCTAATTATTTAGCGTGATACATATTTAAGTAGCAGTAGTTTATGTAACATCTGCATGGAATCGGTACCTGACAGTCAAATTAATTCAGTACAATTAAAAACTATTTTGCCAATATAGATTTAGAAGTAACATAGAAATAACAATATATTTTAAACTGCTGGTATGTATAATTTTCTCTTGTTCACTAAATAAAAGTAGGGCAACATTTCACAATTTGAGAAAAATGTCAAAATCTGAAAACAAATAAAATGTGAAAATTGTGCATGTTCAAATACAAAGATTAACTACAGAAAGATAAAACAAAGGGAGGAAAAGCTCTGGGACAAATTATTTTCTGTGATTGCACTTCAGATTTCAGTTATTCAGATCCTTCATGTTTTGTCTTATAAAGGTGTTTCACATTTTAACGAGTGCCACAGTTTATGAACATATGCTAAGAACTGCAGTGCTTCTAGGTGAAAGTATGAACAGAAATGAATCTATCCCAGATTTAAATGTTCTGTTTTAAATGTCCACTTTTCATTTATTTATGGAGAGGAAAAAAAAACTGAGCTCACCTCACATCCTTTATTTTTTTTTAAACTGTTCTCCGGCACAGTCATCATCTTTAAAACTTTCTCCATCTCGTCCGTCTGTTTCTCTCCCTTTGTTTTACATGTTTTACATGTATCACCATCTTTCTTTTTCTTTCTGCTTTCTTTTATGTGTTACCTGCTTCTAACTCCTGCATCTGTCTGCACTCTAGAGTCACATCTAGAACGTGATAGTTTATTGTAAAAACGTTATAACGTGATACGTTTTGTGACAACGGGGTCTATAAACTATATTTTTCTTTGTATGGGGAATCTGTGCATGCTATGGTCAGAGATATGGCTTATTTATTAAATGTGATTAAGTCTCACTGCGTGCAGGCAGGTGACGGGCCATGTTGCTCATAACTGCCCCACATTTCTGTGTGTAGAGCACAGGAGTAGATCAGTTAATCCTTACTAAAAAGAACTGAAATGTGTCTGCTTGATGAGAATATTTTCCATAAAATGTATTTTGCTCCATTATTTCTAGGTTGCAACAACATCTGCATACAGTACAGGCTACTTTGATTCATGTTCTTACAATAAAATTTGTCACATTATAACATGATATGTTTCACATTTTAATAATAAAACTATCATGTTATAACGTGACAAGGTCCCAGTTTTTTATATGGGTGAAAGCTCTATGCTTCCGTATATTTATATGCCACAGATGGAAAATAAAAAACTTACAGGGAGCTGCTTTCATTTGCATTTAGACGCTGCAGTTTCAAACATCAGGTATTTTCATGTCTTTCTGAGAAAACTTGCTAGAATATTAGGATTTTGTTGTCTTTTGTGATGCCTGTTTTCACTTTAACCGTTTAAAATATCAGCTGTTAAACAAGCTGTTAAATAACCCCAAAGGATAAAGTTCATTACTGAATTATTTTTATTTTTTAAAATACATTTTATTGTCTCTTGTTGCTGCCTTCTCACATTTCTCTGTTTGAACACTAAACAACTGCAATCACCAAGCAAATGATTGTAACTCCTTAGGCTACTGTAAAACTATGATGGAAAGTTTTCATTATTTCATAGACATCTATGATGTGTGAAGATCATGAACTGCACTTTTCTGTGGCTTCTCATTATTTTCAATCCTGCTGTTCCATGTACACTTATCTAAGCATGTCTCTCCTTCAAAACCCAAAAAAACACATATTTTGCCTTGTGTGACCAAATCATTAAAGGGAAACAGAGATGCATTGGTCATTTACTTACACACACACACGCACACACACACACATATATATATATATATATATATATATATATATATAAACCAACATAAAGCCAGGGATGAACAAATATGTCGGCACTGAGCAAGCGAGGCATATTATGACATCAGATGTCATTAACCAATTAGACCAGGTGTTGCAGCAAAGTGGATCCAGCAGCCACTAAAAGCTTCACTTCCACTGACCTCAGGAAAAGAGAATCTAATAATCTCTGCTTTCCTCTTTTACTCCTTTTATTTATTTTTTATCTTTTACCAACAGCCACTTCAGTAATGACTGTTTTTGTCATCTCTGAGCTGCGGACCCCATTTTGAGTTGAGCTGAGCAAGGCTGCCCATCCAGAGAACTGAGATTAAAAACCAGAGGCCCGGGCTACTTAAATTGTGTGTCAGGACTGTAGATTACTGATTGCTCCTGAGTTTCAACATGACAAGGTTAGTAATTAGCTTTAATGGGCTTCAATCATGAGCCACCACCTTATCGTGGTGGAGGAGTTTGTGTGTCCTGACGATCCTAGCAGCTATGTTGTCGGGGGCGTATGCCCCTGGTAGGGTCACCCATGGCAAACAGGTGTCTAGGGGAGGGACCAGACTAAGTGTGGCTCACAAAACCCTTATGATGATGAAAAAACAAGGACCAAGGTTTCCCTTGCCCGGACGTGGGTCACCGGGGCCCCCCTCTGGAGCCAGGCCTGGAGGTGGGGCACGGAGGCGAGCGCCTGGTGGCCGGGCCTTTGCCCATGGGGCCCGGTCGGGCTCAGCCCGAAAGGGAGACATGGGCCTCTCCTCCCGTGGGCTCACCACCTACGGGAGGGGCCATAGGGGTCGGGTGCATTGTGAGCTGGGCGGCTGCCAGAGGCGGGGACCCTGGCGGTCTGATCCTCGGCTGCAAAAGCTAGCTCTAGGGACGTGGAATGTCACCTCTCTGGCGGGTAAGGAGCCTGAGCTGGTGCGCGAGGTTGAGCGGTTCCGGCTAGATATAGTTGGACTCACCTCGACGCATAGCTTGGGCTCTGGAACAACTGCCCTCGAGAGGGGCTGGACCCTCTTCCATTCTGGAGTTGCTCCCGGTGAGAGGCGCCGAGCAGGTGTAGGCCTGCTCATTGCCCCCCAACTTGGCGCCTGTACGTTGGGGTTTACCCCGGTGGACGAAAGGGTAGCCTCCCTCCGCCTTCGGGTGGGGGGACGGGTCCTGACTGTTGTTTGTGCCTATGCACCAAATAGCAGTTCAGAGTACCCACCCTTTTTGGAGTCCTTGGGGGGGGTGTTGGAGAGCACTCCTTCTGGGGACTCCCTCGTTCTGCTGGGGGACTTCAATGCTCACGTGGGCAATGACAGCGAGACCTGGAGGGGCGTGATTGGGAGGAACGGCCCCCCTGATCTGAATCCGAGTGGTGTTTTGTTGTTGGACTTCTGTGCTCGTCATGGATTGTCCATAACGAACACCTTGTTCAGACATAAGAGTGTCCACATGTGCACTTGGCACCAGGACACTCTAGGCCGCAGTTCGATGATCGACTTTGTAGTCGTGTCGTCGGACTTGCGGCCGCATGTCCTGGACACTCGGGTGAAGAGAGGGGCGGAGCTGTCAACTGATCACCACCTGGTGGTGAGTTGGCTCAGATGGTGGGGGAGGATGCTGGTCAGGCCTGGCAGGCCCAAGCGTGTTGTGAGGGTCTGCTGGGAACGTCTGGCAGAGTCCCCTGTCAGAAGGAGTTTCAACTCCCATCTCCGGCAGAGCTTCAACCAAGTCCCGGGTGAGGCGGGGGACATTGAGTCTGAATGGGCTGTGTTCCGTGCCTCTATTGTCGAGGCGGCCAGCCGCAGCTGTGGCCGTAAGGTCGTCGGTGCCTGTCGTGGCGGTAACCCCCGAACTCGTTGGTGGACACCGACAGTAAGGGATGCCGTCAAGCTGAAGAAGGAGTCCTATCGGGCCTTTTTGGCCTGTGGGACTCCAGAGGCAGCTGATGGGTATCGGCGGGCTAAGCGGAGCGCGGCTTCGGCGGTCGCTAAGGCAAAAGCTCGGCCGTGGGAGGAGTTTGGAGAGGCCATGGAGAATGACTTCCGGACGGCTTCGAGGAGATTCTGGTCCACCATCCGGCGGCTCAGGAGGGGAAAGCAGTGCTCCGTCAACACTGTGTACAGTGGGGATGGGGGGCTGCTGACCTCGACTCGAGACGTTGTGAGGCGGTGGAGGGAATACTTCGAAGACCTCCTCAATCCCACCAACACGTCTTCTGATGAGGAAGCAGAGTCTGGGGTAGCTGGTGCTGGCTCGCCTATCTCTGGGGCTGAGGTCGCTGAGGTGGTTAAAAATCTCCTTGGTGGCAAGGCCCCGGGGGTGGATGAGGTCCGCCCAGAGTTCCTTAAGGCTCTGGATTCCGTAGGGCTGTCTTGGTTGACACGCCTCTGCGGCATCGCGTGGACATCGGGGGCAGTCCCCCTGGACTGGCAGACTGGGGTGGTGGTACCCCTCTTCAAAAAGGGGGACCGGAGGGTGTGCTCCAACTACAGGGGGATCACACTCCTCAGCCTCCCCGGTAAGGTCTATTCAGGGGTGCTGCAGAGGAGGGTCCGTCGGATAGTCGAACCTCGAATTGAGGAGGAGCAGTGTGGTTTTCGTCCCGGTCGTGGAACAGTGGACCAGCTCTACACCCTCTTTGGGGTCCTCGAGGGGGCATGGGAGTTTGCCCAACCAATCTACATGTGTTTTGTGGATTTGGAGAAGGCATTTGACCGTGTTCCCCGGGGACTCCTGTGGGGGGTACTCCGGGAGTATGGAGTGCCGGACTCGCTTGTAAGAGCTGTCCGGTCCCTGTACGACCGGTGTCAGAGCTTGGTCCGCATTGCCGGCAGTAAATCAGAATCGTTTCCAGTGCGGGTTGGACTCCGCCAAGGCTGTCCTTTGTCACCGATTCTGTTCATAACTTTTATGGATAGAATTTCTAGGCGCAGCCGAGGTGTCGAGGGGATCCGGTTCGGTGGCCTCAGGATTGGGTCTCTGCTCTTTGCAGATGACGTGGTTCTGTTGGCTTCATCGGGACGTGATCTTCAGCTCGCACTGGAGCGATTCGGAGCCGAGTGTGAAGCGGCTGGGATGAGAATCAGCACCTCCAAATCCGAGACCATGGTCCTCAGCCGGAAAAGGGTGGAGTGCTCTCTCCGGGTCTGCGATGGGGTCCTGCCCCAAGTGGAGGAGTTTACATATCTCGGGGTCTTGTTCACGAGTGAGGGAAGGATGGAGCGAGAGATCGACAGGCGGATCGGTGCGGCGTCCGCAGTGATGCGGGCTCTGCATCGGTCTGTCGTGGTGAAGAGAGAGCTGAGCCGAAAGGCAAAGCTCTCGATTTACCGGTCGATCTACGTTCCTACCCTCACCTATGGTCATGAGCTGTGGGTAATGACCGAAAGAACGAGATCTCGAATACAAGCGGCCGAAATGAGTTTCCTCCGCAGGGTGGCCGGGCTCTCCCTTAGAGATAGGGTGAGAAGCTCGGTGATCCGGGAGGGGCTCAGAGTAGAGCCGCTTCTCCTCCACATCGAGAGGAGCCAGATGAGGTGGCTCGGGCATCTGGTTAGGATGCCTCCTGGACGCCTCCCTGGTGAGGTGTTCCGGGCACGTCCCACCGGAAGGAGGCCCCGGGGCAGACCCAGGACACGCTGGACAGACTACATCTCTCGGCTGGCCTGGGATCGCCTCGGGATCCCTTCGGATGAGCTGGTGAATGTGGCCGGGGAGAGGGAAGTCTGGGTTTCCCTGCTTAGGCAGCTGCCCCCGCGACCCGACTCCGGATAAGCGGAAGAGAATGGATGGATGGATGGATGGGCTTCAATCAGAAGGTAAAGCTGTAGAATGATTTCATTTTGGTCTGGAATTGGAAAAAAGAGTAAACAGCACTTGAGTTTGGAAAACAAAACTATGCTTAGAGGTAATCAGTATGGCTGAATGGATTTATTCTGGAAATGCTCAAAATGCCAAAAGACAAATCTACTATGTCTTTGTTTCATTTAATTGCATCACTGATGTGGAAATCTCTAACTTTGAAACCATGCTGCTAATGTAAAAAGACAATCTGTCGTGGAGCTTTTAGTATTCTCATAAACACACAGACAAGTGTAACTGCTGCACAGGAGCAGCTGAGCTTTAGATTGCTCTAAAATCCCCTGTGACCATGAGTTTGGGCCAAGAGGGTGAAATAAACTTACCACCTGCTACTGGTAGTCCACAAACCCACACATACACACATGCACACACTTTTCTTTAACATCTGCCACTGCAGGCCCTTGTGTTTTGCCAACACCGGAAACTTTCAGACTAATAGTCACAGCTCAAGGCAGTGCTTACAGTTTCCCAGCTTTTAATGGCTGTTCGCCTTACATCATTAATGCATATCAATCACCATAAACACACACACACACATGCAGAGCGCACATACAGCGAAATTTGTATCAGTGAGCTGTGAATAACAGAGCTGAAAGCCTCTGCGGCGAGCATTCAGCTGTTAAAAGTTCAGAGGGAGAGAGCAGAGTGATGGAGGAAAATGCAGGAAGAAACGATTGAGAAGAAGAGAAAGACCTGCCACATTCAGGTGATTAAAGAGCTGAACAAAGTGACGAAAATCCCCTCTGCAGCAATGCAGCAGTTTTAAAGCGAATAGGAATTTTATGAGCAGCATGACATGATTTTTAAAATACTGTTTGCTGTAGAGCAAATGCATTGTTAAAACTGTAATGTAAAAAACTGTTGTTTGCACAAGAACGCAGTGACGCCTCTGCAAAAATCAAATGAATAAGAGGAACAAAAAAAGGATAAAAAGTTTTGAATGATAAAAACTTAATGGAGGTTAGCTGTGTTGCTGTGGCGGCTTAATCGTCATTGTAATTATTTAATCTATAGTTTGGCTTTTGATGTTGGCCACTTTTCAGTTTTTCAATTTACAACTTATCTATTTGGATGAGACAGTGCAGATTAATGAACAATTCATAAGATATGAATGTAAACATGCTGGAGTATAGCCCGAGGCAAATCTCCATGCACTGTGCCCAAAAGTTTTATTGACAGAGATACCTGAAGTACTGAAGCCAGGTGACACTAGTGTTGAGTATGTCAGTGAGAATTCTGCAAGTATTGTTTAGATAAAGTTAGACTTTTCTATCTGTTGACAGTGAACATAAAGTTTTTAATGGCCCTAAGCTGAGGTTGGTTAAGGGCATCTCTTGTGGTTTTATATAAAGAAAGTCCACATTATTGATAAACTATTTGACATGTGGATCACAAAGTGAAAAGGCTTATTAATTTACTGTTTTACTCTATATGGAACCACAATTATACTAAAAGGACAATAGAAGTAGAAGCTAAACCTACCTATGCTTTTTATGGACTCCATGCTGTCACACTGTAACACAGTGGCAGGTGTAGCAAGCTGTTTTCAAGACAAATGAGTGTAAAAGTTTAGCTGCTTCAACATAATCATTTTGTATATTTTGTTGTCCTGGGTGTGTAGTTTAAAGTCTAAAGTAATCTGAATGAGTGAGGAACAAAGGTAACCATTGGTCTCATATGACTCAATGGAGATTCAAAGTACAGGGTCCAAGGCAAAAGTATAAACACCGGTTGTCTCAAAAGGACATATGATTCCCCTGGACAAAAGCCAGGAAGTGAGATTGTGCAAAGGCCAGTCCCATTGTACAGCCTTTTATACTCCTTCTTAACACAAACAGCCTGGTATGTCACCATGCATGTACTTATATAGTCAAACAATACCACAACTTAAGTCTCACTGCACCAACACCCAAATGACATCCTGTTCAAGGTTACTGTTCCTGACATGATGTGACAGTTTCACATAGTTAAAAAAGTAGACATATTTTTAAGTAAGTGTGATCAAAGAACTGTTCGAGTTTGCTTTTGGATCCCATTTTAACAAAGCAACATGTTTGAAATATTTGTACCATTCATTTATTGAAAATTAGTTTGGTTTTACAGCTATAAAATGTAGTTAAACAAACAAACAAACAAACAAACACAAAACAGTAACTGTATGATAAATGTACTTCAACTGGTAAACTGTTTGAGATCTATAGAAACACACACAAACTCATACACCACGATGCAAACTTTGATCAAATGTCCAGACCCTCTCTCCTGCCACTCTTTTATCTTTACCTGCTAATTAACCTTGACCTGAAGCCTCCCCGAGCATAATTGCTACTATGGAAATGACTGCCATTTGCAGAACCGTCTCTCTCTCTCTTTCTCTTACACACACACAGATGAAAAACCCACATGCTGAAAGCACTGTTCAATTAGAACCATCTATTCTGCTTGACTAGCAGCAGTCATCACCATCAGCTCATCAGATATCATCTGTCTCTCTTTGTTTCTGCCCCTTCAACTTAAAGGGAAGCAGAAGAAGAAGACAGCAAGAAGAAATAGAGAAAAAAGAGGAATATCTATTCTATTTTTGAGAAAAAATTTCAACAACTCAAACAATAATTATAGTTAAAGTTAAAGTTACATGATAAAAAAAACTGTGTATGTGCTGAATTAGACTTTTTTTTAACAAATTTGACTAAAACAATAATTTTTAAAATTTTTTTATTTTAATTTTATCGTTCCTACAGTATGTACATACAGTCATTGAAAGGTTTGTTTCCAAACTAGTCTTCCAAATCCTTCCTAGTCATTCTCTCTCTGTAATGATCTGTGGCATTTGCAAGGAGTTTTGCAGAGTCTGAAGGCAAAAGGAGTCACAGAAATGAATGTAGGAGTAAAAAAAGAGCTTAGTCAAAATGCTATAAAAGTCAGTCAAGCCAGCCCGAGGGCTGCTATCTCCTGAGACAGCTGATTGAGGGAAATGAAGCAAGAGATAGGAGCCCTGCCATCACTTTATAAATGCAAATTCAAAGTATTTCCGTCCCTCCGTCTTCAGTCAGCAGGATGACGACACACCGAGAGAGTAACCTAAACACACATGGATATAAATTCACTTCAAATGAGGCTTGTCGTGCCTGCAGCACTGAACATATAAACCACCACAAACCTGCAGGAGACCAGTATGCTAAACACACACATATACACTGCTATTATTACTTGTAGGTTTTGTCAGGACATGCAGGTTGCCAGGCGGTAATGTGTTGTGGTTAATAACCCTTTCCTCTCCCTCCTCCTTTCCTCCGCCTTAACTCATCACTCCCCCACCCCTCCTTTCTTCACTTTCCAGATTCCAGGTGCTGAAGAACAAAAGAATCACACCTATTGCTGGTAAGGGGTGAATATACAGTCACTCACATTACACACTGCCATCTAAATCATCTTTATCAACCGTCTCACTTGACGGAAGCAAAGTCTCTGTGGACAGTGCTGATTAGATCTAAGTATTGACTACTACATCAAAAAGTCCCACAAGTCATCCAAGTTAAATGATCATATGGATTGTTTGCTCCAACCCTCTGAATGAGCCTCAAAGGTTAAGGGAAAGAATCTTTGTTGTCATATTTACTTAGATGAACACACAAGAAATGATAAGGGCTAAAGGTAAAACTGATTTTTGTTTTAAAATGTGAAGCTGACATATGAAAGAGAGTTTCGCTGTGTGTAGGTCTGTCCTGACTGGGTCCTAACTCAATATTGAATCCTTTGTCAGAGGCTTGGTATAGATGACTTTTCCTCTTGAATCAGATATTACCACAATCTACTATCTATAAGCAATTTTACACACCGTGTAAAATGTAAATAAAACCAGAATGCATTTATTAGCTAACCTTTTAAAGCCATATTTTATTACCAATATAACATAAACAAGCTATCTGATGTTCAAATTGAGACATTTTACAGTTTCATGGGAAGTATTAGCTCATTTTGAATTTGATGGCAGGCAGCAACACAAATCAAAAAAAGGTGGAACAGGGTGATGTTTAACATTGTGTAGCTCATCTTTTAACAACTGTCTGGAAAGTGTGGAGACCAGTTGCTGGACTTTTAGGAGAGGGATGCTATCATATTCTTGTCTGATGCAGGATTCTAGCTGCTCAATAATCCTGAGCCAGATTTGTTGTTTCATGTTGCGCCAAATGTTTCTGTTGGTGAAAAAGTTTGGACTGCTGATGCTCAGCACACAGACCTTTCTCCTATGAAGCCATGCTGTTGTGATGGATGCAGAATGTGGTTTAGTATCATCCTGTTGAAATCTGCAAGGTTTTCCCTGAGGGAAATGTTGTCTGGATGGGAGCAATGTTGCTTTAAACAGGGCGTTTCAACTCCAGTTCTCAAAGTCCATTGCCCTGCTGGATTTAGATGTTTTTCTACCTTAACACACCTGATTCAAATTAATAGATAATTGCACAGAATTGGAAAAGCTGTTGGATCCATTTAATTTGAATCAGGTGTGCTGGAGCAGGGAAACATCTAAAGACTGCAGGGTCTTTAAGACCAAAGTTGAAAAGCCCTGCACTCAGCCCTCTATGTACTTTTCAGTAGTTTTGGAGCCTTCACAGATGTGTAAGCACCATACACCAAAGGCACTAATGCTACTCCATACCATCCAGATATAGGTTTTTAAACTGTCTGCTGAGATCAGGCTGGATGGTCTCCCTCCTCTTTAGTCTGCAGGACGTGGTGGTTTCCAAAAAAAGAATTTCAGCTTTTGATTGTTTTAGAAAAAGTTATTTATCAAATATATATTATATATTTCACTTTTATGGGGGAAGGTTTTCACACAGCTGTTTATAATAAAGAAAATCAATTACTAGGCTATTCTGGTGATTTTGCACGTTGCACTTGGTTATGCACATTGAAATCCAATCATTATTTAATCATAATCTAAAGAACTTATCTAAAAACAGACTTTTCTTCAGTATACTTCATGTAAAGAAGTGTGTGTCGGGTAATGGAATGTTTCTCTCTAATTCCCCTGTGTTTTAGGGTAAGCACACAGACAACATAAGAATAAAAAAAGCTAATTTTACAATTTTTTCTTATGAGATTTTACCTTTTTAATGCAGAGATTGATTAAGGACAGACAACCTTTAGCTGCTATTTCTTGAAAAGACCTACAGTTACCTCACCAGCCACTAAGGCAACCCTGCAAGGCCTCTAATGTGCACTGAACACACACACACACACACACACACACACACACACACACACACACACACACACACACACACACACACACACACACACACACACACACACACAGACACACACACTACCAGTAACCCACCTTCTTAAAGCCCTGCTTGTAATTATGAAAGCTGTAAAACAGGCTGACATCATAACACCAGGCAGCTCCTGGCCTTGTGGAGTCTCTTTATATACTTTAGTTATACAGTATATTTTGATTTGGAGGCATTCCTGCTACCTTCTGTCTGTCACAACCCAGAACAGCTAATCCCTCCCAAAAAAATAAACTAAATGTTCTTTTTTTTTTTTTTTTTTTTTAACCTTTAATTCACTGCAGAGACATTTTCAATCAGCACACATCTACTGTGTATTCACAAAATAACTAAATAGTGAACTCATGGTCTGGTGGAGATAATGTTGGTGGAAAGAGGAAGATGATAAAAGTGAAAGATTGAATGAAGGGAAATTCAAGGCGTTACCAAAACGTGGCGTCATTATCAGTTTACTCAGCTGCTTTATTTGGCTGAAATGTGAAGACGGGCAGAAAAGATTGCACTTAAAAATGCACATTTAAAAAAAACAAAACAAAACAAAAAGGGATGTAACAGTGTTACAGCAGTTACACTGAAACTTTTCTGACAATAGAATCTGGTCCAATACCAAGAAAAGAAATTGTTAACCATTACTCCCACTGAAATCATAAATTGCCTGCCAATGACCTGTCAGGTCAAGGTCACTCTGACTTCTAATTTCTGCCATCTGACTCAGAAACAGGAAAAAAAACTGCAAAGACACACTCTCTTGTTGCATCTCTGCTTTCTCCTTCAAATGTCTAAATGTCTGCCAATAGCCAATAATTGAATTTCTCCACAGTATAAGGACTTTTCTGTTGTATTGCCATCACATTTAACCTCATAGAGTTTCACGGTGATTAAGCATAAACACACACACATACGAGAAGGGAAAAGAGTGTGAAGCCCTCTAACCGTGTGAAATATTTAAGAGGGCCATTGGGGGAAATCCACTGTTTTTTGTTTTTGTGAAAATGTGAAGAGACAGAGAAGGAGTGAGAGCTTCAGGAGAACCACAAACCACAAAAGCTCTACTTCGACTCGGCCCATTTAGGTTCATTTAGACACAACACACTCACGAGAGAGAGAGAGAGACTGAAGGACAGGAACAGAGTGGAAGCACATGAGCTTCAAAAAAACAGACAGATGAGGAAAAGAAGTGTTAAAAGGAGTGATATGGTCTTTGCATAGTTAATTGAATCAGTTAGCTTCTGTTTCATCCTGCTTTATCTAATATTTCTGGCATCTTTTGTGCATCTGTGTGTGTATGTGTGTGTGTGTGTGTGTGTGTGTGTGTGTGTGTGTGTGTGTGTGTGTGTGTGTGTGTGTGTGTGTGTGTGTGTGTGTAAGAGAGAGTGTGTGTATTCCCTTGCCTGACACTTGCTGAGAGGTCAGAGTTCTTTTGAGCAGCCATCCAATTATGGGGGTGCATGGTGTTACCAAAGAGATGAGAGAAAACTGTAATTGGATAATGACACATCAGGGCTGGAACCTGTCATTAGACACTTGCAAAGACACACACATACATAGCCTACACACTCCAGCATGTACACACAGAGACACACACACAGGTCGAGTACCAACCGGTGATTACAAACCTGCTGATCTATCAGCAGCCTGAAGCTACACGGCTACTGTTTCACACTTTCTCTCTTCCTCTCTCGTTTCAATTGATCTCCTCTTAATACAAAAATATCCTGTGCTTTATATGTAAATTGTTTTCATTTCAAATTTAGACTATAATAATGTTGGTTTTAAAAGTAATTTAAAACTTTAATGAAGGCAGCTAGATGTGTTGTGGGTCTGTTTCTGGCCCAAATCTTAACATTATGTAAACATAGTGCGTTTTAATGAGCCTGGGTCGCTGTGGTCACTTCAAACACACTCAGCTTTTAGTGAAATAATGTGAGAGCCTCTAAACTTGTGAGCAACATCTCTGGGAGCAATCGCTGGTCAGCTCCCCATTTCCTCTTCTGGTTTCTTCTGCATCATTACCATGAACGAGGGTCTTGCGTAAGCCTCTCCAAACCAATGTGTTAGGCTCGGAGGGGAGAGAGCTGGAGAGGGGAGTGAAGAGCTAGCGCAGGCTAGGGAAAAGAATTAAGAGAAAGGTGCTGGAAGGAGAAAAGGAAGATAATAGCGGCAGGGGGAGAGACAGACAAGGAGGGGAAGAAAATGAGGGGCGCAAAAAAGACCAAGTGAACAGGAGAGGCAGTAAGGGAGGGGGTGAGGTTTTCTTTTGTGGTGGTTGGAGAGTGACAAGGGTGCTAATAGAGTGGCCAGCGATGACGGTCCCACTGGAGAATGCCGGCTATGCCAGTAGAGTGGCACTAATGGAGCCAGAGAGGGGATGCAGTTGCCTGCCCCGGAGGGGGGATATTGTGCAACTGGACAAGGCGGCTTGACACGGAGCCAAGATGGAGGATTAGAGGGGAAGGAGGGAGGCACCCGAGGCAGAGAAAGACAGCCATGTTAGGTCTGCTGACTGATTGACATAAACTGAACTTTGTCTTCTGTTTGTCTGGCGAGACTCAGTTGACAGTCAAAGCTTCTCATTTTTGACCCGGAATATGTTCTAAAACACACTATTATTCTTTTACGTTATAGTTTTATATTACCAACGCTTATAGACAGTTGGGAGGCTGTTTTCTTACCACTGTCAGTCAAATAATATCAGGTTTCTGAACGTTAAAATCTCAATAACAATGATAAAGATGCATTTACTCTGCTTGTTGATTTACAAATGGATAGGAAACTAAGGTTTGAAGGATTGTGTGAGTTTTAATTTAAGTTGTCCACTCATCACTTCATTACTGCTGCTCCTCTACATGGATGCACACAGCAAGCAGGGGTCAATATTGCTGAGTAGATGTTTGTTTGATTGGGGTGAGCAGAGGAGTGTTGCATGATTAATTGTCCCGATTACTCTATAATCCCTCCAATAATTCACCAGCCAGGCCAACTCATCAATCAATATAGGAGGGTGGGGGGCTGGATCCATACCTGCAGATACCGTGGAGAGATCATCCAGCAGAGAGAGAGGAATCAACATCTCAGCAACGCTTCACCAGAGTTAACTTTATGGTGTATTTAAACTCTGGAGCTCATGTGATTGAGAAGATAAGAGTCAACATTGCTGGGCTGTGTTACCACACACAGTGACCCCCTAATCACACACAAGCAAAGTGAAACAATGCTTTGATGATCTACAAGACCTCACACGCACACACATTGATTCACACACACTCTGCTATCGTAACTACCTGCTTCCAGGTAAGCTCTCCCTGGCTTTGGATTGGTATGTAACCCCCTCCCTGTAAGCTACACTCAAGTTACTCACACACACATATACACACCTGGGCACTTCGCTCTGACAGACTTGCTGGCTCCAGGCTTCAGGCTACCTGCCATCTACAGTAAGTACTGACATACCACTCTACTCTCCTTTCCAAACGACTCTCTCCTTGACTCTCCTCTTTTCTTTACGTTCTCAGCCCTTCATGTCCTCCCTCTGCTCCCTTTTTTTTTTTTTTCGCAGCTAGTTCGCTGCACTGAAGACACTTCTTTCATCATCTCAATGAATTCCACCTCGCTCTTTTTTCCACACCATTTAAGAGAGCAAACACATCTCTAATCTTTCCTTTAAATACCCTTCATTCATTCTGTCTGTATCCACCCTTCTTCTCCCTGTCTGTTTTTCCAGGCGTAGCTCGAGCCCCTTGTGCAATTTGATGGGCAAAGCAGCAGCATCACTGCTGGCAGGTCCATTATCCTGGATATCTCATTGGCCGCCACTGATGCTCCCTGAACTCTGAACTTTGACACTTTGTGCAGCCTGGACAGACAGGTGATTAATGAAGCTGCATGCATCCAAGATTTAGTCAAGCTGGTTTCAATTTTAAAATACTTTGCTAGATTAGATATATGCACAGCATTTAAGTTTTACTTTAATAAAACAAACTGATTAGAATCAGTTTTGTTTTCCCTGCACCAAAGTGCTTTCCAGTACATATTTTTCCCTTGATTAAAAAGCTAATATATATTGTATGTTGAGTTTGTAATCTGAAAAACAGCTGTTGGACACATGGGGTTTATTGTCAGGGGAGGGAGTTGATCCATCATTTGCTTTAAACAAGAGCTAACAAATCCTCATAGACTGCAATAATCTCATTCTTCCTCTTTAATGAGAGAAGAAAGACCACTTCATGCGCCACAGTACTTTTCAGCTGTAAAACAAACTCCAATCTCCAAAATTAATGATACACTAAATCAAAGCCAATCTCCTGGCTATATTTGCCGTTCATTAAGATAGACTTATCGTAGAGCTTTTGTGTATTGAGCTTCGTTGTTTTGGTTTGATAAAGTTAATAAACTCAGCAGAGTCCAGGTTTCGAATCATATAATATATTCTGTCTGGGGAGTCTTACATTGTTTGTGTAGTTTTATGCTACTAAAACTGAGAATGAAATCAATAAAATACACACTCTTCCTTTACCGTATTTTGCCTGTATAACAATCTCTTATACTGGTGCCTTCTTAACAATGCCAGTTGGTCTTTGGCAAGCCCTCTCCAAAATGCTTGAGAATGAATTACGGCATTGTGTTGGGTTCTGAATTGCCAAATCACTTCTTAGGAATGAGTCGCCTTGAGCAATTCCGATTCAGTCATGTGATTCTTGTGATGGCAATCGGGTGAATCACTGACACTTAACACCTCAACAGTTTGTTTGCACTCAAGGTGATTCATAATGTGCATACAGATGGAAATATCTGAAAACACACAAACTCAAAAAATAAATAAATAAAAAGATTCACTGTTTTCCTGTTTGGCTGGTTATGATGTGTGAGTTTCAAGAGTTAAAAAAAAAATATTCTTGGACAAAATATCTTGGTGTGTGCTGAAAAGATCTGAAAAGAGCTGTTTGCTTACTGGAGCGCATGCATGTGAGAGTTTTTATATCTTTTAAAGTGCATTGAGAGAAACAGGAGGGGGCAGGAAATATTGCTGAATGGTAAGACAATGTGTTTGTGGCAGTGTGTGTATTTGCATTCGTTAAAGAAAAAAAAAAAGAGGAGGGAAGAGAGACAGAGAAAGAGGCGCTTCTGGCTGCAAAGGCTTAACTTCATTTCATTTAGGCACACAGTGACCAAACATGCTCTTATCCAAAACACC
The DNA here is from genome assembly GCF_017639745.1 of Melanotaenia boesemani. NCBI lineage: Eukaryota > Metazoa > Chordata > Actinopteri > Atheriniformes > Melanotaeniidae > Melanotaenia > Melanotaenia boesemani. The sequence goes on from NC_055685.1 coordinate 13,061,003, forward strand.
GCAAGTAACCTGGCTACCAACAGATAATACGCTACAGTAAAAATTTGTATATGAACTATTTTGCTCAAATACTTTATTGAGTGAAGTTGAACTCTAAAAAAGTTATTTTTTTGTATATAACCTCATACAACCCTGTTTCCAATTAAGCAGGAAGGCAAAAAAGTGAATTTAAACAGGATGAAATTATCATAAAAGGAAGCACAGTCTATTTTGAAATAATTGGAGCAGAAAACAGAAGACAGGGAAGGATGTAACAAAACATAATTGTATACTGCAGGTTAACTGGCCATAGCTCAGTAAAATGACTGGACAAGAAGAGAGCATCCCAGCATATTTCAGAAGTAAATATGGGCAGAAATGTATCACTCTGTGAAGAACTGTGAGGATTAAAGCTAAAGATATTCAAGAATATTATTTCTTAAGGTAATAATTGCAAAGAATTGAGGTATTTTATCATGTATAATATCTTATCATTAAAAGATCCAGAGAACATGGAGACAGCCTTTCATGCACAGGACAAGACTAAAAACTTATTACTATTAATACTGTTTGGGGAAAATGAACATGGACCGTATGGACAGCATCCAAACTTCTTTTTGTACATAAGTTTCTCACTGGCTGTTGAGCTAATCATGACGTCTCATATGTATTTTATTAAATACTTTCTTGACACATGGATTTTAATAAAAAGCTCTTTGTAACTTTATGATGTCAGTTTACAACTACAGGCTAGAACATGTTGCTCAAGATTCTTAATCTTGACACAGAAAAAGCCTGTTAGATAAACGGTGGTCACATGTTGGATTTTAAACAAGTAAAAGTTTAATTTATCACAATTTTTGTTAATGAGAGGGAGGAGATTTCTCTCTCTTTCCTCCCATAAATCACCCCCTGCTTAGATCTCCTGACTGGAACATTCTTCACCTTTGACTGCTGCTAAACCCAGAGGTCATCGTCACTGTGGCAACTAAACCTCCTGACGCCCTCTGTCTTGATTAAAAAACATTATTTACTTAAAGAAAATTTGATTGTCTCAACCTTTGACCTCTCTCTTCCTTTTCCTTTCTCCTCCTGTTCTGCGTTGGTTAACTATCAACGTGATGGGAAAGCCCTCATCCTCTGAAGGCTTACTGCACTCTTGTGCGACCATAGTGTTAAAGCTTGTCATCTCGGCTGAGGTGGTGTGTGGTTGTATGTGTGTGTGTGGCAGGGTTAAGCTCTTGCAGAAGACAAAGCCACAACATTCAGTGCTGCTAAGCAACAATGCTGCCTGGTAGAGCCTCATTGGGGCACCGTTTAGTAGAGGATTAGAGACTATTAGAAACAAGTAAACACACACACACACCCAACACATAGCATAATCAACTAATCAATTCAAACTCTCCTTTAACGCTGATGTAACTTACTGTCCCCATGAGTGGAGAGCTGATTGAGTCAGGTAAACCTAACTTTACTCAAATTGTCTTTCTTCTGTGCTTAACCGTGTGCACAAACATGACTTTTCTTGTTTTCTTCTCTGTCTATATAAGTGCAATTCCATTTGTCAGTTTTCAATTTGAACAACCAGTATGGAAAGCCAAAGAGGAGAAAAAAAATCTAATCTATGCGTCAGAGTTATTTTTATACTTGGCTGAAGCGGTAGGTAATGCACCTAAAAAAATAAAAGAAAATAGAAGAAAAAACATGATTGCTGCAATGTACAGAGAAAATAGTCTTCATAATTTCCCATCACCGACAAAGAGAAAGGTCCACTTGCAAAAAACAACCTGCAGATGTGTGAGGAAACGATAAAAACATCGGTTCGACTCTATTCTACATACCTTTAAAGTACGCTGTGAATCTGTTGCTTGAATTTCCATATTCACAAACTGGTGGTTGAAATCTTTGACATCTAACTGTTCAGTTTTTCTGTGGATAATGTGAAAAATTTATTAAGACCAGAAACCAAAGCACTAGTTAAACATGTTAATTGAACAGAAAAAATAATAAGAAATAAATGGTGTGAGCGGTCTGGTTGGGGCAACTTTAGATTGCTATTACGTTTACTTTTATCTTGGTTTGCTTTATTAAACACTAAAATTAGAAGCTGCAGCTGCAGATCTGTTATATTCTATTCTACAATCATTTAGCAGACGCTTATATCCAAAGCGACTTGAAAGTAAGAACAACACAAGCAAGAATTCAAACAAGATGGGACATCATAATTAAGTGGTAGTTATACTGCTGAGTCCAGTTGGACCCAGGTGCAGTCACGTAGTGCTAGAAGCAGTGCATATATATATATTTAGTAAGTCATTTTGTTTAAATACAAGATGGAACAATATCAGCTTGGGCAGCAAACATGGCGGAACACATTCAGCATTACTTTTTATTATTATTTATTTATTTATTTTTTTCTACCAAAGATGTACTGTACCTGATAATAAGTCAAATGAATAATTACAAATTTAATGGTAGTAGAGAGTTTGTCATTTACTCACTGATGCAATCTGCTGGACTTGTCATGAAAATGATGTCATATCCCAACTTTACACTAATGTGAGCCTTTCCATTACTGTGACTGCATGCAGTTCAGACTTCTGCTGCATTGAAAATATGTCCATCTTTCTTGGTACAGCATTGTATGATTGCTGCAGCTTGTTAAGGAAAAGCCGACATTTCTCCAGACATGAAAACAACACATTCAGTTACAGTCAGAGGGACGTAAAAGATGGCATGTCTGCAAGGGCATAAATGCGACAATCTCAGCTAAATATTTTTTTAAATATGTTGGAACAAGAAAAAAAGTCAAACATCAGCTTTCTGTGACTTTTACAACGATCAGACTGATGACTGGGCAGCATGGAAAATCAGCTTGAGATACATGTGGGGACATAAGATGGCTTACAAATTTCTAAAAAGCATTCATGCAAAGGCATCAGAAGACACACTCTTTGATAGTAATTTGGTATGCATCAGACTGCTAAGGCTCAGATCTGTAAGTGCCCACACAGACCTTTGTCCATCACTGAAAGTGTGTAAGTGAAGCTAGTGAGATCAGAACTGGACACTGAAGCAATAAAAGAACATGATGTAGCTAATTTTCTGTTGTTTGGATCAGCCAGTATGAATGTCATTTTCCTGGAGACAAGTTATCACAAGGTGCATTGTGAACTGATGGAATCAAATTAATGGAGGCAGTGCAATCCTATGTGCAACAGTCAGCTGAGAAACCTTGGACTTCTACGCCGCTCGTTCATGCACGTTCATGTACATTCATGTGAATCGCTGCCTTCTCTCTCCTCTCCGAGCCTTCAGCCCTCCCTCTCTATAAAAGGCTACGACAAGAGAGCAATGGCAGCTCATATTTTCTTAGCAAAATGGCAGTGAGTGGAACGAAACATTCACCTGCAGACGACCAGGATTCGATATTCCCTCTATTAAAACTACAGCTGTTGGTGAAGCTGGTGTATCTCCAAAGTGTGAAGCATTACGAGATCTAAAGAGGCTAAAATTTCACTCGGAGCTAGCTCTTCTCTTGGACAGTGAGTAACAACATAAACATTATAACTTCAACATGTTGTACATTATAGTGATATTGTTTAGCTCAGTGTGTTTGCACTTTGCACATTTGTTTGAAGATGAGGCAAGTTGGAGGAAGAGGTAGAGGGAGGTGTGGCTCATGAAACACTTTGTTTTGGTCTACAGGTAGTGCACAACAGCAAACCTTGTGGTAAAGCGATTTCACTTTTTGCCCATTTAATGAATATCTGGCTAATATGTTAATATATTAAACAGGCCCACATTCTTCCTGCAGCGTTGGGATTTTGAGGGACACCTGCCTAACTTCTCGTTATGTCTTGCTTCAGTTTGACCTTTAAATGAACACAGTGAAGCCCAGATGAACAACCTAGTACTAAACTGTAACTTGGTAAACTGTAGCAGAGGTGTCCTACAACCAGAAGTGATCAAGCCCACACAAAAACATGTCCACATATGAATACACACAACCTCAACAATCGGGCCTCATACTCAGACATAACCATACTTTTTAACTCTGGAAGCACTGTTCCATTCTCTTATCCTCCCATCAGCCTTTCCCTTCATCTTTCCCTCTTTCATCTCACTACTGATTTCTGTCCAGAAAAGAAGGAGAAGGCTGGCAGAGAAGAAGAGTGGAGGGGAATCTAATGCATTGTACTTGTGAGCACTTAAAGCAAAAGCTTGTACACTGTTCACAGAATGCAATAAAAACAGCAAGACAGTGTTGACAAGGAAATGAGAAGGAGACCATGAAACACAAGCTATGAAATAGCATAATTAGAATACAAAAAAGAAAATTACAGGAATGGATAAAGACACAGTAAAGAAAATCAGACGCTTTTTTTAAACACTAATTTTAAATGTCACTAAAGAAACTGGGCTGACAGCATTTCAGAGAGTTTAGAGACTTAATAATGTTCTTTAACTGGAAATTTAAGAAGTTTTATAACTAACATTTTTCTTGGATCAGATGTCCCTTTGTCAATAATTAGTTTTCCACTGACAAAAAACAAAACAAACAAAAAAAAAACCCATAAAAAACAAAAACAAGTGATAAAAAGAGACCAAGATTTGGGCCCAAAGCTAATAAGGGATGAGGTGGGGGAAATATACATATACACATGTAAGACAATAGGCTGCTCTGGCCGGGAGAAATGTCTCACAGTCAGACGTGTAAGAACAAACATTTTGATAGAAACATGGTCAGTCTTAGACCAGTAGGATTTAATGCAACTCCACAAGTGGAAACAGAAGTCGTCCTGCAATAACCAAAAGATGAAAGAGTTTTCTTCCTCGCTGTTTGTCAGAACAAACATGAGAAACAATGTTAAATATTTCAGGGAAATAAAATACATCAAGATGCATCAATAATTGTTTTATAGTCACATCACGACTGTCTGAATTGTAACCCAGTTGAATTGTGAGGTGCCTAATTCTCACCCCTATTAACAGCTAATTTGGTAGTTGTCTTGCATCCTGTCTCTCTGAGCTCTCTACAGCCAGTAAAGGCAGTTCAATGTTGACTCTTGTCTTATTTTTTGCTCAGTCTCTTTCTTTCTTCTCCTCACCTCCTCCGATAATATCCTCTTCTGTTTCTTTGCTGAATCAGTCAATATGATGACCCAGCTGCTGCCATGTGATGGAGTGGTATGAGGCAAAAAGCAGCTGTCGTGTCATACTCCCAGGATAAAAAAAAAAAGCTGTGAAGTGTGGTTTCTCAGCCTCGGATGCTGCAGGGTAACGATGGCTCCAGGAATATGTATAATGAATGTCAGTGTGGATTAAAACCAAGTCAGAAACACGTGGTTTAAATGTAGAAAACTTTTTTAGCAATGCTTTTATTTTTCCCCCTCCCTGTTGAAGGTTAAATTAAACAGTCCCCTAAAAAACTGGGACACCCCTTCATTAAGCTGACACGTCATTAATTGTTAATTATCCATCCATCTTCTGTCCATTATCCAGGATTAAGAGGTGTGGTCTTCCTCTCTACAGCCACCATCTCCAGCTCTTCCAGGGGTGGGTGGGTGTCACTGAGGCATTCATAAACCAGCCAAAAGATTAAATCTCTCAGGTGACTCCTGGTTCTTGCTCCATATTGGCTCATTGTGACACAAATCAAAAAAGGAGCTGTTTTTTATAAGGAGGACAGGCTCTAGAAATCGAATTTAGCCTCTAAACACCAGCAAAACTGTTAAATGTAAGTTAGTAATGGGGAAAAATGTAATAACTTGGCCTTTAATTCTAATAAGTCTGAAATTAATACTGAGGCATCATTGTTTATTCTCTTTTGCTAATTTCACTGTTAACTTGATCTATCACTGAGCAAATACACACTTGTCCATTATAATATAAGACAAAAGTAATTTATTATACAAGATAAATAATGTTGGTGCTTATCCAGCAATAAAAAAAAACTTAATAAAAACCTTAATTTTATATGGTTTGGGCATTTTTGTAGTTGTTTAGTCCATATATTGTGTCATATTCATTATTTATTTTACATGTTATATACTGTTTGTTTAAAAAATTTTTTGTAATTTATTTTTTTTATTTTTAGTTGACTTGTTTTAATCCTGGGTATTAGACCCTTATGTAGTAATATCCATATCATTTTTATACTGTCAGTGTGATGTCCAGTACTATACAACCAAAGGTGTGTGTGGTGTGTAATTGTGTGTTCTGATCTCATAGTGAAAACTTGTGATTTCTTTGGCTCAGGTAACCGTTGGTTCTTGTCCAGTGCTGCGAGCTATTACCAGCCCATCTTGGTTTACAGAGTCTCTCTAATGAACTGGCTCAGTTTGATCTACTGCTCAAAGAGAGTAGCTGCTCTCTTCCCTTTCTGTCCCTCTTCTCTTTCTCAGAGCAAACAGTCACAGCTGTGGTCCTCGGTATTACTGCTGTGTGAATACAGCGATCAACAATAGGAAGGAGGGAGACAGGAGGGCTGTGGGTGTTGCACAGACAGACACACAGGAAGTTTTGGGGATATGCCCACCACATGGTGCCTCCAGATGTGTGTGTCTGAGTAACCTATTAGAGTCCAGGCCCTGGGGTACTGGGGACAGCTGAGAGCGTCTCTAATATGGGAGGTGGAGGGATGCGAACACAGGTGTTCCAAATAGAAATGATGAAAAAGTTTTTTTCATAAGACCCGTTCACACCTGATGGTCTTATATTTTTCCTGTGCTTGTGTCTCCTGTCCATGTTATGGGCAATTGTGTTTTTTACAGCTGCGTTTGTGCATATATATGTTACCAAACACATTGAGGAAAAATGATTGTTTTTAATGGACATAAAGTGGACAAACAAATTTGTTTTCAGCTATGTAAGAATATCTCTGTAGGTCTGTTCCTCCAGCACGAAATCTCTCCAACATGGATTTTCACTGTATTTTCATTGCTCGTAGAATAAATCTGAATTTATTGCAGTGATATGCATTGATTATTTGACATGTTATTCAGTGACTTCGCTGTCATGCGGCATGTTGATGGTAATTTCTTTTAGCCTCTGCGTCACAAAAAGTTATGTCTACTTTCAGCTTGACTGTTTAAATTCTAGTCTGATAACATGTATATTTACCTCAACCATCTCCACTTGGTCTAGAATGCTGCAGCTTGACCCATTGCTGTAACAAAGAGGCACAAGCACATTCTTGCCCCCTTACATTTGCTCCCACCCAGATTTCATATTCATTTTTAAAATCTTACTGCTCGGCATCAAAGCTTTAAACGGCCTTCCTTCTATACATCTCAGAATATTAGATTTATTGACCTGCTATGTGCCTTCCTAACCACTGACATCTGGAGACAGTGTCTCGTTAATTATTCCCAGATCACATTTTTGTGATAAAGACATCAGGCATTTTCCATTAGAGCCCCACATAGATTTCTTTGTCCAATGAACTAAGTCTCTCGCTGTAGCTTCAAATTCCTTTTTCAAATTTTCCACTTTGTGAAAGCCTTTGGGAATATCTATTTCTATCACATGTTTTTATTATTGAATTCTTGTGAACATCCATTTGATCTAACGCTCATTATCCCTTCTTGTAAAGCAATTTGTAACATTATAAAAAAGGTGTAACAACAATTATCATCCCACCTTGATATTGTGAGTGAACAGCAATTTGCTTCCATCTTAGTCTTAGCTGCAAAGCTGGTAAAGGTTTTTGTAGGTGTCCTTATTCATAAATATAATTTTATCAAACTATTACAGGTAAACATGAAATAGGCAGAAACCCTCCCTAACAAACCATCAGAAGAAGTTCACACACATGCCTCACACCTAGCCTCAGACCAGTTTAACTTTAACTAAACCACTGTGCCATGCAACGGTTAAACCCAGTAAATACTCACATACACACACATACATGGATTTTTCATAATAGCAGGTTGAGCAAGTGTTCATTTATAGAAGGGCTGTTGCAAAATGCAAAGCCACTCTAGTTAGCACATACCTTCAACCCACAAAATCAAACCCAACCTGATCCCACTTCAGAGGATCTCAAGGCTTTTCTTGCTCTGATACACTTTAAGGGGTAAAGAAGTGCAAGAAACATAATAATAAATACTGATTAAATACTAATGGCTAAACAGTTTGGCAAAATTTGTTTTATTGTCATAACAATTCTTTCCAAATTTGATGATTTTGCTTATTTACTTTTGCAATGATGAGTTTATTTAGTTATTGGTTATTTGAGGGGAATACAGTTTTCATACTCCTTGTCATTAATGCTGCGGGCTGCTAACACTAAAGCAGCTTGTCAGTGACAAGCCAAGCAGAGCAATATATCTGAGTTGTATTTTTACCTCAGCCCACACGCTGAGCAAAATGCCAACTCCTGGCCTTGAGAAACATACACTTGCAGAAAGACAGGCGCACATGGAGACACACACCCTTAGACACGACAGGTCAAGCCCAACCAACCACTGTAGCAGCCGCAGAACATAAACAACTTTCACACACTCTGTGAATCATCTAAGCATTTCAGCATAGCTTCAGATAAATATATTCAGCCACATATATAAATATATACAACCATAATTATTCCCTGAGACCACAAATGACCATGACGGGAAGTTAGTTCCCACAGTTTCAGCCGCGTTGCAGCCCGGCCCTTCAGTACTGGGAATCCAAAGCTCAGTTTACAGTGCAGACAGCCAGGCTGTGAGTGCAGAATGGAAGGTGCTCAATGACAACAACCAGTGGTTTGTTGGTTTCAATGCAAACTGGAACATCTACGTTCTGCAACTAGAATATTTTTTGCCTGTGAAACTCAAAAGGTAACCTTTGAGGAGAAACCAGTTTCAACATTTGCCTCCTTACACCTCCTTTTTTCTGCAATGCTTACTTTCTCTTTTCAGTTCCCTTTAACAAACACACACACGTACACACATTCTCTTCCCATTGGGCAGCAGCTGTTGGAGTGATAATCTCCATTAGCTACTGAACTGGCTTCTATGGAGACATTTATGTAAAGTCTGTCTCTCACTCTTCTAACGCCTTCAGCCAAGTGATACAGCAACGCTGTTCCACTAAAAACAGATTTTTTTCTTTACATAGCATCTTTTAAATATTTTTTCATCTCAGTTTTAGCCATGCTGAACTTAAGCAGCTTGCCATGATACACAACAACACACCAATCAGCATCGACACTCATCTCCTTTGTTAGAACAAATAAATACTTTGCAAACTTGTACATCAGCTCAGTGATAAAAAGCAGAAATTAGAACACAACTTACAGTCTGTAAAGCTTCGTCGTTCCAAGGAAGAGCAGCTCAGGAAACACAGCCAGATTATTCCGATTCAGGCGTCTGCAAAAAAACACAACGTATTTTAGCTACGTAGCTCCTTCCAAACAGTGTGGGTGAAACAAGTATGTGTGCATAACTAGCATTTGTGCTTCCTGTTCATCATGTTGGGATTTTAATGTGATTTAAGTTAACTTTAAGACAATGAGATGGATGGTGATATTTTTAAAAACAAATGTTGAAGGATGGATTTGCACACAAGAACTTATCATGATTTAAAGGGTTCAACATGGCTACCAGGCAAACAGTGAACCTGTGAAAGATGAAGGGGATGGAGGGGAGTATGGGGGATGAGGGAAGAGGTTTGGATGAAGGGGGAGGCTTTTTCTTTTTTTCACAAAGACGTAGGAGAGAAGGCCTTGTGGGAAAAACAAACAGGCAGTCTGGCTGGGCTACCGAATGTGTGAAAAGGACCCCACTGAGTAAACAAGGCCTTCACAGGGGAAGAACCCACAACAACTCATCATCACGCACACATACACACACACACACACACATACAAAAAGAAGAGTTGAGAGAACTTGGGTGAGTTTAATAATCTGGGTGCGATCATTTAACCCCGGTTGAGTGGAGTGAAGAGGTTTGTGTGCCAGTGCATTTTGGTGTGTGAGGTTGTGTCTTGATGTGAGTCAGAAGAGAGTGAGGCAACAGAGAGACACAATGAGAGACAAGCTGCTGAAACAGTTTAACCCTGACACATACACACAAACATACGCACAATGACAGGCCCAGCGACCAATGCCGCGTTGGCAGCTACTGGACAGGAATAAAGAAAGGGCAAATAGAGGAAACACGGAGACAGAAATGACTTGACACTAATAAGAAAGGTGCAGGACTTACTGACAAGACTAACATGATTTATGTATGCAAATCCATATTAATCCTAGAACTATCACAAAATTCACTTCAAAAAAAACCTCAACTCTAAGAATTCAAATACCTCAATTCCATTCTCCTTTAGACTTTTTCTCTTTTAACCCCTTTCTTTCACCTCTTTTTGCTTTGTCAAAAGTCACCATGGCATCTCCTTAAATAACATCACCCACTCTGCATCCAACTTCCACCCAAGACTGCACAGCTATTCAAAACATGTTTGCGCACACGCACTCGCATTCATATTCCACGGTTACATCAGAGGTTGCTAAAATATTTAACATCCCACAGAAATGATGTTTCTAAATTATTCACTTCTCTTCCGTTAACACTGGCTCTTGCAGCTAAGAGCCCCACATGGTCCTGTGGAGAGGCCCACTCCCCCTGCAGCTCCTGCCCAGCCATGAGCGCCCGTTAGCAGGCTAGACATGCCCCTGGGAGTGTGTGTCCGGACCGGCGCTGGAGGTGGGGGGGGAGTGACGATGCCAAAGAGGTGGTATGAGCTCATCCTCTTAAAATAGTCCTGGCCTGACAATGTCGTCAGACTTGGAGACTCAGAAAAGGAAGAAAAAGGCAGATAAATCAAATCCAGTCTGATCCATGGCACCAGAAGGAAGCCAATGTCTAAATCCATCTTATTGATTTGATAAAGCATCAGTCTGATTATCACATATCTTACATAATTTGCTCTTTAATCAAAATAATAATATACACAACTCACAGATCTGTCTTAAAATGACTCTAAATGTATAGATACATATAATATACATATAAAACAACAGCTGTTTTTGTACTTTGGTTTTGTCGTAATGTTTATTTTTTAAGGTACGGTAAAAATGAAGGCATGTAATCAATATTTTAGTTACTCTAAATGCTACCACACATCCTACTAGACTATTTGCACCTCTGACAGGAATCAAGCAATTTAATAGTCAGCTTGCAGTTGGCTTGTCAAAATCTTAAAATCACGTGTATTTCCTGTGTTACTTAAAGTATCAATAAAGCCTGGACGTCAGAGCCAGTTAGTTAATCTGTTTTGTTCATTTAATGTACATGCAGGTATTTAGAAACAGCAGTTGTCTGCACTCTGTTGTGTGCAAAACCAAACAACATATCTTTCTCTTGTATGGACCTGAGTTCTTGCAGAGCAGACATAAATACTCGCTCCAATAGTAGGAACTCTGGGTCTTTCTGTCACTGTTGTGGGTTTCTCTGATTGAAGGAAAATGATTATATATATTATAATATACTCTGTACCTAGCAAGGGTTTTCACTAAATTCATGCTGCAGGGATATTTAAGAACTCACAAAGAATTTTTTAACAAAATAATAATGGTTAAATGATCAAAGTAATGGGAAAGCCAACACAAGCACTTTTTTTGACATTATATACCCAAATCAAGTGCTAGATACGTCTCAGGCAAGTTTAATTCCACAAATTTTAATAGGATTCATAGTCACTGAAAGTTTTGCTCCACCATCAGGTAGAGAAGGCAGTTAAAAGTTAAGTGGAGTTGTATTATGTGCTTATTAGTAATTAGTGTCCTACCCACAGTAGACAGCGATCAGAGCACTCCCAGCTTAAAAAGCAGGGGAAGCCAAGCTAAAAGTCAAAACGGGGCTATAAATGATTGAAGATTTCAGCAGCTACTTAAACTTAAACTTCAAAAACGTCAAACCAGTTTTGGGCTGCTGTTACAGAGTGGATTTAGGTAATGCGGTTCATTTTGCAACTTAGACATCCTCATGAAAATGTGCCAACAAAGTAAATGTGCACAACAAAGCTTGTGCACTTGCAAATATACTCTCCATGAACATTGTAACTACTTCACAGCTAAAACTATCCATTAAAAACTTGTTGGTGAATGTTTGCTTGTTCATGCAATTAACTTATAAATAAATACTAATCTAAACAGTAACATTTTCTGATCATTCATTGTATTTATTAATTTAATATCAGTTCAAATAAAAGCACATTTAGCATAAATCAACGTCTTTACCTTTGAATTTGTAGCCTATGATAGTTTGCAGTCCTCAGACTTAGTTGCGTGTTTTTGTTTCTCAACCTGAAGGAATGCATCTTTGTGTTCTGTGGCCGTGTGCGTGCAGATACCATAAACAGCTACTTTCACAGCCATGTCTCATTTGTCAAAGTCTGGCTCAAAGTGAATGAAGACAGAGCAGCCAGAACTCTGAAGTGTGAGTATGACTCCAATGAGTTAAGGTCACACTGTGGTGTGGTGATAATCCTTGCAGTCATAAACAGATGCTGGAAGGCCACAAACCACACAGTAAACACACTCATTCTGTCAAGCATGCATACTGCGCCACTACTTTGTGCATCCACACGATTACTCACACAAGCATAAGAGTCAAAAATACACACCCTAGCTGTGTACTTGTGTGGTACCACAGGCTTACAGATTCACCAAATATTACTCCACCAGCGTTGTTGCTGCTATATTACACATTTGTACAAATTACCTATCACAAGCTCACATCATAGTTATAACCTAAAGCCTTCCTGATATTGCAATAAACCAAAGAAACTCTCCAAAACTACTTCAAAATTACCCCTCTGTGTGCATATCTGGTTCATCACTTCATGCTTTTGGTTCACAGCTTGTGCATCTGAAGTGAGCCAAGATCCATTATCAGCCAAAGATTTACACTCTATAATCTGATCTGTAATTTTAAAGCAGATGAAAGATACCATCTTTGCCTCAAAACACAGCAATGCAGTCATTTTGTCTTATCACTTGACCAGTAAATTCCTTTGTTATCAGCCAAAAACCCAGCTGCATCGAAGAGTTCTTCCTCTAAACTTTGCTTGAACTAGTGTTTACTGGCAAATATGACAAATGTTGGCTGCAGCAGATGCTTGTAAAAGTCTATCTCCTATTACTTTAGTTTGTTTTCTTTTTGACACTGAAATGCGTTTGTGTCTTCACTGAGCAGATAATTTCAAGCTCTGCTGCTCAGTGAAGAAAAATGAGAAAAAAAAAAAAAAAAAAACTCATTGAAACTTTGCCATAAAACTACCGTGAGAACAGTGTTATCACTCACAGGATTTTAGAACTAATTATTCAGGATGAATTCTGGGATTTTCTTTGATGTGCACATCCGTTGTTGAATGGCTGTTACAATCATGTTTTGCTTCTGCTCATTGTCCTCATATCACAAGATGCTCTCCTGGTTTAATGCATCTTCATTTAAGGCATTTGTAATTCTTATTAACTGATACATCTGACTATGTGCAATCAGCTTAGCAAAGATTTTCACTGTCAAAGTTATCTTTAATAATATGATCACTCCATCAGAGGTGAATTATCTGAGACTTTATTTGACTTCTGTTCTCTGAAATCATTGTCTCACCCTCTGTAATTACTGATTTATTTTATCTTCATGTCTTTACTTATCTCATTCAGTCTCACTGACTTTAAATAGGTTAGGTGCTACAGACTAGTCAAATGTCAATGAAGGGTAAGAGATCAAGAACTCTTCTCTTTCCTATTTTGCACCCACAGGGTGAGAGTAAAGAATGCAAGACATTGCTACATAAACAGAACAACAGACCAGAGGGTCACATGGGTGAATAAGGAGCAAAAACACAGGGGAGGTTAAACAATGACTGACAGACATGAAGAGTGTGTTAGTGGGTTTGGGGGCTGCAAAATTCAAGATAAAACCAGTACTGACAGAGCAGCCTTGCATAAGGGAATGCGCATGCATGAGTGTATGCATACAAGTCCATGTTTTTGTGTACGTGCATGTGTGTGTTGCAACATGCCCATCTCTGCAACACCTCCTTCCCCAAGGCTGCTGGCCCACACCTGACCCCGCCTTGCCCAGCCCTGCAGGGGCTGTTGCAAAAAAGGATGGAGAAGGGGAACCGTTTTCTGCCCCTGTGGGGGGCAGTCACAGTGGATCCATCAGCCCAGCTTAAGGCCCTCTCCTTTGGGCAGTGGTGCCCAGCAGGCCCCCTCCTACCCCCAAGAGGCCGGAGGCCTTTGAAATGAGCCTTCAGACTCCAGAGATGTGTCTTTGTCTGGCAGCTGTGGGGAGGGGGCTTTGATGACTGACTCCATCTTAGTGTTTGTGAATATGCCACGCTAGAGAAGCTAAATTACAGCTGAACATGCTTGCGAACACAACAGGAAACAGACTAATTGTGTCAGAAAGATAGTCTAAGGTGTTTGTTGCCATTAGAGACAAGAGAAAGCATTTCCTTTGCTGTTTACTGACTGAGCAACACTTTATGTGCAGGCATGCGTTGATGCCTGTTTATATGGATGCATGAGAGAAGGCATTCACCAGCGTGTACCATCTCTTTGCATCATGGATAATAGCTGTCAAAGTTCACTGTTAACTTCAGACCATACGCAGTTAAATTCTGTCCTCTTTGTCTACAACCCTAAGCAGGAATTCCCAGAACTGCTTAGCTGGACAGAGCCCAGCATTGCTTGCATGAGAAACACTAACAGATTCCCTATAGTGGTCCGCAGAGCATCCCTTTCTGTCAACAAAGAGCCGCTATAGTGCAGCAGACAGCAGAGAAAAGCCAGGCATGATGGGACAGAGACAAGAGCAACTAAGATTTCATGTTATATCCTCTTCATCCCCATGGAACCTTAAGTATTTACCAAAAACATTGATCAAAAAGATAAACAGCCTCTTTGGATTTTGTACTATGTGTACTTTTTGTCTGCATATGTGTTCAGGTAGTTATGTGAGCATGTTTCCAGGTATTTTGTTTTTTGAAAATGTGCAAGTATGGAGAGGGGATTTTTGTGGGTCTTTAATTATAAGTTTGTTTTTTTTAAGCTTCCACACATTCTGTCATAGTCTGCTGCTTTTCAGTGTGTCATTGGCCACATAAAAACACACACACACATATGTATATTTTTGTAGTTAATGAGATAGATTGACTAAAAATACTGTATTCAAATCACCAGGAGCTGTAAATCATTTCTTCATGAAGTGTCCTGTTCACAAGGCCATGTTAGACCTTATTGAATGATGACATTCTGATTGTTCAAGACACTGGAAACACCAGTATCTACAACAAAAAGAAATTAAACCGTGCCAGATAAATTAGTTCAAACAAATGGGAATGGTAAACTCTTCACAAGTGAAAGCTTTATGGCAGGACTGTGTTATAATATATTGGTTTTAACTCAGCTTCTCAAGCAAAAAGCTGACAAATTTGCACCTGAATAGATCAAGTTCAGTTGACTGTTGCACAAAGGACATATCACCAGTCAGGAGGTTCACATACCCCCTTCTTTGTTATTCTTTTTTAAACACACAGACTAAAGGCTTAATTATGCTATAACAGCCTTTAGATGTTGACTGGCATTTATTTCAGGTTAGTGCCATAACATCATTCGTCTGTTCAATCTCAATACTTCTTCTCAGATTAAGATGTTATCCACAAGCAGATCAAGTTATATGATTATGAAGACAGACAAGTGACACGTGGAAGGAAATGTGAAGCGATACATCTACTGTTTTCATGTAAAACACAAGAGATCCCTGAGTGGAATGCTAGACATGAGATCAAGGCCTTTTTTTTGTTTGTTTGACTTCAGTCTATCGGTGTCATATGTTGGACAGTTGAATGAGGAGCATATCATTCATCTTCCACTCAAAAGTGCTTCGAGATAGCACTTTTTACTACTGGCTTATTTAGACGTTCAGCAACTAAGTCAAAGAATTTAAAGGAACTCACATTTATAAACAAGTCGATTAAGTGATAGATACATGTAGATGCAACACACTGAGTTGAATTTTTAAATGAGATTACATATCTCTCCTAGCACTTTTTCTGGCTTATAAGTGGCACACAAAGTTCTGCAATTTACTGAGCACATGGTGACATCCTTAATGCCTATCATGTGACATATTCCACTGTACAACTCGTCAAAAACCTTAAAGACCACATGCGGTAAATTGGACCTTTACATACATTTAATGGAGGAATATCTTTTGGAAGAACAATGTCTATAGCACAATGTTGCGATCCACAGATTGAGAATGTCTAACAAAGGGTTAAAGCAGCTTGTTGTGGTCCAATACTCTCGCACATATTGTACACTTGCTCATATTTGCATTTTATATAAAAATGTGTTTTCTTGCCATTTATGTGCATGCACTCGTTTCTTAAGTGATTACAGATAAAGTGGCTCCTGAGTCAACAGTTTCACTTACAGTCTCTCCAGCTCCTTCAGGTCCTGGAACGCTCCTCTTTCAATTGTGGTGATTTTGTTCTCCATTAATTGCCTGTGAGAGACACAAGAAACTGTGAGACTATGAGAACTGGACAGAGATACAAGGAAAGACAGAGGGAATGAGAGTGATAGAAACACACAGCATGAGCGTTAATGAATCCATGAAAAGCCAAAGAGAATGTGAGTTATGGCTGCACCAGGCCACAGATAAGAGAGAAAAGGAGAAGAGGGGAGGACAGAAGAGAGGCAAAGAGATTGACATTGGGAAGGAAGGGATGCAGAAGATAGAGCGTGAAAAGAAGACAAGCAGACTGGTAAAGATGGAAAGTTATAGAATGATGAAACAGCAAGAGAGAGAGAGAGAGAGAGAGAGAGAGAGAGAGAGAGAGAGAGAGAGAGAGAGAGGGAAGACAATCAGCCGCAGGTCGATAGAGCCTCAGAATTGACTTTAAAAGGAACCCGTCAGTTGGGCAGGGCCTCATCTATCATCCAATTTACTCTCTATCTAACCACATAGCTGTGACCACTCATTCACTTACACTAGCACACCTCCACTAGGATCACTGTGATGGTCAAGTCAAGCAGCAGCACACACATTTTGCATGTGTGTGTGTGTGTTATAAAATCACTGTCTCTGTTATACTACAATATAAGAAGTCCCATTTATCCCATACCAAGGAGCACAGCATCAAGACTGTGTGAGGGACTAACAATATAGTTACAAATATGTGCCATTTAAATAATTTTACAAATGGTTTGGACAATTTTGTATCACTGTGTGGTTATTTTCTAGCCTTTCTAGACTGTATAATTGTGATCAAAGCTTTCTGAGTTTTTAGAACAAGCTGACTTTGCTGGTTTTGAGCAAGTCAGCTTTTTCTTCTCTTCTCTTTCTTATCTTTTAGTGGACATCTATCTTTATTCCAGGTTGTTTCATGTCACATTTAGGTTGTTTTGCTTTACTTTTTGGCTGCTCAGACTCCTTTGTTTTACATCGTTTTTCATATTCTGTGTGTCATTGTACTTTTGTAACATTTAATGGTTTCTTAGATTTTTTTCATATCTGTGTTGGCATTAGCATTAACCCATCCATTCTTCCATTTTCTTATTATTATCTGTGACAAGGTTGCAGGGGATGCAGTCTAAATAGACATCCCCAGAACTCTCTCTTCTCAGCCACATTCTCCACGTCTTGTAGAGGAACACCAAGGCGTTTCCAATCAAGATGATAGAAGCTCTCCAGCAACTCCTGGGTCTGCCCCAAGGTCTCTTCATGATGGGACATGTAAGAAACACCTCCCCAGAGAGGCGTCTGGAAGTTATCCTAACCAGATGACTGCACCACCTCAGTTGGTTTCTTCGAATGTAGAAGACCAGCAACTCCACTCTGACCCTCTCCCTGGTGACTGAGCTCCTCTGGGGTGAGCCAAAACACCCTCTGGAGGAAGCTCATTTATGTCTTTTGCATTTGTGATCTCTTCTTTTAGTCACTACCAAAATCTCCTGCTCATAGGTGGGAATTAGAAAGTTTATCTCCTGG
This sequence comes from Melanotaenia boesemani, assembly GCF_017639745.1. Taxonomy (NCBI): domain Eukaryota; kingdom Metazoa; phylum Chordata; class Actinopteri; order Atheriniformes; family Melanotaeniidae; genus Melanotaenia; species Melanotaenia boesemani. Next base: position 13,078,978 of record NC_055685.1, read on the forward strand.
TATTTCATCAGCTTTGGCTTTTGGCTCAGCTCTTTCTCCATTAAGTCAAACTGATTCAGCATCACAGCACCCACTGCCTGTCAATCTCCTGCTTCGTTCCACAAGATACCAAGATGCTTAAACTCCCACACTAAGGGCAGCAGCTTATTACTAACTTGAAGTGGGAAATCCAACATTTTGACATTTTTTTTAACAAAACTTGAACAAATTTTGAATAAAAGGAGACCTTTTTTCTCTTTTCGGCTTTGTGCTGTTTTGTATCTTAAGGTTTTATTACTATTATTATTACTATGGTCTTTTTAAACCTTGTCATTTGTGTTACATGTCAGTTCTTTGCATCTCTTCATTAATTTACACCTCTTTATTTGGAACACTTCACAACGACAACATATTTGAAAAGGTCAAATTTTAAGGAATTTTTGCATAAAACTGAAACCTAATTGAAACTGGAATGGTTGAGATCGTGTGCCATGCAAGCAGGTGAACGTGGAGACGGGAAACAACCCCCCCCCCTACACACACACACACACACACTTAATTAAGGATATAATCTCTGGAGGAATTCCAACAATGTGTATTACTTGTCATTCATTTTTAGACGCTGAATAGCACACACACACACACACACAAACATGCTGGAGAGAGAGAGAGAGAGAGAGAGAGTGGGAGCGAGGGAGAGCGCAGGCTGTCCCAGCAATATAGGCGCAGGAGAACTGTTTACCAAATTTTCAGGTAAGAAACCTGTTCATACTTGACTCTTTCCTTTCCTTTCCTTTTCTTTCCTTTCACTCTTTTCTACCTTCCAGCAGCTGCATTCCTCCCTCTGCGGTTAGCCTACACCTAATGACCGCTATCTCTTTCCCTTCTTGCCCTCCATCATTTCCTCGCCAGCACGTTAATCACTCCAACACATGGACCCCGGGGCCCAGTGGTTAAAATAAGCCCCGCCTGACACTTCCACTGGCAGATTAACACGACAGCATTAACAGGTGCCACACTGCTATTCTTTGTAGACTCACACACACACACACACACACACACACACACACACACACACACACACACACACACACACACACACACACACACACACACACACACAGTGGCTGAGTGGAACCAACATTTCCCAACCCTGGGTGCAGTGCTGCATGCGGCAGCTCTGGGACTGCACGATGCCGAACATGATCAGAAACAGTTAAAGCTTTCTCTTTTAGGTATTTTGGGACAGAAGTTAGATGGAAATGCACGAGGCTGTTGTTGCAAAGGTGTGCTTGAGAATATTATTTTCCATATTGCAACTGCGAAGAGAGAGAGAGAGAGAGAGAGAGAGAGAGAGAGAGAGAGTAGCCACTTACAACACTCGCAGGTGCTTCAGTCCTGCAAAATCCGCCTTGGTGATTTTAGTGAGATTGTTCGCATTCAAATCCCTACAGAAGAGTGGTTAAAGAAGAATATGTTAGAAAATGACAAAAAAAAAAGGGAAACTAACAAAAAATGTAAAAGAAAGGACAATGTGCAAACACTGAGGAAGGCTTTGTTTTAATTGAGCTGAGTCCAATACGGATTTGTCATTTGAGCGTCAGAGAAACTGAGAGCAGCTGAGGCTGGGCTGTTGCACTGTTCTGGGCAAACGTTAGTTTCATCATGGGGTCTTTGTCTGATAAAACACGGTTTGTTTAACTCAAACCCCACTTGTCCAAATCCGTTTTTGATTAACTTGCTGGTCTCCAGACAAACCGATGTGGTCGACGGAGGCTGTGGTAACGCAACAGTGCGAAACCACCAGCACGACCACAGCAGCGCCCAACTTCTGATCCCAGATCAGCAGTGACTTGTCCTCACATTAAACACAATCTAGTAACTACTGTATCCTCATAATTTACATGATTTTTTTAAGATATCAGATGTATTTTGGGGCGTCTACGCAGACTGAGTAGCCTTGAGGTTTGTTTAAAATATGTGAAGCTCTGTATTTAAATGAAGTTGCCAAAGTATTTCACTCTACTTAAAAAACAAATTTGTAATCGAAGCATTTTGTACTAGAATAACGTCCTAAATACTAAAACCAACATAATTTTAGTTACTCTACATCAGTGGGTGTGATGACAAAGTCACCAAACTCGTCAAATGTATGGCAGGAGCTTGGAATGATTTATTCTAAAACATTATTTAGACTACTAAATTTAACACTTTTTTTCTATGTGATCAAACAAATGGGAAATATTAAAAGTCCAATTCTCCGTACTTACAGTCTCTCCGCGTTTCGGGGTATGTTCCTGGGCACGCTGCGGAGTCCCTGCCCATGACAATCCACTGTGGTCCCTGTACAAGAACACTGGGCCGGACAGGGCTGGCCGTTCGCTCCGCTGGACAGGACCAAGAGCATTACCGTCACCAGCAGCCGCGACACAGCTGCCGAGGAGCCGCCAGGGCCAACGGGGCACAAAGCTTCTACCATCACTGCGGCAAGTGGGGGGCCCAATATGAGACCCACAAAAAAAAAAAAAAAAAAAAAAAAAATTAATAAATAAAAAAAATAACGCCTCGGAATTCCCGAGGGGGCTCACCAAACTCTGCACGCAATGGGATGCTGTTCTCCTTTTCGTCGTCCTCCCTTTGCAGATGCGTGTTTTTTTAAACACACGTTGTCAGTTTACATTTGGGTCTTCTTAGAGGGGTGAAGTATGTGGCAAGAGTTTAGTCCCACTGAACTGGAGGTCGACGATACAGTGGACCGGCAGGGTGGCTGCGCTACAGCGGCGCAAACTTCCACATGTCCCCGGCATGCGGTGACCAGATCCTCCCGATGTATGCTCTGTGTCTGCGTGCAATGTGTGTGCGCCTGGATCCAAGCTCGTGAATTACCTTGATCCTTTAACTGATCCAAAGAAAACCCTCTCAAGCAAACACACTTTGTGTATATTCACACACTCCAGGTAAGGCGGTCTTGGTTATTAATTCACAACAAGCGTCCGGCGCGGAAGCAGCTTGGACCTCTCCCCCCCACCAAAAAAAACAAAACAAAACAATAACAAAAAACAACAACAAAACTCACAAGAGATCGCCGTGGCAGAGATATATTGATTCCGATAGTATAGGCTATCAGTTGGCAGCCGTTGACATGGGTGTAGTCAACATGAGTGGCAAAAAACCCGTGAGACACCAGCGCGCAATACTATAATCCAACTCGGCGTGGTGCGTCAAAGCGCTGCTCTCGAGTGTGTGAGAGGGAGAGAGGCAGACGGGAGCGGGCACGTCTGCTACTGCGTCTGTTTAGGCAACACACTCTCTCTCTTTCTCTCTCCCATTCTACCTTTCACATGCGCGCGTGCACACACACACATACACGGACACAGCCTACACGCATTGCGTATTCCCTAAAGGTAAAAGCAGGTTTCCAACCGGCTGTCCGTTAAAGAGCAACAGTTTGACCTCAGAAGGGGACTGTTCTTCTCTCCGCAGTGTCCCGGTCACCTGATGCCCTGTTCAGCTGGAAGACCACAGAGCTTTTTACTGAATGTGGACAAGGCAGGAAACAAAACAAAACTTTAGAACCCTGAATTTTCCCTGCTGAATCAAAGATTAAGTTGTTGTTGAACCATGGAAACCGAATTGTCTTTGGTAATTTACTACCAGGCAAAAGTTTGGACACACAACACTGTGTCCAAACCTTTGACTGATAGCCTACTGTAAACCACAGCAACGTTCAGTTTAAATGAATAAATAACACAGATTATACAAAGCTTCTAAGATAAGATATAAATTGTGAAACTGAATAGATCCCCGAGGTCTATACAGATTAACTTCATTAAGAAGCTACACAAAAGCCCTGAGCTCCCCCATTTCTTTATTGCAAAGAAAACGGGAAATATATGCCGTGATTTACTAACATAAATGTAGTAGCCTACACTAGTAACAGAGTTTATAGACATCTAAAACATATTTTTATTTAAAAAAGTCCATATTTGGTCCATGTGATTACTTTTAGTTTTAATGGAAACTCGAACCCTTTTTAGCTTTAGTTATGGTTTCTTGTAATGTCTTTAGTCTTCAAAAATAGTTCTCCAGGCTTCTTGAAGGACATTTCAAAGGTCCCGTTTGAATGTTTGCTGCTTTTTGTTCTGTTCTCTATCAAGATGATCCCACACTGCTTAAGTAATTTTGAGGCCTAGGCTCTGCAGGGGATTCAGCACTCTGTTGGATCTATTTTCACAGATTTTTCAGTCCAGTTCTTGTGTCATTCAGCACATCTCAGCATTTGTTCCTTGTTTTCCTGATGAGGCTTTGGTCAACAGTATGGATCAACTGAAGGTCCAGATGCATCCTCCAGGACCTGTGTCAGACCCTGGATTTTTCCCTCTTCCTTATCATTTTAAGATACTGTTTTTGTTCTGCTTTGTATTTTTGAGAATACAACTTCTTCTCCTGTCATTCACTTGTTCAATTTCATCAAAATTGTAAGAACACACTGCACACCATGCTGAAATATGCAAAGCATCCAACCAGTAGATATTTGGGAATCAACTTCTTGGTGCAAAAACATTATTTCATGCTTGTCAAACTGTGTTATCTTTTGGCATTTTCATAGATGCAACTCTGGGAAAAGGGAGGGAAATGATCTGCCTTTGCAGCTTGTCTCAAACTGAAGATACAATTTAAAGTAGTTTCTGGCCAGTTTGCTGAGTTTTGTGTAGGCACCACAGTTCACCCCCATGAATTAGGTGTCTTTTTATGCTTACATGATTCATAGGGCAATGTTAAGTAGCTTAAATACACAAAAAGACACATTCCTCTTAAAATGAATTTCTGGGGAACCAAGACCACTTTAAAAGATAACAAGAAAGTCTGTCTTCTTGGAAGCAAAAATATGAAATAAGGGTGACTCAAAGATTTTTCCACAGTATTGTATCAGTCTTTCAAATTCTGTCTTACTGCTACTGTATATAGATGAAGGTCAACTAATTTTAAATGAAAGAAAAGTAGCAATAAATAGCATGTATTCATACTTTGAGTAAGAAAAGTAAGACTTTTAAATGGCTGTTTTGCCTGAATGTGCCTTTATATGGATACAAATAATGAAATAAAACAGCTCTACTTTGCTCATTGGCTGCAGAAATGTGCAAATAAGAGGACTGTTTCTCAGGATGAAATAGTGCTTGTGGTAAAACCAATGGATATTCTTATAATTATCTGACCTTTTTTTTAAATACTGATCATCAGTATAGTGTTGACAGAAAGAATTTTGACACTTTCAAGTTTTCCAAATTTTATCAACAGTAATTTTAAAATGGATATTTTTTTTCTAGTTGGTCTATTCAAAATACACAGTAACAGCTTGTTGACAGATTTCTTTTACTTCTGACACTTTGTTACACACTCACACTCATACACACTCATACTCAACACTCATATTTGAGATCTGGTCCACCCATATTTTGTAAGTGGTCCTTATTGTTTCTGAAACTTGACTTCAGTCAAAATGTGTCTATTTTAGTTCATTAGATGAATATACATGCCTGTGAAGCCTAAAAAATGTGACAGATGTTTGTGTCAAAGTGAAGTCAAAACCGAAACAACTGCCTACAAAAGTCAGGAAAAGGATTCTGTTAAGACACAAAAGGTTGTGATTTTTCCAACATCTAAAATGGATGAAAGCACAGCAGCCTCCATCATTCCATCCCACTACGTCTGTCTGCCCATGCAAACCTAGTACTCAGTCATACAGGTCACCAACAAGCTAAAAGTCACTATAAACAGGATCCAAAGTTCTCTCTCTTGCAGTGAATTGCAAATCTATAGATTTTATTTTTCCTTAATTAAATAATTAAATAAAGACAGGATTTTAACAAAAGTCTTAGCAAAAGTGGCAGAAGCACAGCAGGGGAAATGTGAAGGAGGTGGGGGTAGAGGGAGTTGGGGAAAGGTTGAGAGGGTCTTTGACTGTGGTGTGTCATAGCTACACTGAAGGAAGAGTATCGAATCAAAAGAAGGGGGAGGGGGACCCCTGTCTACTACATCGAGGCTTCAGGACACGTCGTGTGTTTGGACACAACCAAATCTGACCTTCCTGGTCCTTACGTCTGTAAGCACAGAGATGGGTGGTCTCACTCATCCTTTGAATAAAGAAAAGGATATTAATGGTGATGTTCGATTAATCACAATGTCACTTTGTTACTAAAAATATCTTAAAGGTCCCATATTATACACTTTATTCCCAATCTGAGACCATTCATTAATATCTAAATGAAATATTTCCGCCATGGTATGGACAAATCGACCCTCAGTTTGAGTGCAGCGGCTTCTCTTCACCTCCCTCTTTTAGCAGCTTCAGAAATGTGCCGTTTATGGTGGGCGGAACCCTGGTGGAGCAGCTCAGCTGTTGGCTCCGCCCATCGCATCGCCCGTCATGAGGTGATTGACAGGTTAATATATTTTCAAGCTATCAGACTAATAAGGCCGAAACGATAAAATAACTGCCAGCTCTTACCTCTCCAGCTGTGTCACGGACAGTTGGTATTGAACCTGGCTTCAGCTTCAAACGGTTGGCGAAGCCTGCTTTCCATGCCCCCATGTTGTGGAAACAGTCCTCTTTGAAATGCTGGCCACAGACATGCAAAACCTTTGGAAGTTTTCCGGGTACATTTCCTCCAAAAATAAAATTAATCCACTCAGTCCTCGTGGGTTCAGTGGATGGAAGTAAAAAAACGTTTTCGTGTTCATTTATGCAGCCACAAACAGAACAGTGCTTCTGTCGCTTAGCCATGTCCGCTAACGAGGGTTGCCGAAGAGGGAAAAACACTGGGTGATTTTTAGAGGGCGGGCTTTGAGAGCCGGTAGACGGGTCCATCGCTCTGTGGGGAGTGGTTATTGTCCCTTATGACGTCATAACGTACACGCTTTCAAACAAGCTCATTTCAGCGCTTACTTCCCTAGAGGTGGAGCAGGGGGGAGAGAGAGCGCCTGAAAGAGTTTCACACTTACGGGTCTCCTACACATGCGGGGGGACCAGTATGACTGTTCCAAAACCATTAAAAAGTGAATTTTGCATAATATGGGACCTTTAAGTTGCCTTTTGACCAACAGCATCTGAACTAAAATGGCCCCAGACTGTTTTCTAAGAGGATTAAAAATAACTTCAGCCATGGATCTGTTGCTTTACTATTGAAATCTGAGGCCCAGGGAAAAATTAAGCAAGTCAGGCCCACCACTCCAGCCCATCTATGGTCACTGCAGTCTCAACACTGCCACGGTGAGCCTACAGGCATTATAACCATGAAGTCCTCTGTGATTGTTTTAACTCAAAAATATCCACTTGGCACAATTTTACAGGGTTTGGGGTGTTTTCATTTGTGCCTGAACAAAGCTGCTGAGAAAATATTTAACTATTTGCACTATGTATATATCCATTTATATCCTTATTATTATATTATAACTACCATTAGATGGGCAGTCTTATTATTAGTTGGCCCTATTAACAAAATTTTTAGATGTTCAGTGAAATACAACAACATGTATTGAGTGGACTGGTTATAAAAATCTGTACAGACTCTTATAGTTCTCAGTTGTGCCTTTTGATGACTTTGAAACAACATTACATAACTTTACGAACTTAAAACTCTGTTTCTGTGTAGTTTTGAAGACACATTGACAATCATTATGCTCATTCCTTGGAGCCGTCACTTCCTTGCAACATCATAAGGCTGAGAAACCAATCTTTCTTTTTTTTCCTGCCCACAGCATCAACTGTATTGGGCTTCATGCCACCTCCACAAACTGGATATCAACGCATTGGCAGTTTTGAAAGCACAGAATGGCTTATTCTGCAAAGAAAGGCAACATGATATTATCGGAGGACGCATGGGAAAGAAAGAGATTAAAGTGTCAGATAACACAAGAGTCAACATTGCACTAAATTTTGCTGGCTGGAGAGAGCTCAGAGAAGAGACAGGGTGCAACATGGATGCTGAATTAGTCTTTGTTAAGAGGTGAATAATTGTGAAAATCTGTCCAAGTTTAATAGTGCAGCATTAAGATCTTCAGACCCAGGTTATTAATGCTGACAGTACAATACTAAAAAACTAACACTGCTACAGATTTAGTCTTCCATTAGTTTAAACACTCAGATATTGATATTGTACATTTAATGAACAAACCATTGATGCTTCTCTCATCTGCCCTTTTGAGCTGTTATATCTAAAAGTGAGCATCAGAAAAAGATTTCATATATATATATATATGTATATATATATACATATATATATATATTTTTTTTAATCTGAATGATGTGCCTCAATTATCACAGGTAAAGCTGTATTTCTATTTGTTTTGTTGTGTGAAGTTACATGTGCTTTCAGGGGTTGCTCCATACATTATGTCTTAAGTCTTAATGCCGTATATTACAATAAAATATGGTATGATGCAACAATAGGCTAACTGTTGCACTTCCAGTTTTTTTTACTTAGGAAATGAGAAGCTCAAATGAATGCTAATTAAGCATTATATAAGCTGCAGGTAATGGATAATGATATAGCTTTACATGCCTTCAAAGTAATCCTGTTTCTGAAGTGGTGAAAAGTCAGTGCTATTCTTATGATATGAAAATGTCATGAACTCATCAAGAACAAAGATCTATTATTCTCTGAAGTGGGACAGTTAGATGGCACTTGCATTGTCAATGAAGACAGGTGCAACTTGACAAACTTGATTTACATTTCTCAGAAGAGGAGCTTGGAGACCTTCAGCCACACTGTTCCATTTTTAGTGTATTTACACACACTGCACCACTCAGAGACACAGTGTTGATGCTTTGACACATAACACATGTGAGCATTAAGACTACAAAGATTAATTGTTGTAACCATGACTACAAAGGACTGCAAGTGGCTTCACTGCTTAGGGCTTGTTGACTAATATTAATGCACAAACGATGAATGAAGGGGGGTTTGATTTTACATGGCATGTCATTAAATGGCCCAAAGGAAAAGTTATGCTGACATGCAATAAATGGACATAGAATAAGAATTTTATCTAAAGACTCTCTGAGAAAGATCAATTTTTCACACAGCTGTGTAAATTGTTAACGGGTGAAATGGAGGAAAGCATCAGTTTCTTAAAACTCATTCTGAAAAGTCCACTTCAAGCAGCTAGACTGGCTAGAAGGTCTACAGAGCTGTTAATGAGAAGTGAATCTGTCTGTCGGCTGTGATGTTGGTACTGCTCAATCTAGCCTGTTGATTTAGAAGCCGTTTGTGTTATCTTTGGTTAACGGCCATGCAGTAAAGTTAAAGGTGTGGGGGAAGTGTGTATATGTGTGCATGTGCATTTGCAGGGGTCACTTAAACCACCTGGCCTCCGGACAGCTACCACTATATATGTGTATATGAGACACATGCTGCTTAAAGTGTGTTTCTATTGTACACACATGCACAAATACATTGGCATACATTTTGATAATATTAATTTATGCACAGCAACATAGACTAAATTTCAAATAGTTTATCACATCCATGTATTAATTAACTAAATCAATCAAATCAATAATAGATGTTTCTTCACTCAGATCCTTGTAATGTCTGTGTGTGTGTGTGTGTGTTGCCCTAATCACATCATTAAAAGCCAATGATGTTTGTGTTTAGATTGGCACTGTCAACAGAGTGGATGGTTGCACAGCTGCAGTGAAACACACAAACTGGCACACAATGAGTGGGATGAACACATACCACCACACCAAAACATACAAACAGACACATTATAAAAAACAAAACTTCCTCTTGTCTTGAATTCCTTTCACTCCCAGCTGGCAGTTTCGTTCTGAAGCAATCCTTCCACGGAGTGTATTGAAACGGCGTTGAGGCCCAGAGGTGTGGAAGTGGTTAGTTACCTTTGTTGTGATGGGACTGAGAGGTTGTTGGGTGTCTCACACACCCTGCTGATGAGGCCTGAGGAGATGCTGAGGAGATGAATAGGATCTCATGAATTGACTGGTATGTTGGAAATTTCTCCTTTCTTTTGCCAGTGGAGAAAGGTGTGTCTGGTTTCACATGTCAAGTGTGTGTGTGTGTGTGTATGTGTTAGCTGTTGTTTATGTAAGTGGAAAATAATTCTCATTTGCTTACACTAGAATGATGTCTAGACAGGTGGGGTAAAAGTGCTCATTATTTGTGGTTTAACATATGCAAATGCCATACCATGCCACAACTTCAATGCATCATACAGTTCAGTTCAACTTGACTCAACTTGACTGTACGTCTTCTCTTTTGGTAGTGGTCAGAGAAAATCATCACTTGAGATGTGCGATGTGGGAAATCAGCTGGGTCTTTGTGAAGTAGCCAAGCAACCAGCAATAACAACAACAGTCACAGCTGCTTTTCTCTTTATTTGGCCCAGTTTTAAAACCATGCCATTATCAGTCATACCTCTGTTTGATGAAAGTTTTACAGGGAAACCTTACCAGAATTAGTTGTAGCCTAAACCCAACTAAATAGTGACCTTAAGAGCAATTCAAACTAAAAGTCTTTGTCTTGGGATTGAACTCCAACCTGGCTTTCTATGCCTATGAGAACCTTATTACTTGCTTAAAGGTTAACCCTCCAGAGAATTTTTGTTGTGACTGCTGTCATTGTCTCATATTTGTAAATGTGATTTCCAATTAACACATGTAGTCATAATGGTGAAATCTGTTGCATCCCTATAAAAACACAATTATGAACTACAGCTATGAAATCAGTTGAATTTGGATTGGTTTAGTGAGTCGGTCTAAGACTGAGACATGGGCAAGCAGTTTCAAGCCATTTTTTATTAGCTCCTCACTCTTTAATCTGCAGCTATGTCTTGCATATCTTACTGTATGGTTTTCTCAAAAATCTTAAATACATCTTGAACCATCTTCCATACACTGTGGCAGTTTATGAGGATTAAACACATTCAAAATTTCTACAATAGATTTTGAAATGTTTTCCGAAGTACATGCACCTTCTAACAGGTTATTTGCAATCATGTCGGATGGCAGGGTGTTATGATTAATCAAAAAGATGATAACTGAAGGTGCTGTAGGGTGACTGAGAGTGACTATGTGCAACATATTATTTCAATGTCAACAGTAGTGCATGCTTTTTTGACAGACTCATCAGAAACCTTCACGTTGTCGCTCCACTTTTACTTACAAAAAGTTAGTAAAGTGACAGGATTGTTGATTATGTAAAGTTATGAAAACTTTTGGATGTTTTCCCTTGTAGTGAAAAGATGTTGTCTGACCACCTGAAGAGCTCTCTATGAAAAGCATATTTACAACTTACACACACCATACATTCACTTTCGTTCTGCATGCATAATAATGAATCAGGATTTTGATTTTAGTCATGACTGGAACATATTTGTCACAAATCAACCTGATTAGCTAAGAAAAATCAGGTCAAGACTGAAAGCATGTTTGCATGCTTCAATAAAAAAAACTGTCAAATAAACAGTGAGGTTAAACTTCATTCTCTACAGCAGGTTTGTCTGAGCACATGTGTATGTAACAATGACAGAAACAAGGATCCAACCAGACATGACAGCCTTGCATATTTTGCCTTGTGGTACAACAACAAAGTCTAGGCCATTCTAATCCTTTTACACAATTATCTCTCAGTGTTTGTGTGTTTAAGCTCCTCCGACTGCGGCTTCTCCACAGACATGAACCAAAACAGCTCAACTGCCATTATCCTACAATAGCTTGTAAGTACAAAGTAAACATGTGTGTGAAACTAATTGTGCATAGTGCAGAGCTGGCTTGTTGTGGAAAATTGTTGTGACAACAGATTAAACATCTGTCTGAACCCATTGCTGAACCCAAATTGAGATTTCGAGGGAAATAGAATTTATCCCATATATCCCCTGTCTCGCCAAACTGGGGACAATTGTAGTCTAAGTGACAGTTAGCAGGTAGAAGAAGACAGAGTCAATTATGACTAAAGAACAAAGAAGATTAGGGCTCTCCTGTCTTTTCTTCTTTATTTCACTGAACTGAAAAAGGACTGAAAAAAATGAAGATTAATTCTTTTCATTAACTCTCTCTCTTTCCCTTCATTGCTTTGGCAGCATGCTGAATCAGAGAACAAGCCACATGGAGTTAATAACAAGTGCCATAAAACACTGGTTTTTGACACACTCTCATTTTCACATAGGCAAAAATACACACACACAAGCACTTTTTGTGCTGGAGATACGTCATCTGTTTATCACACTACATAATCTAGGAATGTGTCAAAGGATTTGTTCTTGCATTTTTTTTTACTGCCAAAAAATAAAAGAACTAAGAAACTCTAAAACACAGAGAGCTCAATACAGTTTATCACAAAGACAAAGAAATAAGGTTCCAGCTTGATCCAAGTGTACAGAGGAGTACTACAGCAAGAGAAGTGAGTGAATGAGTTATAGCTGCCTGTAACCTGTGTTAAAGAAATAGCTCTTAAATACTGACACAGTATATAATTCGCTGCAGGAATCTTGTTGCAGATGGGGCTTTATGGAACAGGACTGTTTTCTGTTAGATGTGAAGAATGATTCGTGGAGTCCTGCAACCTGTAAAAGCAAAGCATGAGAAGGAGTATATCATTTGAGGCTTGGATCACTTTTGAAAGTGCAGCTTTCAAACAGTAATTAGAGAGTTTTTATGGATGTGTTTCATTGTTACGTTGCTCAGGTCAGTTTTTGAGGTTGGAGTGAAAATGGGTGCCTTTTAGTGCTGAGTAGCAACTATGGAGAGCCCCTGGAACAGACAAGAAAAAAGTTTAAAGGAGGTGTGACAGAAAAAGGTTTGAGAAAAAAACACAAAAACGAAAATGCGAGTTTTGAAAAAAAGGACAAGATCAGGGAGGAAAGGGAGGGAAAGAAAAATAAGAGAGTGGAGGCGAGAGAATGGGAGGGAGGTGTGCAGAAAGAAGAGTGTGGGAAAAATCAATATGCTCTTTGGAGCAACTGGAAGAGACAATCAGTCCTGTCTGACCCTCGTCTCGCCTTGGTGTCAGTGCATGTGTGTCAGTGCATGTGCGTATGTGTGTCTTTGTGCAAAAATCTAATTCAGAAATATCTGTGCGTGTTTGTAAGCAACATGCTTGCACATTGCCTTTTGATTTTGTGTAGATTCATGTGCACATGTGTGCAGCTGGGCGTGTGCAGCTGTGGTCACATGAATGTGTGTGTTGTCTCCTCTTATATTTGCTATCCTCAGCACAAATATTTTTTATTAGCATGACTGCTGAGGACAGGAGAAAGATGATGCCAAGGAAGCTAATGGGATAAAACTTCATTACTTTCCCTCGATCAACTTTATGAGAGTTCGGATCGAAAAAAAGACTCAGAGCAAAGTTGAAATAGGATGCGGCTGTCACAACAGCAAATGGACACTAGCGGTTTTAACTGGCAGCACAGGAGTTGATTTCTGCTTATGGTCACTTGCAGTCACTTTCACCTCTCACGCCGTCTGCGTTATTACAATCCATGGGGTCACATTCAAACACATGCCAAAGGCTATGGGCCAGATTTTCTCAGACTGTTCCTGACTACATTTTGTGAAATGGCCTTGCTTAGATAGCTATTATTGTCAATATAAAAAGCCCCTTTCCTTTCCCTCCTTCTCTTCTTGTATATGTATGTGTGGGTGAATGGTTAGTATTTCTGCAAGCCTCAAGGCAAGTGGCTTTCACAGGCCATCCACTCGACGTTTGGGGTTTGTATAGCTGGCTCAACCGGCCATTGTCCTAGTCGCTCTCCTGAATTCAGTTTCTCCATCTGCCCCCAGGGGCCTCTTAAACTGTCAGGGGGTGCGGGTGTAGATGGATAGATGAAAGAGTGGACTGGAAGAATGCAATCCTCAGAGAGGAAGAAGTTTACCAGTCACGATATCTACTTTTCTCAGTGTCTCTATCAGTCCTCGGCCACTGTCATCTAATCATTTCTGTCATCTATCTTTCCCTCTGCTCTCTGCCTTGCTCAGTCTGTCTGCTGTGCAGTTGTAGGGGGTTAATTGAGGTCCGAGCAGCAGGGGGCTATTATGACACCTTTCTAAGGAGGACACATACATAGACCCACAATACACACATTATAAATCAATGATAAATAATACATTTGTGTTATATGTAGGACTTCTCATTTTCAGTGAGATGCTATGCAGCTGCATTGGTAGTCTGTTGTGCATTGTGTGTGTGTGTGTTTGTTGGAGCAGTGATGTCAGATTTAATGATGGTTTCCACCCTTTTTTGCAAATGGTGGAAGCATCAAATCAGAAACCTACTGAATAAATCACAAGTTTAATTCAACAAGTTAGCGTGGCGTATCTAAGCAGCGCACACACAAAACAGAATGGATTGACACCTGTGTGTGTCTGTGTGCGTGCAACTGTACAGTGCACACTCCCTCTGCATGCTCTGTAAGTAGCAGATGGTACACTGGTGGTCTGTTGCCAAATTCGCTGTGTGATCATGTAAATAATCACATGCAAAGTCACAATAAGACAACACCAACGCCCCTGCAAATACACCAAGCCGTAAACAAACATGAGTGTGCATTATAACACTCACATGCACCTGTGGTGAGATAAGCAGGTTAGCATGAAGATTGTCTCTTGTTTTCCTTTGACTTCTCTGTTTTGATCTTTTTAAATTCTCATTAAGTTTTTAATGTAAAACAGTGGCTGTGCTGCTTTATGTGTGTGTGTGTGTGTGTGCAACAGTTGAGATGTTGATTGAAGCTGAAGTTTAACAGTGGGAAGCTTTACATCAAAGACTGACATTCACCTTTCATATCCTCCCCTTTTGATGCAGGGAAACACACTCACACACTCATCATGGGAGCAGACAGTTTCACTGAATCACAAAATGACATTTGCTTCGAACCTCTGCAGAACCATTGCAGAAACTCGTGTGTTTGCACACACAAATACACACAAGGCAGAGATAAAAGTCTCCTGCAGGATTTTGGGCCCCTTTTGGCACACATCTACTTCCACTGGGTACTCCCCACATTTTGGCACAATGATCACAATATATAGAAATAACACACAAACTGCCCCCAACACACGTATACATATACACACATTTGGCAGCAACAATGCTTCTGAGCGCCTTTGCTGGCCATGATTCATAATGTGGCTATTGAGAATCACTTTCAACACATTCATAACCACTTATAGCTAACTATGAATGTTCACAGCTCGGAGACGCCACCAAACACTTGCACTGAATGGGATTCATCCATGGATGTATACAAATATGGACCTACTTAGAGATGCACACAACAATGCAACTTTCTCAGTTTCAGATTTATATTGATCAGTCAAAACATTATGGCAAGTTCCTCTTCATGATACCAAAACAGCTCTGACCAGTCAGGAGGTGGACAAAGAACATGTAAGACCATCTTGAAGTGTTTGGCGCTGGGATATTAGCAATGGACCTCCAAGGCCCTCGTGGTTGTGAGGTGGGGTCTTTGAATTGGGTTTACCTCCCACAGATGCAATCAATTCCCATCAAATTTGGATCTAGGAAGTTTGGAAGCCGAGTGACCACCTCTGGTTTTTTTGTTGTGTTCTCTGAGGCTTTCGTAAGCATTTTGTGGGACTCATTGCTGTCCTGCTGGGTGAGGGTTGCTAGTGTAGGGGAGTGTTGTTGCAATGTGGGGGGTGTCACTGGTCTACAAAAATATTTTGCTGGTGACAAGTGTCAAAATAACATCTATGTGAATGACAGGGTGCAGGTTTTCCCAGAAGACCAGTGCACTGTAACAAGACAAGTTCTGACTTAAAAGGGAAATTCATCATTTTTTAGACTGATGGAATTTAAAAAATCTCAAAGAAATCACACACCGTCTGCCTGTGTTGATCTCCAGCTCTGTGTTTACCAGCCGTTACGTTCGTTAATGTATGTTTATGTACGTTCATGTGAATTGCCTCCTCTCTCTTGTAAGAGCCGCGTATTTTCAAAGCAAAATAGCGAAGAGCAGAAAAAAAAAACGCTTACGAGAAGATAACCAGGATCCGACATTACCCATAAAAACGGTTGTTGGCGAAGAAGTTATCAGACAAAAAGGGGACATAACCTGGATTAACATTGGCCTTATATTTCCAAATGGGCAGAGCATTGTGAGAGCTAAAGAGTTACAGTTTGACTCGGAGTTCGCACTTCTTCTCCTGGACAAGTAACAACATAAACGTTATAAGTTACTTCGACATGTTCCATAAAATGGTGATATTGTTTTACTCAGTGTGTTTGCACTTTTGTTTGCAGACTAGGTGAGTAGGGGGTGGGGGGAAGAGGTGGAGGGAGGTGGGGCTCATGACAAGCTTTGTTTTGGTCTACATGAAGCACACAACACCAAATTTTGCGGTGAAACAACTTTGCTTTTTGCTCCTGTAACCTGTCAATGGTTGTGATATCATTACTTATTGGTGTATTCCTCTCACTTTTCAGTAATGTCTTATTTACATGACCAATTCTGAGTCATTTTAAGCCTGCACACAAAATTGTTACAAAATATCTCCTACTATTACTGTTCTACGGAGGAAATTACTTTCCATGGTGGGACTATGAGACCAAATTTAGTTTAGATACAAAGAAAAAAAAAATATGTTAACAGATCAAATTTTCCAAAATGTGACTGACTGGTATCACAACTTAAAATTTCTTATTTGGCAACTACAGCACTCACAAAGAAGAAATAAGGAAAACCAGTCAGCTTGGCCAGTTTTGAGAGAAAATGTAGAGATATCTATAAGAATTTTTAAAAAGTGGTCAGATTGTACGCATAGTACTGACAACCCAGTCTCAAAGGTTGTAATCCATACATATGTGCATTTGACCAATCTATCATTGCAAATTTTGAGATGGTAATGTATCTCTACAGGCTATTACTTTCTGTCTGTCAGAGATCATGTGACATTCCAGAAATCAAATTAATATTGTGTAAGTCATAATCATAAGACTGAAAGAGTAGCTGACCCTACCTCTAACCTAACATTAGATCATTATAACTAGACCTACTAAGGTATTAGCCTCAGTTTAATTAGCTAGCATTCCTGCCTTCATTACAGAAATGTGTCTTCCTTGATGCCAAATTTTCTAGCACCTAGACAGCAGAGGAACAACAACAAGTGGATTAATTTTGATTAATTTTTTAACTGAAATGCAACACCACAGCAGACCTGTCGCACCAGCACTCAGCCGTGCAGAAATCTGAGGGTGGAGCACTTACTGAGGGAATTAAAGTTACGGGGGTACCTGCAGTTGGTGGGCACTGTGTGGATAAATATTGTAAAGAGTTGTGAAAATAGAAAGTTCAGGATCGCTACCAAGAGCCACCTTATTGTTCACTTGATACTTACAAACTTTTACCAGAGACAGCTTGGATTAAAGTTTACAAGGTTACACTGCTGTGACCAGGAGAGTGAGTCTCTCACTCCATTTGTTTCTTGCCTGAATTTTTGCAGGACCTGCTATGATGCAAGTTTCACAATTTAACAATGTTGGAAATAAGTTCACAACTCAGATAACTGAAATATAATTGATGTGGCAAGGGGGCAAGGCTGTGGCAGTTTATATTTAAACCCAGCAGAGAATGACAATGCCAACTGGATAGTCCAGAAAAAAACAAACAAAACAAACAAACAAACAAACAAAACAACAAACAAGCAAACAAACAAACAAACAAAAAAAAAACATAAACGAAGGCTCGAACAATGCACCAGGGCAGACGGATTTACAGTTTACAAAACAATTTTATTTACACATAAAGTAAAAACACATCACAATTAAAACAATTCTTACAGTTAAGTCTCCGTTTACTGTGTACCCAAGCAGCAAATGTATGGTCAGACTGGGAGTTGCAACCTTAAACACAACGAGAGGGTCAACACATGCAAAAAAACAAAACCATAAAACATAGTGCCCTCTGAATAAATAAAAGAAAATACAACATGGGCTGCAACTCCAGGTAATCATCAATAGTACCATACCCACTTCCCCAGGACACAGTTGGGACCAACTGTTGAACTGTGTAAAGTAAAACAAAAAGAAGCCCGGAACAAAACAGCAGTGTCCTCTGCCGGAATGTGATGCACCTCAATGCGCGCTCATTCAGCCTATAGGAACACACATCCATGAACCCAGGTTATTGATATCAATAATCAAGGATCATCCTTAATGCAACCAGATTCTTACCCGTATATAGGTTCCCACGGGAGGAGGAATTAAGCTGATACACTACTGCCAATGATCTTCCCCTTACTCGGTTGCCAAATGACTCCTGCGGTTAACCTGCCCAGGGTAATACCAACCTGATCAGTTGTCCACCCAGCTGCAAAAAATCCAAAGTGAGGATAAAACTGCCAGCAACTAACAGATATGGAAGTGACAAAGTACTCATGGTGTCAGCAGCTAACACTTAGCCACCTCTGCCATGACGGCTAGAGGTCCCCCAGGGCCACCAAGAACCGAGAGAATGCACACTGACCAGCAAGCTCTTGTTAAATATACAGGCCCCCCCAATCACTGCCAATAGATTGCACCTGGAAAGTGCAATTTAGAAGAGGAGACAGGGTGAAAACCTTTTCCAAAAAAAAAAAAAAAAATTATTTCTGTTTAACTCAGAATTTAAATCTTGATCAAGCAGGTCTGCTTGATCAGATGACTGGACATGGAAAAAATCCACACACAAAAAATCTCCTACATAGTTTTTTATGTTGCTTTGTAGATGATTTGAGCATCAGGCTGGTCTTTAGACTGTTTGAGGAAAATGCAGCTTGTAACAGTTTAAAGATGCTGTTAAAAACAAAATAACACTGGATTCATTTCATGCCATAAACTGGTACATATTATGGCACAATAGCATATTTATATAATGATGATGCATAATTTTCTCATTATGATTGTCATTGCTTTTGGGTTTTTCCTTTTCTTTGCAAAGCTGAGCAAATAGTTGATAAGGAGTGGAAAAAGTTAGCAGAGCAAAACAAAGGAAGAAGGCGAGAAAAAGAGATGGAGGAAAAGAGACGAGAAGCTGAGGCGGCAGGTCATTTCTTCATCGAAACCAGATGAGGAACAAGAGGTGGTGAAAGATTTGGGAAAAGAACCGTCAACCAATTAGCTTTCCAAAACAGCTCTGTCGCCACCTATCAGAGGGTTTCACCTGACAAACTCATTAAAGGCATCAGCCAGTTGGCTCATTACTTTGAAACAACTACCAACACAAGCTTTACTCAAACAGGTTGATTGTGTTTAACAAACTCCACATATAAATTATAAAGATGTGATCTCCAATACAACTACACACATGTGCAGCATATGTAGAGAGAATAAAAAATGTTCAATGGTTTAAATTTGCTGGTGAATTTAGTCTCTTCCCATTTAAGCAGAACATGACTTCACAGACAACAATAAGTAGAGTGTGTGCGTGTATGTAACCTGTGTGTAATGCACTACTGTGTGATCTTGTCCTCCTCTTGCCTCAAAACAAATTCAGACCACATGTTTTTCAAACAATGAATTCAAGACCAGAATTGGGAAAGCACCTTACAGTCCCTCCCTCCCAGCCTTCCAAACACCACCCTTCCCCATCTGTCTCCTTCACCTCTTTACCCCAATGTCCTACTTCATATCTCACACCACATCCATACATTTCAGCTGACATATCTCTGACTCTCGCTTCTCATCTGTCGCGTCTCATTTCTTGCGCTAGAGTTTTTTTATCCTGCAACAGCATGAGGAGTGGATTATCTCAGCATGAAGTGGATGATGGGAAATTGAGTTTCCTACTGAGAGTGTATAATGTGACCTATTGACATATTGCCTCAATGAAAAACGGTAAAAGAAAAGCACTGTTGGGAAGGAATATTAATGAAAGAACTACTAATATTTGTATGTGGTTGTAGGATTTTGGAACTAATTTTGCTCAAATCTCTTTGCTGCTGTGAGTAAGAAGAGTTGGAGAAAAATATAAAACTAAGAGGCAAAGAAGAGCGAAGTCATAAAGAAGGAGATTGAGAGAAATATTACCAAAGTGAAGCAGAGTACGAGAAAAGGAAAATGAAAGGTGACACATTCACCTTTCTCAGTGCTGCTGTCAAGACGCAAAGAGCAAGTGGCATCACCATGACAACACAAGTATATACACATATGTTATACACTTAAACACATAGTGTGTAAGTAATCTTGTGGGAGACAATACTGTGTAGTAACCACCCATCAGTCACAAATTATACTTAAATAAAGTTAGTAAGAAGAATTGTGGTTAGGTTTAGGCTGAGATTAGGGTAAGAGTTAGGATTAGGGTACGTTTCCATGTTTTAATGGAAAGTCACTACAATGCTTTCTGCAGTGATGGAAACGCTAACATATTGTGTGTTAAATGGGAAAATTTCTGTCTAATTATATCCAATCTAAATAAGGATCATTTATATTTTCCATTAAATAGATTTCTAATACAAACTGCAGTAAATACAACATACACGCTCACAGCCTACACACACCAGTACACACACATTGTAAAGTGACATGGCAAAGACATCAGAGGAATGGAATTGAAGGATTTAATGGGATGTTTTCTGTGTGTAAGTGTGTGAGTCTACAGTGGGGTATGCCTTGGCTGCCATTCTGGTTGCGTGTGATGGAGAACTGAACAATTTCCAAACAAACATTCTGGAAACAATTAAGAAAGAGAAACATGGAGGAGACAGAAAGACACAAAGGACATTAGAAGAGGAGAAAGGAGGTAAAACTAATTTTGCTTTCAGCTTATTGGAAAACAAAAAGAAAATAAAGACATATACTTACACATAACACAAAAATGCACGACTGAGTCTGATAAATGAATTAGGAGGGAGAGTATTGTTTATTGTTCACACAACAATTCAAAATCACAGGAAATGAACAGAGATAGTCATCAGCCTGAAGCACTGCAGATTCATCAGCCACAGAAAGCTGCAGACACTCTGACATCCACCTGCTGCTGCTCAGTTGATAATCATTTCCCAGATGGCAAAAATGTTTGGCCCAAAGGCAGCCCACATTTGCAGTTTTGGTTTGGTTCATATTTGTCCTTAACTGGCATTGATTCTCTGTGAGTGTGGCTGCTGAGACTTGGTCACATAACCACCTGATGTGGGCCACATCTGAAATATTCTCTTGGCCTATATTTGGCATTGATGCTACATGAGCATGGCTACCAAATTTTAGCCACATCAGCACCTGATGTGGACCACATCCACATCTGAAATGCTCTTCTGGCCCATATTTGACATTGAAACTATGCAAGTATGGCTGTGAAAATACATTTGCCCTCAAAAGATTTCTCCCCTGTCCATAACAATTTAGGGTTGCAGAACCTGTCCTGAAAAAAATCAACATTCCATCACAAAGAGACAAGTGATTTTCACAACCTTCAATTAACTGAGAGAGAACCCACACATTATTAGAACATGTGTATACACACAACCCAGCCGAGGCTTGAACCAGCAACTCTCTAACAATAAGTCAGTTGACAAAATATAGTGCATGTGAAATATTTCAAAAGATTTTATACCACAACTTATCTTGACTTTTGGAGACTGACATGAAAGCACGTATCATTTACTTTTCTTAATGAGCAGCGGGTGCTGCAGCAGGCCCCTCCCCCGTCCAAAAGCGCTCAAGAGCCCCGGTCCTCAGGCAGCATCAGTCCCCAGCTCTTCATTTACGGTCAGAGCAGGAGATGTTCACCTCTTCTCCATTATCAGACTGAAAATGAAATGAGAAAAGTTGCCACTGGCCCTGGCTTACAGTCAGATATTAATGCCTATTAATGAAGAGTGGAAAAAAACGTTTGAAAAGTTAAAACTTTAACATATATTTATTTATACTCTTAATCAGAGAACAGATGCTAGTTAAAGTACATAAAATGATACTTTAACTTTAGCGCTGTTCAGTTTTGGGCCAGGGATATTTTTTATTTCTTTTGGCTACTGTTTGGAATTGAAATGCAATTAAACTCGCTTTTCCAGACATAACTAGAGCTTGAGTTTACTATATTAATGTCTATGTCTATTATTTGATTCAATCATCCACTAAAATCCATTTAGATTAAAACATGTTGGGTTTTTTGGACAAATATTGTTATGTGATTAAAATGGGATTAAAATTTGGCCTTGACTGATGGCGTTGATGCTTTGTGAGTGTAGCTGCAGAAACTCAGCCACATCACCACCTGATGTGGGCCGCATCTGAGATGTTCTCTCGGCCCATATTTGGATTTGACTTAAAGCATGCTCATAGTTATGTATCAGGACAGATAAGAAATGTGTTCTTCCGGACCACATTTGGTCACGATTTACAGTGTGGACTTGGGGCAAATATAGCATTCAAAACTAAAGCACCCAACTGACCTGGTCCAACCCAAATAGCAGACAGGTTTGGGTCATATCCAACCAGCCACCTATAGCTCAGTTACGGCATTGGCGAGCGTTGTATGGGCCAGAGGTGTACCAGATGTCAGTTGTTGGCTTGGACATGGATTACAGCTTGTGTTTTGTGGGCCAGAAGTGGTTCTAATACAGGAGGCCTTCCTTATGGCAATGTCCATGAGTTTTGGCAGCCATGCTCGCATAATTGTCAACGTTGTAAGTCAATGCCAAATAAGGGCCAAGAAAATTTCAGATGTGGGCCACATCAGTTGGTCATGTGGCTAGATTTTGGCAGCCACACTATTACGACCCGTCCCTGCTATGGGAGGTATAGCATAAGAAAGAGAACTGCAGACAGGTGTTAAAATTGGGAGATATTAGAATTTATTGTCACAAGTAGTAATTAGGAACAATACAAATGGTGGTGTATCACAAGTGTTGGTGTTAGCCAAGCTGCTTAAAAGCAAAGAAAACAATAAACAGCTAGATTCTAGCTCAAAACCAGCCAGTACAAAAAATCATAAGCAAGAATAAATAAACAGGGTGAATGAAAAACTGGTCCAACACCTATGCTTATATAACCCAAAATACTATTTACAAAATCAAAAACTTATCTAGCCCAACACATTCTACCTTTAACTATACTAAATATAACAGAAAGAGACTTATCCAACAGAGGAGAAAAAAAAACAGCAGCATCTGTCAGAAAAAAGAACATAAAGTCCAAACAGTTTTAACATTGTGGGAAAAATACTGATCTTGCTAATCAAATACCACCAATCAAAGTCACAACCACACAAGTTCCACAAGCAAACAGTTGCCGATGAGTCCACAGCTGCATCTGGCTTGTATTTACCTGAGTGTATCTGCAACCTCGACGATGTGCCGGGCAATGCTCCAATCAGCGAACAGGAGGCGACGGTGTGGTAAATGGGGCCAATCCTAAGCAGGCAAGAAGCAAGGGTGTGGTGAGCATAGCCAATCCCCGGTAGATGATGGCACACAGAGATTTGCATGTAAAATAAGAGAGTTATTAAGTTAACGGGCAGGCAGCCATAACATACACTCACATAGCATCAATGCCGTCAGTCAAGGCCCAGTATGGGCCCTGACTTTAATCTAGGTCTAGCCCAGGTAAAGATATCTGGACCACATGTGGCCCACAACACACTTGCCAGTGCCGTAAGTGAGCCAGAAGTGCCAAAAGTAGCCTGGATTTGGCCCAAATGCATCTCCTATCTGAATGGTGACATGAGCAAACACACAGACAATGAAAGAGTGCAAAAGTCTTCAAATAAAATAACCTGCTGAATCCATTTCAGGGTTGCAGCGTGGAGAAAATATACCCAGGCCTCTGTCTCAATTTCCTCCAGCTCTGTTTGGGGGTTCAGCAGCAGCTCACAGGCAACCTAAAAGATCCCTGCAGTGAGCAGCAGGTTAGTCAAAGAGCTTCCATCAGGCTGGCTTTGCCTGATGGAGGTATGTGGGCTACATCTTATCAGGTGCCTGACTCAGCTCAGCTGGCTTAAGTCAAAGTGTCAGAGCAATGTGTCAGCTATGAGTTGCTCATGGATTGTTTTACTTCTATGTCAAAGAGTAAGCCCATCCATTCAGCCGCCTTGTGTACAAAGTCTTCTTCTTTTAGATGTTTACCTTATGACTCAAGTCTCCCTTCACCATGAAAACATTGTACAAGGACTGCATCATTCAGTATGTGTTTCATCTATTGCAATGGAAGCTATCCACATAGATGTACAGCCAACAAATTCTCACTGCCAACTTAAGCCACACTGATGCTTTGCTAAGAACCTGTAGCATTACATTGTACTGCATAGCTTAACCTCTTGGTATCGTTTTCTAACATGCAGATTAATAATCTATAGTTTTGCCTGGTAAGAACTTAACAAAAGACAAAACCCACATAATCAGGTTGCTGATTTAAGAGACTTAAATTCAAAAGCCTGTTGTTTTGGTTTTGTTTAATAGTTGGTGTAAGTTTTGAGAAACGTGATTGAGTTAAAAAAAACTTTTTTGGCAACATTAAATTCATATTAGGTGGAACATATCTCCCCCCCATGGTGATAAATGCCTCAAAGTGATTTAAGCACAGAGAACATGTCATAGTTTCATGATGTATATTTAAGATAATTATGGACTTTGAGTGAGATCCACATGCTACCTAATTCTATGAAAATTGATGGCAAGGGTTCCTACCCAAGCATCCATATGCAATAAGTTGTGAAAGACAATTCCATGTATCAATCATGCTTGCAAACAACAGCAGCATAACTCTGTCAGTCTGCTCCACATCACTTCAAACAAGGGAGTTTATTGCAAAGAAGAATTGTGAGTGGGTGTGATGAGCTTAAAGAGCCACTCAAGAAAATAAAATACTTGCTGGGTACACAGGGCCAAAACCAGCTGATGACATCCTTACAGAAACTCAAAACATTGTCAACAGAAGCTTTGAAGAAAACACATCTACGTTAATGCAATGCAATGATTGTTCATCATTTATCATGCTGTCAAATAAACATTATCTGATGATAGCTTTGTGTAACAGTATTTATTAAGTGCTAATGTGCTTAAGATGGTAATGCATGCATGTGCTCTGTGCATGTTCCCAGCCCTTTAGCACCTGCACAGGGACTGACCTCATGTCCATCAGCAGAGCTGTTGCAACCAGTCTAAACACTCCAAGATAGATGCATCAGCTAATCAGGACTGCGATCACACACTGGCGTTGTTACAACCCACATCAATGCACAGAGTGCTCTTGATGAATAGGTTTTAGTTGGCGTTTAGTGAATGTACTTCTATTATAGATAACTTCATCTTCTTTTGTTTAGGAAGTAATTGTTTTCTATGTTGGGGTTTATGAAAAACTGGATGTCCCATCATGAACTAAAAGATAATTTAAAGAAAACAAATACCAACAATGTTTAGCTCAGCATCTTTAGATGCCATAAACTGAAGGGGTAATAAGTGAGTAGTATTTATTCATGAAAAGAAAAGAAAACAAAAACAAGCCAACCAAATTTTCAGAATGCTGTTATACTTGTTTAAAAGTTTCTTCATTTCTTTTCTATAACTTTTGATCTGATGCACATAACTGGACACAATATCATTTGTCCCTTTTTAGCCTGTTTTTTTTTTATCTCATTTAATCAGTGGGGGTCTTCTGGGCTCCTGAGGCCCTAGGCTGTGCACTCTGGCCGGCCTGGATGGTGGGCCTGCGGGGGGCTCTGGGTGGGGCCTTCCTCTGCCGCCCTCTAAGTGGGTCCAGAGTCATTTTCATGGTGGTGTAGCTGGGGTTTGTTGCTCAGGGATTGCTGCTTATCACCCAGTTTTCTGGGCCGTCCTAGTCTGCCTCTAGCCTCCATAAAGGCGTGGTTGCATTTGCACGATCATCATCTGCTCAGCACTACCTGTGTGAATTTTGCTCCATCAAGCAACGGATGACTAAGTTTCCTGAAAACAGACCAAATTACATGCATAACCGACACAGAAGATGCACAAAACTGTTGTCCATCTGTCTGCTGCGTGAGCATAAATGGGCCTTAAGAGCTTTTTTTTTGTTTAGGTTTTTTTTGTGTGTGTCTTTCTGGTACTTTGGTTATTGTCGTAATACATATTTATTTTTTTGTTTTGTTTCTACTTTCTTTACTGATTTTGACTATTCTTTCTCACTTTTTTTTTTTTTTTGTCTTCTCCAGTCTGGTCCAGCAAGATTACATAAATTCCATAATTCAAAATAAATAAATAAGTAAAAAAAAATCTGATTATCAAAAGTAGACTTATACCCATAATGCTCCCCTTGGTAAAGCAAATTTGTTTGGCACAGCACAGCAGCCAGACCATCTATCTGCCAGTTACAATGCCGGAAAAAAAAAAAAAGGGATCCTTGTTCTTGTATTAACTGTCAGCTCTCGTGTTGGGACCATGTTTCCTGTCAATCAGCTAGGTGTAACAGCTCATCAAGGTCTTCAAGTAGTTTATTTTAACTGCAGCCTAAGTTGCATACTAAAGTTTGTTCGGGTATTTGTTTATTAGCTGATGGTATCAGTGACTTTCTTGTTTAACTTGTGAAGATTTTGGTTGCGAAGCAAAAAGTCGATGATAACATGTGATTTGTGTTCATTTAACATGAGCCAACATTTTTGCTTCATTCACCAGGATTTCAATTTTTACAATGCAAACAGCATAGATTGGAGTTCCAAAGGTGTTTGGCATTTGTTGGATATAGTGACAGTGCTAGGAAACCACCAGAATACATACTTACAGAGGCAGAAAAATAGCAGGATTTGTCATGAAGCAGCCTAATCCTGAATGATTCCTATTCAATCACAAAGAAGTTAGAGGATTCCAAGATTTTCCATACTTTTATTTGCTTCCCTGAGTGGAAGCTTGTCTGAAGTGCCAGATAGTCTGAGATATCAGAAAGCTGAACTGATAAATATTTTTTTTCAGTTCAAAACTTAAATCTTTATCTTAATCTATATAAATTTATCTTATATATATAATTGATCTCTTTATCTCTTTATCTTATATAAATTAAAAATACTTAGACAATATTTCGCTCATGAGAAGTATGTGAACCTGCAAAAGCTGTGTGATTAATTCAAGCAAATGATTAAAATGTGGGAAATAATGCATCAAAATGAGGGACAAATATGTCAGCTGATCAAGGCAAGGCAAGGCAAATTTATCTGTATAGCACATTTCATGTACAAGACAATTCAAAGTGCTTTACACAAAACATAAAAACATTACAGCAAGGTGCAGGGAAATAAAATAAACTGAGTGTTTCAGCTGATCTGAGGCTTTCTGGGAGTTTGTCCCAGACATGTGGAGCATATAAACTGAATGCAGTTTCTCCATGTCTGGTCTTCTGGGGACTGATAAGAAAATGATCCAGATGACCTGAGGATTCTGGTAGGATCATGCTGGGTCAAGAGGTCACTGATGTATTTTGGTCCTAAACCATTCAGAGCTTAATAGACCAGCAGCAGAACTTCAAAGTCTATTCTCTGGTGAAGAGTCAGCCAGTGTAAAGACCTCAGAGCTGCACTGATGTGATCCACTTTCTTGGTGTTATTGAGGACTCGAGCAGCTGTTTTCTGAATAAGCTGCAGGTGTCTAATTGACTTTTTAGGTAGACCTGTAAAAACACTGTTAAAATAATCAAGCCGACTAAAAATGGAAGCATGGACTAGTTCTTCCAAGTCTTGCTGACACATCAGATCTTTTACCCTTGATATATTCTTAAGGTGATAGTAGGCTGACTTTGTAATTCCCTTAATGTGTTTTTCAAAGTTAAGGTCTGAGTCCATCAATACACCCAGATTTCTGGCCTGGTTGGTGGTTTTTATGTGTATAGATTGAAGCACTGTGGTGAGACTTAATCGTTTCTATTTGGCTCCAAAACCATCACCTCAGTTTTGTTTTTGTTTAACTGGAGAAGTTCAGGCACATCCAGTCATTAATCTCTTCAATGCATTTCCCAAGAGCCTCTACAGGGCCTCGATCTCCTGGTGACATTGTAATATATATGTGTGTATCATCTGCGTAGCTATGGTAACTAATTTTGGTTTTCTTTATGATCTGTGCCAGTGGGAGCATGTAAATGTTAAACAGAAGAGGCCCCAGGATGGAGCCTTGGGGAACTCCACACGTAATTATTGTCTGCTCAGATCAATATTACCTATTGAAACAAAGTATTTTCCATTCTCTAAATAAGATTTAAACCAGTATAGTGCAGTGCCAGAGAGGCCCATCCAGTTCTCCAGTCGTTTAAGCAGTATATTGTGGTCATCTGTATCAAATGCAGCACTGAGGTCCAATAAGACTAGCACTGACATTTTTCCATCATCTGTATTCAAATATATGTCATTAATGACATTGGTCAGAACAGTCTCAGTGCTGTGGTGTTGTCTAATACCTGATTGGAAGACACTGTAGCAGTTGTTTTGTGTTAAAAAGTCATTTAGTTAATGAAAAACGACTTTTTCACTGATCTTACTTATAAAAGGAAGATTTGAGATCGGCCTGCAGTTTCTTATTTGTGTCTTGTCTAGATTGTCTCTTTTTAGCAGAGGTTTGATTACAGCTGTTTTTAGAAGTTCTGGGAAGATGCCTGAAATTAAAGATAAGTTAATAATCTGTAACAGATCTGGCTCCAGAGTTCTTGAGACCTTTTTGAAAAGACCTGTGGGCAAGATATACAAGCTGCAAGAGGAGGAGTTCAGCTCACATATTGCCTAAATCTTTGCTGCTAATGGGATTAAACTGTGTCATGGTGTTTAAACTGGTTTTCAATGGACACAGTATATTTCCTGAACCTGTTGCTGCTGATGAACCAACTGTTTGATATTCTGAAATTTTTCTGTGAAGAATTTGGTAAACTTATTGCAGGCCTTGGTGGAACGAAGGTCAGGTGCTATTGACACAGGAGGATTGTTAATCTGTCAACAAAAGTGAATAAGACCCGAGCATTATGATAGTTTTTGCTTATAATGCCAGAGAAATAGCACTTCCTTGCATTCCTCAGTTGTAGATTATAAGAGTGAAGTTTCTCTTTATACATGTCATAATGAACCTGTAGATGTGATTTTCTCCATCTGCGCTCAGCATTCCGACATTCTCTTTTTCCATTTTTCACCAGTGTGGAATTTCTCCATGGAGACTTTTTCCTCCCAGAGACAACCTTCACTTTAATAGGAGCAATGACAGCCATAATATTTAACATTTTAGCATTAAAACTAGCAAGATGCTCATTGGCTGAACCCCCTGATAGGGCAGGTGTTGAAGAGAAGACCTGGTTAAACATCCCACTTGTGTTTTTAGTTATACACCATTTTGTGATCACCTCCATTGAGACATTTGTGTGAACAGAAATCATACTCTCAAAGAAAACACAATAATGATCAGACAGGCCCACATCACATATAGTAATTTTAGAAAAGTTCAAACCCTTCGAAATTAGTAAATCTAGTGTGTGTTCTTTAGTGTGTGTGGGCTCTCTTATGTGCTAAGTCAGCCCAAAGTTGTCCAGACTGTTACTCAGGTCTTTAGTCTCCTTATCCTGAGGGTTGTTTAAATGGATGTTAAAATCACCAACAATAATTACACAGTCAAAATCTACAGAGATTAAAGCCAGCAGTTCACTAAACTCATCATGAAATGCTGCGCACAGCCCTGGTGGGCGGTATATATCCAGAAACATCCAGAAAGATCAGTAACACTGATAGCATCTCATTTTTAGATTTGGCCACAAACTTGGCTACTGTGACTACAGTTTATTTGTAAATTAGTTTTTTAAATACCTGGGAACAAAGACAAGTTATCAAACTGTCAAATTCAACAAGCACATCCTATAATCAATGTGTGAACTCTTCATTAAGCCCTGCTTTTAACTGATGAGATATCCCTGTTGTCAGCAAGTTAGAACATCTTCAAACACTGACTTTGTTTTGTCTTTCAATAGATGTGGCAAATACACATATAAAGTATGGGTATGGCATCATTAAATGGTAAAACAAAAAAATAGTGTTGATTTCAAGGTGTCAAAGTAAATCATTTCTTTCAGCTGAAATGTCTTAAATGGACATTCGAATGGGAACTCTCCAGCTGATCATGGCATGAAATTTCACAGTTTAGATTCTTTGACAGAAAAGTTTATCATAGTAAATTTATTTAAAATAAACTGAGAAGGATCCATAGTTGCACCTGCATTGGAGTTTGTTTACAGTGGTTTTTAAACTGATGAAGTTATCCAGAGCAGGAAAAGCTGAATCACACATATTTGTACAAACCAAATATTTTTATACTTGAGATGTCAAGGTGGGCAACAAGTTCTTTTTTTCATCTAAAGATGTTAAAAACTGACCAGGTTCTTGTTTCATGTTTTAAGTTCTTGGTTTTGTGATGTTTTATGTGTCTTTAAGTTGCAGAGTGTGTATTAAAACAGCAGATCAGAACTATAAATCTTTGCTGCTTCACTCACTGGAAAAATAAAGCAAACTGCATTTTTTTTTAAAGTTTATTTCATACACGTTCTTTCATTTACAATATTTACAATTTTTACATCTTCACATATCATGTCTGAAAAGGAATAGGCAGAAGTATGAACTTATATAGCCCTACCCCATTTCTATAATGCACTGTAACACTCCAACTCCAACTACAAAATCATACACTCCCCTCCCTCCCTCCTGTCAAGATAACATAAATTAATGAAACAAAACACCACAATATTTCTGGCTTCAAACACTATCACACCATCATCACATTCTTTGTCAAACTGTTCTTCAACTGGTCTTCAAGCTTCAAGCTTATATTTATTTAATATTTGCATTTTGTACCTTCTCTTAAACTTGTATATGTTTTAACTTTCCTATAATTGATCTGTTAAGCTGTTCCATAATTTTTAGAGATATGGCTTGCAATTGAAATCTTCTACTATACTAACGTTGCAGCTGACAACCCCCAGCCCGGCACCACCTCATCATGCCTTGCTGACACAGACAGTGCCCCTGGCTGCCCCACCTCCCTCCTCCACCTCCAAATGATCTAGGGGTGAATGTTGCAGGTCTTCAGGGCTCCACTACTCACCGACCTTGCGGAAACTATGGGTCTACCTCTGATCACCCACAAACCCGGGCTTGCTTAGCCACAGGCTGGCAGTGCCAATGGTGTGGTAAACTTAATAATTTCTCCAAGTTGTATAACTCAGCGCCGGCATCCGCTAACCCAGGACCCTGCACAACCCAACCATCAAATCCTACCACCATTCAGTCTCAGGGCTCTGGTGGAAGAGCATTCCAATGTTGCACGGTGGAACTGGACGGTGTGTCCTTACCATTGCTGCTGGACACTGCTACGTCCAGTTCTCTGTTCAGTGAGCCCACCGTCCAATGGCTCTTTCCTCAACACACGATCAGGGCAGATGCAGTTGGCATGAATGGTTATGGACATGCCATGGACATGCTAAAATTGGCATGGTGGGGATCGTCACCGCCACAGTGCGGCTCCCAGGTTCTCCCTGTGTTTAACTTCCAGGTGTCTCATCATGGCACCACCTACTTGGATTTGATCTGTTCTGTGCCCTAGGCATCTCCATCACAGACAATGTGGGCTCCACCATTCTGACCATTACCACCCCTTGGAAGCATCAGTGACTGTCGCTCTTTGCCGGACTGGGCTGCCCCTCGCCTTACACAACGACATAACGGCCGAGCTACATAAACTGCTGGACTCGGTATCATCAAACAAGTCAACGCCTCACCCTGGATATCCAACCTGGTGGTGGCGAAGAAAAACCAGGCAGCCTGTGCCCTTGCATTGACCTCAGGCTGGTGAACAAGGCTGCCCTACCAGACAAATATCTGCTGCCCACCATGGAAGAATTGTCAGCTAAATTCCAAGGGTCAATGGTCTTCTCCAAGCTCAACCTACCCCATGGCTATCTACAGGTTCCTTTCCATCCAGAGAGCCTCACCCTCACCACCTTTGTGGCCCACATGGGGGTCTTTCGCTACACCAGCATGCCTTTTAGTCTCAGTTTGGCCCCCAGCTGATTCCAGATCATGACCACCATCTTTACTGGCATTCTAGGTGTGATCATGTACCTGGATGACATTGTGGTGCACGGTGTGTCAACCACCCTGCCTGATGACCACCTTTCCAGGGTGCTTGAGGTGCTCGCCCACCGATTCTCACACTGAACGGTGAAAAGTGCATCTTCGCAGCGTCTGCCATAGAGTTTGTAGGGCTTTGCTTGACCGTAGATGGACTGAGCCCACTCCACTGAAACTTAGATGCAGCCTTACAACTGCCCAAGCCTTCTTGCCCAGCCCAACTGTCGTCTTTCTTGAGGATGACTGCCTTCTACCTGCGTTTCTCTTACGCTACTCTGAAACCACTGCACCACTGCGAGCCCTTCTCAAGCAGGATTTACCTTGGTTTTGGACCCCTGGATGCTCTGCTGCAGTCTGCCAGCTCAAATCCCAGCTCACCACCCCACCAGTACTCACCAATTTTGACATACTAAGTCCAACATTTGTAAACTGCGATGCCTCTAACTCTGCAGTTGGTGCCATCCTTTCCCAGCTCTAGCAGGGTACCAAGCGCCCAGTAGCGTTTGCTTCAAGGTCAGTCACCCCAACCAAACAGATATATTCGGTTGGTGAGAGGGAAGCGCTGGTATGTGTCTGGGCATGTGAGAGGTAGCATATATAGCATATATCTGTATGGGTGCCACTTCAAGTGACAGATGGACCACCAGGCTCTCACACCTCTGCTGGCCACAGCTGGATCAGGACACAGGCCACTCTGCCTTTATTGGTGGTCTGAGAGACTACAGGTGTATAATTTTACCACACAGTTCACACCCAACAGGAAGAAAGGTTTAAGAATGGGAGGGAGAATGTTTTAAATCTTATTTGTTGCAGACCTGCTCTCCAGAGCCACAATCAGCCCTATACAGGATGCTGTTCAGGACCCCTTGAAACCAGAGCTGGCCCCTCCAAGCGGCCATTTCCCTGCAGGAGCTCTGTGTTGCATCTGCACATGACCCTGTTTTCAACCAGCTCTGCACTGATATCCATGAGGGTTTGGCCCACCAAGGTTTCAGAAGAACTGACGCCCATCTACCATGTTCAAAGTGATCTCTCCTGCTGGAATGATGTCTGTGTGGCACAGGGACTATGCACAGTCATCCCTACTGCCTTGAGGGTGCGCATCTTAGCTATGGTGCATGAAGGTCACCTGAGTGTTGTCAAGGTTAAGCAATGGTGCAGGGGTCTGGTCTAGTAGCTGGGCATTGACAGGGACACTGAGACAATGGTGAAAGATTTCTCAGTGACTGACTGACAAGTGGTAAGACCAGCCCACCCCCATCTCCTCTCTTGCAGCCCCTGCCTTGACCACCAGGGCCTTAGATTCACATTCAACTTGACATCTGCAGTGAACTCCTTGGCATTCCTCAACATCAACGCTTCCTCCTGTTGGTCTATGATCGCCAATCGAAATAGCCTGAGGTGATGCCTGCCGGCACCATCACCACCAGGGTGGTTCCAGACTTCCTCTCCTCTGACTTTGCCTGTTGGGGTGTGCCAGATACCATCACCTCTGACTACGGGTCTCAGTTTGTCTCAGCAGACTTTGCTGCCTTCACTGAGGAATGGGGCATCAAACATATAAGGACCGCCAAAGGCCAATGGCAGCATGGAGCGGTTTAACCAAACCCCCTAGAACGAACTCAGAGCACACATAGCAGGCGGTCTCCAGTTTGCATTGGCCCTGCGGAACACCCTTCTACACTATAGGGCAATGCCTCACACCATGACAGGCTGCTCCCCAGTTCTCTTGATGCTGGGACATGAACTGCAGCTTCCCCTGGATCATCTACACCCACCAAAAGGGGGCGATCTGGCAGTGGGTCTGTCGACACAATCAGTCCTTTAAGCTACTGTCTTTCTGGTCTGCACCACAGCAGATCATCAAGCAACTAGGACTACCATCACCATTCCCCTCTGAACGGCCAGCTGCACCTGGCCCGTGTCCACTGGGTGGGGATTGGGACTTCGCAGACGATCAGTTGGAGATTTTAGAACCTGGGCATCCGCCAGAACCTGACCTGCCATTAGACCCTCTTAGCCAGGGCATTGCCCTGCACGGATCCGCCAGAGGCCTCCTTATCTCAGTGACTATGTTACAGACTTCTGAATGTTTTTTCTTGTGTGTTTGGCAGTTAGTGCATAGCCTGACATCTGGCAGAATATTCCACAAGGCTATGCAGGCAAAATCAACAGCCTAGCTGGTTTATCCAGTCAGTTTGGTTCCATTCAGGCCCTGAAATGTTTTGAGTTAAATTTGTTCAGGTTTGTAAGAGGAGAGGTGAATGTGGTATACAGCTGTGTACAACAGTCAAAGTGGGGTCGCCACAGTGAGATGTCACTTCCAAAAAACATGTCTGTTATGTAGATTATGTAGATGTAGGTTTCTTGGCAATAAAAAGCTAGTTGACTATACAGTTGTGGTCCGTGTATTTTCTGGACACAACATATGTAAATAGCTCTTTAACCAGCCCAGAACAATACCTCAGAAGCCATACTTCTCCATTTTTCTAAACAATATGTCATGATTTATAGTGTCAAATGCTTTCTTTAGATCAAGAAATATTTCAAGTGCATATCTCTTGCTAGCTATACATTTATTTTATTTAATTAGTAAACCATTTTCTGTATATCTTAAATCGTTTTATGTACGTACTCCTCAACGTTTGTGTTCTAAAAGAACTGATAGTGTTCTTTATAAAATTAAAATATAAAGACTATTGGTTTGTTTATAAGAGTTGAGCAGAATCTGAAACAACTGGGTAGTTAAATTCATGCTAGAAGGTCCTCAGGGGACAAGTATTGCTTATATAAGGACAAGATATTTATTTAAAGAAAAGCTAGCTCACAATAGTAAAATATAGATGAAGTTTAAATAGTCCCATCAACTCTGGTTCACTTTACTAGATCTGAGAGGAGGGAGAAGAGGGGGAAGCTTGAATTGTTTTGAAGTAATTGTGTTCTTTTCTAAAGATAGTTTTTGAACCTATGAAGTTTTGTTTTGTTATGGACACACTTTTTGGGTTGCCATGGAACTACTTGGATTATAAAAAGACACACACAGAAACTCAAGAGAAAAAAAGAAGTCCCTAAAACTCTTAAATGATTCAAGTTTGCCACAAACTTGTTATAAATTTTGACATGAAAAAGCGTTAACACAGTTAGGGGCATTGCTCTATAAGAGATAACTGATGTCACCTTCAGCTCTGCTAGTGGAACCACTATTGATTGCACAATGTCACAATCATAGTGAGTGTAGATTGAATTCTTTGTGTGTGTTTAGTTTGCATGTGGTGGCCTGTCTTCAAAGAGAAGTAGTAGAATACCACCATCTAACCACCATGATAGTAAAAGTCAGCAGACATTCACTAAGTTCCCTCTCAAGCAGCAGTCCAGCAGCAAAAGTGTCTGACACATCTGACAAGATGTTTTCTTTCTATTAATATTTTTATACATACATTAATGATAAAAGACAATTCCTAGGGAAGGGAGTTCATGTTTGTACAGAATGGGGTATGGGTGGGTGGGAGAAGTGTACATGTGCTTTGTTTGTATGTGTGTGAGTGCGTGTGTGTTCAATTGTGTGTGAAATAGACTATTATGAGATGTGTTTTAATTTTCTGTTATATACTCTGGTGTGTGAAGGCTTTTAAATTTTGTTTTTAACATGCATAATTTGTTTTTATTATGTAAAGCAGTCTGTGTTGCTTTGTGCATGAAAAGTGCTCTATAAATAAAATTTGATTTGATTTGATCTACAGCTGAAAACATCATACTAACCCTTTTCCTAAAGTGCTCAACTTTTTAACAGGAACGGGGGGAGAGAAGAGTCATTGTTCACTGTTATCTTCAGAAGTGTTGAAAGCTGTAATCTGCAGTATTTCTCACCACACATTACTCACCAAAATGTCACTGGTAAAAGTAATGCTTGACCAATAATCCTCCTTTACTCTTGTTACTCAGGTGTCAGGATCATGAAAGAGTGTATTTAAACTCCACCCAAGCATGAATCTTTTCTGAATTTGGAAAGAGAAAAGAAAATATCAGCGTTTACGGTAAGATAAGCTTACATGCACCAACCACAAAGCAGAACACTGCTGCTCATGTACTGCTTTGATACCTTTGATAGAGCTCTGCTTTATGCACATCTGCTGCAGCTTCATCCTATCACTTATGAAAATAACCTGTGCTCATAACTTTTCAAAATCTTGTGGAACAAGTGGAAACATGAGCTGTGCTTGTTTGTGCCAGTGCTGTTGTTGGGTAATTTTTATTTCTGCAAAAAAATATGAGGTAAAGAAATGAGTTAGCAGTGAGAAAAATACTGTTAAACCTTTCAAAATAAGTGGATTGACGTTTTGACAGCAGACACAAGCAGTGCTTATGAACACATGCACTCAAAGCACAGTCATTCCACTTCAAGCAAACCTTTCAACCAATCAGCATTCAACCTGTGCATAGTATCTTTGCCAAAGGGTTACACACTGTTAGCTTGTTGGAAGTCTGCACGCTAGCCTATCTTCAATGCCCCCACTTTGGTTGTATTCCCATAATCCTTTTCTGTAAGTATGAGCCATACAAATGGAGACCAGTGAGGAACCATAAATCAGCCTTCAGTCTCACTGACATTTTCCCAGAAGTGCAGAGCTCAGAAGCTCAGCAACAAACGGTCCAAGTTTAACAAATGTAGGTGTGTAACTGTATCAACGAAGGATGTTCTTATTCATCACAACCGTGTGTAAAGCAGTCTTAAGGTCTGTTCTGATAACAACCAACAATTGATGCAGTGTCCATCTCTCTTGACACATGAATTAAGAGATTTTATTAATTAAATATGGACTATTTTTTTTTTTGCAAAAACTATCAACAGAAGTTTGTTTGTTTTTTTTTTTTTTTTACTATGAAGCCTGTAACAAAGCATTACAAGGATTAGAAAATGTGATCTAATTTAAATTTTCCGTGTTAATAAGTAATGCTTTTATGCTCAACACTGATCTTTATCCACAAGAGGAACACAGAACAGACCATTCATTCACTGGTCAATCCCGTCTTCCATTCATTCCACTCCTCACAAAGACAATAGACTGTTGTTGTTGTGTTTATGGTCCCTGTTTGTGGGTCTTTCTCCCAGGCCCAATGTGCTGTAGACTTGGGAAGCCTGTTCACTCTAATAAAGTTTAACAGGGCCTGCTTCAGTCCCACAGGACCCTGAGCACTCAGAGCGACAGCAGAGCAATGCTGACTTTCATTATCTCAAACTCCTGTGACCTAATTAAATCCAATCTAATCAGCACTCAGTACTCCACTGTGTGGTTTTTTATTCAGAAATGTGGTAAGGTGATTGACAGTGATGATTTAAGCTCAGAGAAGTTTAAGGTTTGACTCAAAAGAATTCCTTAAATGTGAAATGATTGCTCAATTTATACCACATAGACTCTGTCACAGATGGAAAGAATTTTACGTTAAATTAATATTTTCATCACACGAGAGTTCAACAGTTTGATTGTTGGAAAAGTAGGTTAGATCCAAATATGTACGTACACACACACACGCATGTCACTGTGGTAACAGATTCATTTACGAGACAAACCTGAGCTCACGTTGGAAGCCATCCACCCCTGTCAGCAACAAAGCAGTGCAGTTGCCATGACGCCGACACATGTAATCAGGGGAAAGAGAGAATAGTCAGTAATGTATATATGACCATGTCATCATCCTGCTTCATGTATGAGCCTCTGAATCTGCCCATGTGGCTGTATAAACATTAATCAGTGCCTCATGCAATTGTCTTAGTCAAATATGTTGTTGGCTTCAGGTTGTATTTATGCCCTCGCTTTACATTTTCCTTCTGATACAACATCATTTGGAAGAAGGATTTTCGTATGTCTACTGTTTTCAGTATTAATTACACTGAAAGGGGCAACAGCTTTTGAGATTTCAGAAACCTTAAGAGTTCAGTGCAGCCTACACTGTTGATCAAACCTAATAAACTACAGTATCATTGTAGATGGATATAGACAGTACGATGATAATAACTACTGAATAGTTGTGTGCAACAAACAACTCTAAAGGAAAAAAGTTATTTTCCTCATGCTCGGTCCCACGTTTTACAACTATTTAACAGAGAAGTGTAAAATTAAAGAAGGAGAATATTTAAAAAAGATTTACCTTTACAATTCATAAACCATCTGATTTTAAAATATTAGCTGCCCTTGACTTTAATGTAAGCAAAACATCTAAAAAAAACGTTCTGACAAGGCCGTTTACTACTATGTAGCATCCACTCTTTTTAACAGCAGTCTTTAAATGTCCAGGGACTGTGAAGAGTGTGTTTTTGGAGCTTTGGAAAAAGGAAAGTTGACCCATTCACATCTGATTTACTGTTTCATGATATGACTAATGTTTTCTGTTGGTAAAAATGTCCGGCTCACAGGAAGGCGAGAAGCCAGGCTCTTCTACCAGTAAGCCATGCTGTTATAATAGATGTAACATGAGGCTTAACATTGTCCTGCTGAAATACAGAAATATCCATCTGTTCATCTGTTTTCTGTAACTTTTTAATCTAATTCATGGTTAAAGGGGCTGGAGCTTTAAGTAAACAATCTTAAGTAAACAACCGTTGGGGCGAAAAAAAAAAAATAAATATATATATATATATATATATA
The DNA here is from genome assembly GCF_017639745.1 of Melanotaenia boesemani. Classification (NCBI taxonomy): domain Eukaryota; kingdom Metazoa; phylum Chordata; class Actinopteri; order Atheriniformes; family Melanotaeniidae; genus Melanotaenia; species Melanotaenia boesemani. Next base: position 13,117,665 of record NC_055685.1, read on the forward strand.
ATTGTGTTCTTTTTTTCTATTTGTATTTTACATAGGGCCTCAATTGTCTTACTAGTGAAATTGCATATACTTTAATCCCATAGCTTTTCCCCTGGAGAATTGTGCAGAACGATTAATGATAGATTGAGTAAATCACAATCATGTGGAATAATTTCTCCTAACATCTGAGGAAGCAGGGGATCAAAGCATGCATCCACATTTGGGCTAAAACCCAAGTGTTTGCCTTCTAATCATAATCATTATATCTAATCAGGATCTCACGAATATGTTCATAGCAGAAATTATGTTTTTGCTCAATTCTAATATAAAGGAAATTCATGAGAAGATGGGGGAAAAAACATAATACCGGGCCACAGATGTAAAAACAAAACAAAACAAAAAACTTGACATTTCAGCATTTCATTCTGACACACATCTGTTAGAGAACAAAAGACATTCAAACCTGCACACATACACAGACAGTGAGTGACAGGGAGAGTGGGTGAGTGGGGGTTACAGAAACATGGAGAAAAGAAAAGTGTCTTTGAAAGTAAACAAAGACAGAGTGATCAGGACCAGATTGGTGCAGATCAAACAGTAGTGTTGAAGTGGGAGGAGAGAGGCCTCTGATGGAGACATCAAACAGAACTAATGTAAACCACATATCAGCCTGACATCATGCACACACACATGCACACACACATGCAGGCAATAATGATAGATACAAAGCAGGAAAATGAACACACACAAGCAGGGTGGACATCTGATCTTACTCGTTCACACACATAAACAGGTCCTGTCAGAATTTAATACACACCAGTTAATATGTACAAGACAGCAATTAAGCCCCCCACATGCAAGCCCTGTTGCACACACACACACATGTGCACTCTGACATCAGAAGCTAAATATTCAAGTAATATTGAGTGAATGTTAGAGTAATGGCTTTTTTAGGGAATTAAAATTATGGAGCACAGAAAAAATATCAATGAGGTACAGAGCCAAAAATAAGAAGTAAAACAAAACAATCTTCGTGAGGATTTTTTGACCAGGACTTTGTAATCATTGGGGATAAGTTATTAAATGGATTAGACAATACATAACTGCTGGAGAAGACTGGAATATGCTTGGACATGAAGGCAGTTTTAATGTTTTGCATGACTTTTCTTTGCATGCAACATTCAGCCGCAGACCCATGATGTCAGATGATTGACGGGAGGGCTTTGAAGAAGTGTGTACAAGGGAGACTTGGCTGCAGAGTCTCTGTGTGTGTGAGAGACCGAGAGGTAACAAGAAGGTCAGAGGCAGGACAAGCCAGTGGAAAAAGCATAAGGAGAAAGATAAAGATGTAAGCCCAGCCCAGGTTCATCACTCCCAGAAAGCCTTCCTGGTGCTGTGCTCAGCACTACACATTAAAAAAAACAAAAAAACATAAAACATGACAGAAGTAAGAAAAAAAGATGAAAAAAAAAAAAGTTTTCATAACTTATCAATAGCTGCATGAAGCGGAAAAGGTTGCTCCATTTAGCATTTTTTGTGGAAGCCACAAAAATGTCTATCATCACCAGTGTCAAATGCTGTTTAGCATAGAAGAGATCCACTTTATTTGAAGGATGCCAACTAGTTTAGCAGCATTGTTGAGGAAAATTTAAATAGTCACCTAAAGAATCAAGCCAAAGTTTTAGTATTTGACACTTGGAACCACTAAGACCACATTAGGAAATGGTCTGGGCAACATATGGCTACATTATTTTAGCAGATTTTGTGTAGATGCTCTCTGGTCTGCATTAATGAAGGATTTCTTTACCTGAATTGCCTTTTACAAATTTCATATGAATGATTATTACTAGCTACCTTCTTGGGTGAGGCTATTGGATGACTGTGTGGGTAAAACAAGGCATTTTGAAGTAAGTATAGCCTTCAGCATGTGTTCAATCACTCAGTCATGTCAGACCTGTATTTCCGGGTCAGGTCAGGTTGGGTCAGGAGCTGACTTGGAGGTATTTGCAGGTAAAGGGTCATGTCATGTATTATATGATGTGTTTGTCAATGGTTGCGGATTAGCTATCACCCATGGTCTCTCTAGATACAGGTAAGGAAGATCTTTTTTAAAACCATATGTTTTATTCATAAAAAATTATAAAGAAACACAAGTAAAAATAAACCTTAAAATGAACAATAATCTGTGATATATTAAACTATCTTATTTATTTGGCAAAAACTAAGCCAAATAGTGTGAGAAAAAATATAAAGCTTTGTAAGTGTCATACAGGTGCTGCAAAATCTAATGCCTTTTATTAATTATCAACTAACGTGTATAACAGTTGTGTGTAACAGCTGGTGTTTTTTAAGTTTGTCGATCTGCAGCATTGTGCAAACACAATATCAAACAGGAGAAACAGTGACAGTGGCAGCAACAATCAAGGAAGGATTATAAAGTCATTTCCAAATTTGGAAGCCATCATTCCACAATAAGAAAGCTTGTGCAAAAGTGCAAAACATTCAAAATAGTTGCCAATCTATTTCTTGTATCTAGTCGTGGATATTCCAATAAGTTTACCCCAAAGTCAGACCTTGAAATACTCATAGAAATTAACGAGCAATACATCAGAGACTCTACAGACCTCAGTTAGCATAGTAAATGTTACATTTTATGACAGTTAGAAAAAGACTGAACAAAATTTGACTTGAGCTTTTAATGTGTCCTTTTTAACATCAATAACAGAGCCACAAAGGAGAAATATATATATATATATGTGTGTGTGTGTGTGTGTGTGTGTGTGTGTGTGTGTGTGTGTGTGTGTGTGTGCGTGTGTGTGTGTGTGTGTGTGTGTGTGTGTGCGTGTCCATATATTTGTATGTGCATGTAACAAACCAAGGACAAGACAGACATTTGCAAAGACTATCCCTTTATTAAAATGCTCAGCTTTACCATTCACCATTTCGCCATTTAAAAAGTTAACGTTGAGTATTTATTATAGATGATATAGTTATAACTGTGTGTATTTTATTTGTGCTTTGTTTTGTTTAATTATACCCCCCATACCTGGTTAGCTGTCACTGCCAGCCAGGGCCCGCATGTGTCCAGTATTGGAGGTTGTGGGTCTAAAACCTCAGAGCAACAGCCAGTGGTAAGAAGGCTCAGTTATAAAAGGTCTTATTCTCAGACAATAAGGCATTTTAAATGCTAAAAAGTCTATGATTTCTGGTACAGAAAACCATTTGTAGTGACAGCTGATTGCACAGTTTAGAATATTAATGATTAATTTTTATATTGCACTGAAAAAGTACCTTTGTTGTGTTGCACTCATTCATTAAATCACTTCATTCTTATTTTGCCATGAGGATTATTGGATATAAATATTTAAGATAAAATTAAGTTTAGAAGAACAAAACAAATCAAACAAAAATAAAAAAACAGAATTAGTAGGAGATGTATGAGATAAAAGAGTTACAAAAGTTAGGGAAATCTGAGAATATTTTAGAGCTTTATGAGATCTCTCTTCAAATTTTAATCAAGACTAATTTGAGCCTTTCAGCATCTTAAAGTATAGAAGCAAGCCATCGACTCATTTTTGTTCCACACAAATCTTAATTTGTCTAGGAAAAATAAATTAAACATTTTTTAAGATCTCTTTTCCAATTTTCTTTTCCTCTGGGTTGTTTGGAAGGGTTGCCAGGAGAAAGCCTTTTCTCCCTAAAACAGCTGTGTTGTTTTGGTTTATAGAGATTCCTCTGAACAAACTATACAAGATCTCTAGAACAATGGCTTTGCACAGATGAGATTTTAGCAAGCTGAGATATGTGGTCATGAGGCACTGCACCATATTTAGTGAAAACTAAACACAGCGCATTGGTACGAACATCTCATACCAACTGTCAAGCACAACAGTGGAGAGGTGATGATCAGGGCTTATTTTACAGCCACAGAGCCTGGACACCTTACAGTCATTGAGCAAATCATGAACTCCTCTGGATGAAATGTTAGGCCATCTGTCTAACAACTAAAGCCTGACAGAAATTGCATCATGCAAAAGAACAATGATCCCAAACACGCCAGCAAATCCACAACAGAATTACTGAGACAGAAAATAATTGAGAGCTTAACCTCATTCAAATGATGTGGAGGGACCTTAAGAGAACTGCATATAAACAAATTCTAGAAATCTCAATGAACTAAAGCAACATTGAAAAGAAAGTGGGCAAAAAAATGTGCATACACATTATTTCAAGTTATTGCTGCTAAATGTGGTTTTACAAGTTACTAAAAGATGGGATGCCCTTAGTTTTTAACATGCTGCTTCTGCTTTTTGACTTAATTTTTGTTAAATATATAGTCAAATTGTTTAATATGTCATGTGTTTAAAGGAATACTTATGTTTCTTTAAATAACTATTGGATCTGCCAAAGTGATTTTTCATTATGTATAAAACCTTGAAATTTGAAGGTTGTTTTCTTTATCTCCTGACTTTATAATGCCAGGTATGAACCGCACCAAAACTTTATATCTACATACATTTTTTTTCTTTTGTGCTAAAAGCAGAAACAGATACTACAAATGAAGCACCTTTGCAACATGAATCCTTAATCCGCTTGATGGTGACATTAAATTATATGCCATCATGACCCCTTGAACTTGTAAAAAAATAAATTAAAAGAAGCACAAAGTAGTTTTACATGTTGTTTCTTAGTTTAAATAGTGAATTAAAAGTGTAAAGTGTAATGAAAATTAAGTTTACATGTTTACAACAGAGCCTTCACTCCAGTATTTATTCAAATGTGACTTTTCTCAGGAAGAAGAGTGAAATGTACTGAATTATCAGAAAAAAATGCTCTCCCTAAATTCTCTTCTGCTTCGCCAGGAGACATTTTTAACCTCTGAGGTGGAGCCAGGGCAAGTGATATCCAATCCATTCATTTTTCTCAGGCTGCTCATCTCTCTGCAGTTTTGCTTGCAGTCCTTCCTTCTTTTCTAAAGCTCTATTCATTGAAGCTATTGAAGAGCCTATTGAACAGTAACCTAATTAATTTGCTATACAATTGAGGGGTGTGGTGTATGTGTGTGTTCATGCATGATTAATGACTCAGCCAGTTTGTGTATTTGTGTTCACATGTAAGGGCGGTGTATGCCTGTTAGTATAGCCTATGTAATATTTATATGTGTGTTTTGGAGTTTATGACCTTGTTATGATGTAGATAACGTTGCCTGCCTGGCTATGTATATAGGTCACCAAGACAGAGCAGAAGTCTGTAAATTAGGAGTCACAAAAAGTAATGCCTGGTGTCACATGTAAATCACATGTTTTGTGCAACAGTGAACTGTTAGATTTTATCCTTAGCTGTTGTATTGAGAGGTTCAGTGACACCTTGTAAAAGATCTAGTTTGGCATCTTTTAAACATGAATAAAGTCATATCAGGTATTAAATCCAGCAGTTCAGGCTGAGATACGATTGGGAGACTTCAAAAGGGGTAAAAGGGAGAACAGTTATACTTCAGAAAGGCTGACTAATCAACTTGGAGCTCAAATAACTCGTGAAAATCAGACTAGCATAATAAATAAATAAGCAGAGAAAGATACAGAGTCTTTCATTTTGTCCCTAGCTTTAATTAGACACAAACACACACATACACATATGCATACCACCTTGGCTGGGTTATTTTACAAGGATTACGCTGGCAATTACATGGGGTACATTTACTGGCTGTTCCCACATTCCAGTCTCTCTAACCCCCTTTTTTTTCTCTCTCTCTCTCTTTTTTAGTTACTCTTTCTTTGCTTTCATTCTTTTACAAACTCTTTTGTCCTCATTCCTTTCATTGTCAGAAAGAGAAATTTATCTGAGTGGAGAATATGGGACTGCAGCTTTCCTCCTATATTAACATTTCAATCACGCTTTTAGATCAGAAAAGGAAAATAGACTCAAGTGTGTTTGTGCCTTTTGCTCCCTTGCACTGTATGCTGCATCTCTCCTTTTCTCTCTCTCTCTCCAACTTTTCCAGACCCATAAGAGCCAATTCAATAAGTGAATGATAATCCCTGTAGGAGCAAGGAGCAGTCGGCTGGAGGGCCTTTGTAGTTTGGAAGGTAGATTAGCACGGTGGCTGTAGAGAGAACAGAGTTCTTTGTCTCACTAAAAGCCTGGGATTAGATATAGGGACTGGCCTATGAACTTGGGGGAACATTGTGTGCGCTTGTGTTTGCAAATGTTTATGTGAGCATGTGTGGGAATCAAGGTATAGTCGCTTATAAAAATGCAAACTTCAATTTAAAAGAACAAGAAAAAAAAAAAAAAAAAAAAAAATTGTATTTCCCTTGATTTTAGTATCAGTGGGTAATCCCCCTGTAATGTTACAACCTCCAACCAAAGAAAAAAAGTTGGAAAGGGGGCAGCAAAAGGCTGGAAAGTAAATTGGCACAAATAAAAAAAATGTAAAAATATATCTATATATCTATATCTATATATCTATATAGATATAGATATAGATATATAGATAGATAAATACATACATACATACATACATAGCATTACTCTGACTTGCACAAAATGGCCATAAGTTGTCTAGTTATATGTGGTATTGGATTTTCAGTGATCATTTGTTTACTCTTTGGCATTTAACACTAAATAAGCAGCAGACCAAGTGTGAGGAGACAACAGAATAAGTTTTGTTATCACTACCTTTGCCTTTGCCCTTGAATGAGAACTGAAAACAGAAACCTGGTTGAAGTAGAGAAGAGAGGCAGAGATGTGGAAAGAGAATCTGAAGATACAATATGAATAACATCTATGAAAGTTCCTGTAAACCAAGATGTGTTCAAATAAATACACTGCATATGACTTGACATGACATGAAGTAGTCTATGATGAGTCTCATTCATCACACAACCACATGCACGCACACACACACACACAAACACACACTGTTCCATTCCACCCTTTCCGTCAACAAACACAGACCCAGATTTAGAACCACAGAAAAATGCCAGCAATGAAACAATGTTATGAGAACAACCACCACTGCCAAGTGACTTACTGCACTTCTCAGTGCATGTGTGTGTGTTTGTCTCTGTGTATGAGATCACGTGTGTGCATGTGAATTAGCAGTCATGCACACTTTCTCAATCAAGTACAGAGAACATACGCCTGCAAACAAAGTCTCTGTTCAGCCTCAAAACTGAGAGCAAGCAGCCTGCTCTGTGTACATTTCCTCACCACTCACATTTACAGACCGCTAAATAATTTGAAGACGCTCTTGGGAGTAACCCATTAAAAATGAAGTGACCGTCAGGGTTCAAGTGCAGCTTTATTTTCACTGCCTGTTTGTCTGGTAAGTTGAGATGCAATTTGAGGTAAACTGAGACTGAGGAAAAAGTCATTACCTTTGCATATAGTTTAGTTTTTGCTGTTGTTGGGAAATCAGCCTGTTCCTTGCCTCCAATCTGCTGTTATTCAAATTACTATTGAATTTATGAATCTGAAATGTAATTTTCCTGTGGTTTTAAGGCTATTGGCACCTTCGACCACTTGGACAGTTACATATGGTGGAAAAAATATGCATGGGAGTGTGTGAGAGAGAAGGGTATCATACACAGGGGTATCGTTATACAAAGCTATCATCTGCTGCCACTTTTACACACACACAAGAACAGCTGTCTTTACAATAACGTGAGGAAATGAGTACAACTTATTCTAAGAAGGAAAAAGTATTATTTTCAGGAAAGTAGAGCAGGAAACTATATTATGACCTTATTAATGGAGAAAACTTTAACCTTTCAGTAAATTAACCTCGCCTTACAAACCTCAGCATGGGCATTGTTTCTTTTCACTATGTTGCTTACATGGGAATACATTTCCAAAATTACACGCTTGGCTTACTTCTGCTTTAACCACAAATTTGAACACACTTGCATTCTTGTGGCATTACATGATAAAGTGTTTTATTTGTCAGAACTTAATGCATATGTGTTGCTCCATAAGATGTGAAATCATCCTGATCTACAGCAGAATGCTACAAGATGTCGAAAATAACAAAAACTGACTGAAATTGCCGCCAATGATTGTCTGTGACCTGAGATTTATGTATTCTGTAACTTGAACAAATGAATTACAAAATGGTTGTTTTTAGAGCAGGTTAAGAAGATCAGGGTCTCTCTCATGACTGTGTGATACTGTTTCTGGAGGTATGCGGTTATATCATTAGCAGTTATGGAGAAGCGTACTGGCAACTTACTGGGACTTTCTGTTTTAAATAGAAATGTGATAGCAGACACAAACATCATCAGCAAAAGCAAAAACATTTACTGCAGCAAGCATTGCACAAGCCCTGAAGCCAGGATGTTTTTCTAAAATGGAACAAAAATGTATTTGTTACTTTCTAGGAACCTTTATTTAACTGATTTAAATGCAGAAGCAATGGCTTTTAGTAATTCCTTTTGTACACAGTTTCAAGGTGGGACCAATGTGACTTTAATGCTTCTTCATCTGTACCCTGAGTGTAAGTGTAGAGGAGGAATAGAGAAGGATTCTTCAACTCTGGTCCTTGAGGGCTACTGCCCTGCAGGTTTTAATTGTTTCCCTGCTTCAACACACCTGATTCAAATAAAGTAGATCTCATGTTCTGTACAAGCCTTTTAAAGATGCATTATGTAACTTTCAGACTTTAAAACTCCAGAGTCATTTGATGGTACAGTGACATATTTTATGTGAATTTTTGAAGCTGTCGCTGCCCAGAAGTGTTCCGAGGCTGAGAAACCACACTGTACAACATTTTATTCTGGGATGCAGCATGACGTTGCAGCCGAGTATTGCTTTACGCACAGCATCATATGCTAGCGAGCGGATATAAACACACCAGCCATTTTGCAAATGCACGTGGCTGATTCAGCAAAGAAACGCAAAAGGACATTATCGGCGGAAGAAAAGAAAAGAAAGAGAAAAAGAGACAGAGCAAGAGATAAGATGACTGTCTTTTACTAGCTGGAGAGGGCTCACAGTACAGATAGGATGAAAGATGGATGCCGAATTAGCTGTTGAAATGGTGCACGTCACTAAGAAAATCTCGAAAGTTCTGTAGTGAGTCTTCAATGAGTCATTAATTTAGGCCAGATGAGTGTGAGCAGGGAAACCTCTAAAACACTGAAGAACCACGGATTAGAGTGTAAAAGCTGATGTGGCTTTGATACAGTTATCTAACTTGTTAGTGGAGGTAGTGACAGAGCCCAACTGATGTATGTGTGGTGTGTATAAAACTCAGTCAGTGGCGCAAAACTCTCAACAACACGATTTACACTCCGCTGATTTTGAAATATCCGTTTGATGTGTGTAAGCACATACTGATGCTCAGCTTTGAGTTGTGGCTCAATACTTCATGACAAACTCAATCAGGGAGTCATTGATCCATTAACAAACAATAGAAATCTTGTGGTAAATTTGACAAGAACTTATGTCTTTCAACATCTACTGTGTCTAATATTATAGAAAGATTCAAGGAATCTGGAAAAACCACTGTTTGATGCGTGCATGAGTCCTCAGCCAGCACTGAACTAGAAACTGTCATGAAACCATGATCAATACAGCTGCATGGACTCTGAAATACCTTGGAAAACCATTTTGACTCAGACCTCTGCTGCATCCAGAAATGTAACCCAAAACTGTATTGTGAAAGGAAGAAGCCATGCTTTAACTCTATGGAAAAAGCTGCAGAGCTCTGTGTGTATAAGCTCATCTCAGATGAAAAGAAAGACAGTGGATGTGCTCAGTGATCAGATGAGTTCACACATCCAGAGGCGCTGCATGCCAACATGCAGGGTAGGCAAGTGCTTCAGGCCACCAGCCAGAAGAGGTCCCCCGGGGGCTGACCAACTCTGAATCACTACAGATCAGTGACAGTGAGGAGAGTTTGCGATGCTATTCCATGAAATACTCCCTAAATGGGCTCCACCCTCACATCTCCCCAAACCCTCCTATTATCCTTGGGGTCAATTTGACCCCATTCAACGTTTATCATTCAAAAAAATAGTAGATGACTTTTGATTTATTTATTTATTTATTTGCTTTATATTTTCATGACTTTCCCTAATTTGATGGGTACAATTGTTTAAGCATAAAATTATGATATTTTTCAATGTGCTGAACACTTATTGCCCATATTGGTGTTCCTCTGAGGTCAGTTTAACCCCAAGCTGTTGTACCTGTGTAAAACTCATCTGTCTGTGTGTGACCCATGTGTGACCTAAAATACAAGCAAGTGCAGAGTTGATACTTTTGAGTTGATACATGGCATGGCGAAGGGAAGCATGAATATGTGTGTGTCTGTGTGACCCACTACTCACAGTAGAAATTATATGTCCCGCGCTGTGGAGGGCGGGGTATTCCTGCAAGGACATTGGTAGTTCATGAAAAATAAGGGAGGCGCAAACATAAAAGTTTGCATGACAAACCTCTATCTAAATCATCTCTTATTGTGCTCTGTGTATACTGCAATCTGCATCTCTCTCTCTCGCCCTCTTTTCCTCTGGGAAAAGATTTACTGTCAATGATGTTTTGGAACAGCTATTTGACAGTGAAACTGACATGGAGGAGACTGTGTCTGAGACAGAGGATTGTGATTTTGAGACATTCAAATCTGATGAGAATGAGTGTTGACCATCCTGTTGTCATTCAACCACCAGCAGACACGGTCCCTTTAAAAAAATGGAAAGATTATATACTGTCCCTTTCCCCACTTCATCTGCAGGGTAGGCTTAACGCTTCTAATATTATCAAAATGGTTCCAGGCTCCTCCAGAAATGCAGTCAGCCATCTTGAAAACATCAAGTTTGACCTGATGAGGACCTTTCCTCACAGCAGGAAAGGTCATATCATCACCACCAAAACTAGTAGTGTTCCTACTCTTGTGGTGATTAATGTTCTCAGTAAATTTGGATGAAAACCTTCCAAGATAAATTACTTCTAATTTAAAAGTTTGGCTTGATGGTGGCACTAGAGGATAGGCAAAGGTTTCATTATTAAGAGGTTATTTATGTATTCAACAAATAAACAAAATGCCTGAAACAAAAACTTGGTCAACAGTTTTCTGTAAATCCTTTTCTGGAGGCAAATATCCCTGGGGTCAGATTGACCCCAAAGCTGAAATGTGTTAGTAATATTTGAGGATAATAGGAGGGTTAAAACAACCGAGGGGGTCCTCCTGTGTCTTTCAGTAAGGACACCTTCAATCAGTTTGTTTACGTAGCTAGCGGGCTGAAAATGAAAACAGCTAAATTGGACAATACTTTTTCTTTAGCTATCAAATCCAAGCTATGCTCAGCAAATCTGTACTGTCAAGCTAAGAATGCTAAGTTATAAAATTATAGGCTAGACATTTAAATAATGTATTATTTGGGTGCATGGATGGAAAATATTGTATGCTACATGCCAGTGGTATTTATAAATCATTTTATGATCCATGTGTGTTAGGTATGCTTTATGCTTCTTTTAAGTGTATTTATTTATGTACTGTATTATGTTGTAAATGTATTCCTAGTGTAATGATAAAAGCTTTAGCACATAGTTTAATAATATTGCCTCTGATTTAACTAATTACTGAAGTAGAAGTAAGTAGAAAAACTGTCAGAGAACATTCAAAAGTTGCCTTTGAGGAATTTAGTACTATACCAACAAAGTCTTTTGAGATGACATTGTCAACATACTATTGTTAGAAGTGTACAATATGACTTAATTATTTTTCCTCAGGTTCATTCTTAAAGTTTTTTTGCACCACCATCAGAAGATGGTAGAGTTCCCCTTACAAACCCGAAAAATGGGAACTGTAATTTCAAAAGTCCCACTTTCTATTGATTGTACTGAATGTTTTATTCCTTACTACATGATATTCCATTCAAATTCAGTCATCATCTACCTCCAATGTACCAACCTGCAGTGCATCCAGTTTTAATGCATCCAGTCAACACCCACCTGCAGTGGAAAAGCAGACCATCCCTCTCAAAGTAATGTCAAAGAATTTTTTAAAATTGATAACATAACACTATTACCTCCTTTAACATGTTTTGTTATTATTATATTATTGATTATATTAGGCTGATGGACACCAGTTGGAGGGCCCCCCGGTGAATCTTTGCCTAGAGCCCCAAGGGACACTGAAATCGTCTCTGCACTCATTCATTTGTTTTTGTGGCAAAAACTGATGTCAGGTTCAACATGAAAAGATAAAAAACATTCAGGTAATCATGTATTCTCTCAGTTATTCCTTTAATTAATGGCATTCGTACATAAGAAATATTTTTCCCTTATGAAAGGAAAAAAACTACAACTTTAAAACTTCAGAAAATAAGTCTCCTAAAATTATTCATTAATTGGTTTCTTTCAGAAATGGTACAGATCTGAAATGCATACTTCTAGTTTATTGTTTATTCATTAGCATTCAAGAAATTTTCAATAAAACCACAAAAACAAGAAAAAGTTAGATAAAGCTAATCAAAGGTTTTGGCTGAAGCACATGCTTATTATGCCAACCCATTTTAAATCAGCAAATAGCATGCATCTAAATTTTACACAATTGTTTATTATTGGTACAGAAAATGAATGAATGAATAAATGCTTACTATTAGAATATTAATGTAATAGTATTTGCAGTCTATCTAATATCAGACAGATTCAGAACCTAGCATCTCTTTGTGCATTTTCTACTGACTAACACAGCGTATTTTAATATGACTGAATTCCCTACAAAGCTGCACTTGCATACACGATTCTGTTTCTCTTACCAGAAAGCACAATGAGTCAGAAATCACTGAAATACTAATAGTTAAGACTGCACATTTACCAGCAGTCACTAATTTACAAATGTGACGTGATCAGATAAACTCTCATGTGGTTTGCAGCAATGAGGAGAAATTCAAAGTAGGTTCAACTCAGCTTGTTGCTGAAAAATACAGAGGGAAAGCAGAAGTCGGTGCTATGCCATGGAAAAATATACTGATGACTAAAGAGGGGAACGGACATTAGATTATATGAGCACAGAAGGTTTGTAAGATTTTGTATCATGTCAAAAGTACTGCTACTAACTAAAAGCCACTATATAACAATGTTTTTTTTTTTTACTGGGGTCCATTTGAACCAGCAATCCTTCTGATTTACATCAAACATTAACTTAAAAACTTACCATGTGTTGGTTCTTGGTTGCTTGGCTGCTTTCTGCTGCTGAGATCAATGTTCTTCTGTTGAGGTAAGCTTATCTGGTTTATAATGAAATTCAAAACATTTTCACTTTTCTAATATTTTAAAGGGTCCCAACCTTTAGATGCTGTTTGTCTTTTTTCAGGTTTTTTTCCTTACAGTATTTTTTCTTTTTGCATTGTGCCATCATATCAAACCTGCTGCAGCAAGCGTTGTGTGACAGTAATAACTGTCAAATATACTGAGCAAAAGCTGTTCTGTGAATTTAAAAAAGAAATAATTTTTATTGAGGATTTATTTGTTTATTTATTTGTTTATTTTATAAGTTGTTTTAACCCTGCTGACAAAACTATATATTTTCTCGAAACGTTCAGAGATTTTTTAGTAAGACATTGCCAGATTAGATTCAATTAGATTTATCATTGTTTAACTCAACATACACCAGTTAGTTAAGTGAAGCAGATAATCCCTGTAAACTCTGTAAGCTGGTGACTACCTTAACTTAGTTATTAGAGTTGACAAAGAAAATAAATGTTAAACTAAGTATGAAATGATATTGACTCTGGTGTGAATGTGTTTTCGTTTGAGTTTTGTTTGATGTATTTCCTGCTTTCTACTTTAAAATATCACTTTCTCCAAGTCATATTTGACTTCCACTCTTTGTCTTTCAGCCGACTGTATGATTGTCTCCACCTGTGTCAGCTGTTAGGTGTAGTCTTCTTTCTCTGTCTGCTCTTTGCCAGTACTTCTTTTCATCCTGGCTTTTAAACCACCTGTTATTTACTTGCAAATCTTCTCTAAACTCTGCTATTTCCTGTGCAGAGGTTTCTTCCTTTTCTTAAGCTGCTTTTGTATGCATCACTTACCGGTCACCGGTAATTGAATGTTGTCTTGAATTTAGGCCATTTAATGACTTTGCAAAGTTTAGTCAAGACTTTGTGAGCATCCCTTCTATTACAGTTTTAAAGGTACTTCTAATCCAAATTCTTAATTGAGCTTCCTGTTTGTTTGTTTTTATTTGTTTTTTTGGGGTTTTTTTTTTTAGGTCTGTCAAGTTCCAACAAACCAAACTTGTTCATCTATGTTTTTAAGGACTTGGCTCATCTGAATTCAGTTATTTGAGGGATGCCCCAAAACCTTTGGGAATACAGTGTATCATTAGCCTAACAACTCAACTGCTTGAGTCATATTTTGGTCAAATTATAAGACCTGCTTAATTTTATTTCCCTAACATGCTAATTCACTTTGCACTATCACATATAAAACTTTAAAAGTACAGTGTGTAAGACTTTAAATTCCATTGTTGTGAATGGACAGTGGCCATCAGTGGCCAAAGATTCTTCCAGACATAAACATGTACAAGTGGCCTGAGGTGCAGTGATGACTGCACTACAGGTGACTACTTAAAAATGGTACATATGAACTGTATTCTTCCATGTGCCTTTTAAGGCATTACTTATTCCATATGGCACTCTAACACCTACCAAACAAAGGAATATTAAAGCTCGGGGGCTTCTCACTTCACACACAGGGTTGTTTGTCCATTCAGAGACACCATAGTAAACATGATAGCACAAATATGGCAGCTGCCATTTATGTGGATCCACAGCAAGTTGATATAAATGGATCATTCTAGGAAAATTAAAACAAAGCAGTTATTTTGTAGAGATATTAGATTTTAAAAAAGAAGAAAGAAACAGTTTTTAATGATATTAATCTTTTCTGTTTCTGACCTTTGATTTTGTCACACGCTTAACCTTTAAAACATGACTCAGGCAATTATGCTATTAGGCTAATGGTATTTATCTTAACCTAACCATCAGTTGTAGTAGTCTAAACCTCTTAACCTACATAACTGCAAGTGAGATTAGATGCATCAAATGAGAAAAAAAACAACAATGACATAATGTAAAATAAAATGTAAAAATTTACACTCCAGGATTGGATAAAAACTCTGTTATCTTCAATGATAATGAACAGTATTTGAAGGGTGCCTAATTTAAAACATATCCATTTACTTACATCATAAATCAGCCCCTATTTGAACAACTCTGGAAAGCTGCTATTGTATGAATGACTTTAATAACTTTACAAAACATAATGATATTAATTCCTCCCTTGCGTAGCATTCCTTCCAAAAAGTTGTTAAAACAGGTCAGTCTGTCCTCTTGACATTTAATTATTCACACAGACAGGTGCTATTTGAATGAGAATGTAAATGGAGAAGTCATAAATCTAAAATAAAAAAAAATCTGAGCACATAGACGTTGACATGAACCAAACATTCCCTGGTCTAAATTTCTGGTGGAAAGAACAAACCTACGTTGCCTCAAAGGTTTCTTTGTCCCACAAAGTTGTCTTTATTGTTTTAAGTTCTACATTTACATGTCTGCACCAGTTCACCGGAGAGTGAAGAGTTGTCCTTAGAAGGGCAGAAAGGATGTGACACTTGGTTCTTTTGGTCAAGTCGTGGGAATCACATCACTTAGGAATTTTGGGGATTCTTAGCAAAGAGCTTCTCAACAATCACACTTATACACATACTAATCCAACTGAGAAATTTCATTAGTTAAGATCTTGATAACTGAGTTCTGGAGGTATAATTTTACTTGAAACAATGAGACAACTCCAAACAAAACTAAAACCACAACTATTTTAAACATTACTACAAGTTTTGTGTCTTAAATAGTTAATAGACAAACCTATTTTCAGACTTTGAAGGCATGTCTAACTGGAAGGACATCAGAGGGCTTTCACTTCTGTCTACAGTTTATACACAGGAGACCACTGCTGTTATCACAGATGGCCCTCAGACCTGTAAAATCTAACTTCATGTGTATTTCACAGCATTTCACATTTTAATGTATCTGAGAATATAACGCTTTTTATGCCAGTGTCAGGTGTGTGTTCTTGTCTGTTGTCTGTTTGTATAGCTGCTGGCATGTGTTCTTTAGAACGCCACACATTCATCCATGCATTTCTTAGCAACGAATAAAACACTGGGCTTAAGGTTTCCAGCACACAGTATGAGCCAGAGATGTTAATCAGGGAACATGACAGGGATCTGCACAGTGTCTGATCTGGACCAATCTGCTGTGTTTACATGGAGTTTTATGCTGCAGCCCAGAGGAGGAGGAAGCAAAAAAAAAAAAAAAAAACTTTATCACATTAATAATATTCCTGTCAGATTCCTACAGGATAGGGGGTGATGGAGAAAACAGATCCAGAGAGGAGAGAAGTGCAGGCTGAGATAGATTTGAAGGTTTAGAAATGAATAAACAAAAAAGAAGCTTGTTTTTATCTTTTGGCCAAATTGCTAGAAACAAACTAGAGACCACACTGAAATCCACTAAATGCAATGCCTGTTACATGTTGTCACAAGCATTCCTAAGAACAAAAATCATTATGTATGGATTCAAACTCCATGTGTATTTTCGATTTTAATTCACATTCTCTATGTTCTCAAACACACAGGAAACTGTACAGATTGGCTTCTAGTCTAATACAGTTTCTCAGTAAGAGTGTAGTCTGTTTTAGGGATTGGTGTGCTAACCTTGTGATGTCTGGGATTCTTCTCAGGTTAAACAGACTGTGCTTGCCTTTGACATAGACTGTTAAATGAAAGATGGACAAAGTCACCTGATATCTGCCATTGGTTGGTGAATTTCTGTTTTGAAACGTCAATTTTTGCATTTGACCCTCGCTGATCGTAAAAGATAAAAATAAAGGTGGAACGGTAAATCTGAAATCTTACATAAAGGTCTTTGAGGACGTATGTCCATTTAATTATGGAGTTGTTTTCTGAAGAACTACCAGCACACAAGTGAAACCAACTTAAGAGATATAATAACTTAGATTTGCAGACTACGAATTCCAGGAGAAAAGTTGATGGTTTTTGAGCGGGAGTATGTTGGTGCCAGAAAGTGGTATTTTTGCTTTTGTCAGACATGAATGTGTTCAGCAGGTTCTTTGCATCCTTACATTCTCTAAAGAGGATTCCTTCAGCATTCAGCTCCAGGGGCTGATGTTTTCTCCATAACCCACTAAAGTGAATTTATAGAGGTGTTTAGAGGCTTCACCTGAGTTTAAGTGTTAAAATACCACTGTAAAAATATTCATTTAGTGGTAAAAGTACTATAGTGAATATGCTAGTTCAGTAAAAGAAAGAATTTTATTAAAATATGAGGAAACAGTGAATTTTACTGTAAAGTGGTCCCTCGTTAATCACGGGAGTTATGTTCTAAAAAAATAACCCACAATAGGCAAAATCCAGAAATTAGTCAGCTTTATTTTTAAAATTATTATAGATGTTTTAAGGCTGTAAAACCCCTCACTACACACTTTATACACTTTTCTCAGACAGGCATTAACATTTTTACACTTTTCTCTCTTGTTTAAACACCCTCAAAGTTCAAACCTTTGTAGAAAAATAAGTCCAGTTTTAAAGAATGAAACCAAAGACACCAGAGACACAGCACAGAGGAAATTGATTAACAGTGGTCTACAGCCAATCAGGACGCAGAACACAATGCGCTGTTAAAAAAAAAAAAAAACGCACTAAATAAAATCTGTGAAAGGTGAACCATGTTATTTCGAGGGACCCCTGTTTACAGTTCACACTGTAAAATTGGTGTTTTATATAAATAAAATATTTAATTGCAAAAACACATCTGTTATTTTATTTAAAATAAAAAGATAAAAAAAACAACATTCCAGCTGTCTTTTCTGGTTAACCTAATCTATACCAAAGCCTTGCACGCATTTTATATCTTTCATTTTTGCCCATCAAAATCTGAATTTTAAGAGTATCAAGCAGCTTAAGTTGATGAAGTAATAATAAAAAAGTGTATTTTCCTCTTAAAGCAATATTGTTTCTGCTCTTAATAATCACACGGACATTCATTACAAACATTCCTGGTCCCATCACTGACCTGCAGCGTCCCGAGACTGAGAAACTGTAGTTAACAAATTTGTGTTCCAGCCCAGAGCATCACTAGACAACTTAATTCGAACTTTACAACAAAGGGCCACAAACCAGCCACTTAACAATGAACTTAAGAAAAATCTGAAATCTTAAAAATGTGTCCATTTCTTTCCCACATGATTCTCCAGAAGTCACTGTTTAAAAGATTTTTTCACAACACCCCCCACCCACACCCCCCCAGAGAGACCAAAACTTTTTCTATATTCACAATTTTCTGCTTCATGCTCTGTTTCAAACTCCAGCTGCCGCTGTGTCCTGACAGATGCCTTCAGTACTCATTATTACATTATCCACAAGCTGAAAACAACACAGCCACACTGTCACAGAGGGTAAAAAAAAAATCCTTTTTCAAAGGGCCACACTCCAACCCTTTCAAAGAGAGTACAGATGAATTGTACAAATGGAGATGACAGGGTACGCTTTTGCTAAGTAGTTGTGTGTCAAACTTAGGCTCTTGTACAGCAACCTGTGAATAATATAATTACACGAAACCTGTTATCTCTCCTTCTATAGTCCCATAATTCCTTTTATCCTTGTCCCATTTCTCTGTGCAACACTCCTGAAGGAGCAGAAGGACTCACTTTTGGCTGTTTAACATTATAATCCTGATTCTTTCTGGCAGTGTATAGCTTACTTATTTGCCCTTTAATATCATAATGATCGTAATTACCTGTCTAAATACATTTTAAAAGATAGATATGTCTCAGTCTACAGACAACCAGCTCACATGGACTAGATTATTATATTTATAAATACATACAAAATTGTACATAATTGCAGACTATTTAGCTTTTGGGTCATGTCACTCCCCACAATCAGGCACATAGAATTTGTGTTTAAGTGAGAACAATTTGCAACATAAAAGTAAGTGAAGCTAGGAGTTGATTAAAGCTGACGGGTAATATTGAGTTTTTAAAAAGGTTTTACGTTGAAGCATGCTAACAATCACCATTTAACCTTGGGCAGCTGAGGCAGTATGTTCAAAACTTTGACAGGTACTATGGGGTTTTTGTGTGTGTGAAAATTTCATTAAACCTGAGACAGCCGTAAGATTAATAACCCAGCATGTTTTTTTTTGTTTTTTTTCCTAACTTGTTTGTGTGTGTTGCTTAAGCCACAGGTGTTCCCACTGGGCTGAAATAAACACTAAGTCATCCATCTTACACAAACCCTCCGACTCCTCTTCAATTTTTTTTTTTTTTTTTTTTTTTTTTTGCTTACTCAAGCCTGTGTTGGACTCTCCCTCCCTTCATACCCATGTCAGTGCTCTCCACCTTATTCCTCCTGTTATTCTTCTGCCTTCCTCTCCTCAAAGACCTGCATCAGATATTTGGAAGATCTCTGACTTTAATCCTCCCGTTTCCTCACGATCGACCAACAGCGAAACACTGACCTCAAGATGCCTTGAGGAGGAGCTGTGAATGCTTGCGGGCGTACGACCTCACAGCAGGCCCCTTCAGTTTTCACTGTACTGTCTTGCGTACAGCAAAGTGAGGGAGTACA
The DNA here is from genome assembly GCF_017639745.1 of Melanotaenia boesemani. Taxonomy (NCBI): domain Eukaryota; kingdom Metazoa; phylum Chordata; class Actinopteri; order Atheriniformes; family Melanotaeniidae; genus Melanotaenia; species Melanotaenia boesemani. The sequence goes on from NC_055685.1 coordinate 13,137,307, forward strand.
CACACACACACACTTAGACACACACATGCACACTTACATTCCGATGATCAAACATACTCCACTACATGCAAGCATGCCAACAACCAGCTAAAGAGTCCTGCCAATGCCAGCAGACTTCTGAACATGTCATGAAGCAGCTCCAGATGTAAACGACTGGATGTTGGTCAGAACATTACAGCTGCTATTGGAGATACAGTCACTGAGGTGCAGGATTATATGAAGATGCTAATGGATAATAAAAATACAATCCTTTGTCTAATGACCATGATACACCTGATGAATTTAACTCTTGGCAGATGTTGATCCTTTGCTAATATTACAACACATTGTCTCCAATATTAAGAGTCCATTCACTAAACTGGCTTGCCTACAGTTCATACCTGTCAACCCCTGATAAAAATCTAAGGCTCCGTGAACTCAAAATGGAAAGGAGGCTTTGACAAATCATTTTAAAAATGGAAGTAAAAAATATGTTTTTATTATCCTTTGTTTTTCTATATTATTTAGTTTAGTGGGATCACTAGATTGAGGTTAATTATAAAGTTATATAGCTGCTTTTATTGATCAACTAAAAGATAGACTTTGACGACAGACATTCTTAGATAAGAGAAAAATGTTGAATATGAACCTGTGTTTATGATGGGACTAAGTTTACTAATCTCTTTTGCATATTGAACAAGAATCAGCAAATGGCCGATAAAGTATTTCATCAACAGTGAAGAAGTCTTCTGTGCAGGTTTTCTCTGGAATCTGCTCTGTCTTTCACCCTACTACCCTACCCTACTAGCAGTTTAGCAAAGACCGCACCCACACCAAATTCTTGCTGCGAACCAGGTGACAGAATAGTAATCACTGTAAACTTGGAATCATTTTGTGTATTGAAATAAAAAAAAGATGTTGTAAAGCATCACCTCCTATTTATGTGGATATAAACGCAACCAGTCTCTTACAGAATCTGACGTACATTCAATGTACTCAGATTCAGAGTTAATTTAATCCCTACAAACGAATTTTTTCAAGTTAACTTCAGCTTAATTCTTTTAGGCAACAAGTTTACATGCTTTTTTAAGTAAAGCAAACGTGTACATAACTCTTATTTATGGCTCCAGACATGCATATATAGACCTATAAATGTAAACTTTTGTCCAAATATCTACTGACTTTTCCCTCTAAACTAATTTATTTAATTTACAGTGTATTGTAATAATGTAATTTCTTATTCTTCACTGTATGTACACGCATGTCGGAATATCAATGTATTTTTCCTGTTTGCTGAAAAACAACAAAGCTTAAGTTAAAAAAAAAAAAAAAAACACTTGCATTTTATGACCTGAGAGAAAGAAATAAGGGTGTATGTGCTGGTTGTTTTCCTCACAAAAGCTTGTTATAAAGTTGCATACTGAAATTTTTTAGCAAGACAGAAGGAGCGTATGCACAGGTGTACGGGGTGTTGCAGACTGTGACTCTTCTTTTTGGCAAATCATTTTAGTATTAGAAAGGGAAACAAAGGCATGTGTTGTTTTTTTTATTTTTATTTTTTTACCAAATCTGTCCCATGTGCTGCTCTCAGGATAGTGATAGAAGAAGCCACCAATTTTAGTTCTAATGCTTTTAGAACTGTTTTCTTCTATCAGTTTTATGCATCTGTATTTAATTTCCTCTTTTCTGATGTGAAACTGCCAGTGTGACTTCAGTTGCCTTACATAGGACCAGTTAAGTCAAAGGTTTGGTCACATCTATTTATTCAGAACCAGTGACAAGGTGTTTCCAAATTTTACTGGAAATTTCATGTAACATGTAGATATTACCCAAATCATAGATGAAAATGAATGAAAAAATGTTTCAAAGAAGATTAAATTTTGTGGTTGTTGAAATTCCCATGGGAAAATGGGCCCTCCTAACTTTATTTTCTAACCACAACAGTTTAACAAAATTGCCCTTTTCTTTTTACCTCTTTCTATGATGATCCATAAATAAAAATTATACTTTCTTAGACAGGGGCTGTGGACCATATAAAATCTGACCCAGGGCTGTGGTTGACCCCAAGACTTTACATTTGTCTGCTACCCAGCAAAGATATCTAGGGTTTTCAGCTGGTGCACAGATGTGGCAAAGAGAGTCAGTATCCAGCATTAAGTAAATCACATTGACATAAGTGGAGATGTGTAAACAAGAGAACCAGACAGGTATATCAGACAGTTAAGATTTGGATTGTGAAAAAGAGGTTGCAACTCGATATTAGAGCACTTTCAGGAGTGGGCTGCAGGGTGAAACTGTGCTCCAACTGCTGCTGAAATAACGGTAAACTTAAAACTTTCCTGTGACAGTCAGCCAGGTTGTTGAGAAGCCCTCAGGGAGAAGTTTTATAGAGTGTGTGGGTTGTTGCTTTGTGGACCAAGGACAGGCATGAATCTCCTGTCTGCTGTTATGGAGTAGACTAGAGTTGTGCCGGGATCACTGAGAGGGTTGATTGAGACCCTAAGTTATAGCTGTGAAGAACTGTTCTCCAGCAGGCACAGCTTTATGGGGTTACCAACTGAGGGCAACATACCTGGACACATACTCGCACACATATAGATGTATCTGACCTGAAGGCTTGTGGGGCTTCCTCAGCGATTCAATCCAGGTAATTAACAGGGTAATTATCTTTCTCGTTTTCCCCACTAAGACACATATAGAGTCACACAAACTCACTACCACCCTTTGCTTGACCCTCGCAGTTCAGTTAACATATTTTCCCTGCTTTTTTACCCACTCAGCTCCTCTACATGCACATACACACACACATCCTTCTGACATTTTGTCCTAATCTTTACATTCATCTGCATCGAACACAGAACTAATTAGCTTGTTTCAAATCAGAGCAAGAACCGCACAGCTCACTTTAAAAAACTAGTCCCTCATTATATTCACACAACTGGAGTAGTGTGCCAAATTCCTGCTTTTAAAAAAAGAGGATGTTTGAGAGATCATGATTACTATTGGCAAATGTGGTCAGCACTGGATGACACTTCTTTGTAGTGACATGGAAAAAAATGCTGTAGGGTTTAGCCTCCACACAACTGCTGTCAACTAAGCTCAGAAACAGACAGGAAAATGATGTGAAAAAGAAAGAAAAAAAGGGAGAAAGTTTGAGACTGGGTCAACTTTGTACACCCTTGTCAGATGTTATTAGTGTACCAGTTTCACCACTGTAGCCTCGTTGCCACAAACAGCTAGTCTGACATACAAAACAATGTACACAGGGCTTATTTGTCCTTGGGCACATAAGAAGGCATGTCAAATAGAAAGTCAAAACATGACAAAAAAATATGTGTTACAGGTTGTCAGAGTATTGTGGAGGAATTCTTCACACTTCTTCAAGCCAATAGTATAAAAATAACAAATGTCTTTGTTGTAACTTGTTAAGCGTATTTAGAGATAGACTTACAATATATTGTAGGAAGAAGTAGCCAGTCTGAGTATCTCAATCAAGCACAATCTCACTCTCAGTATGTATAGTATGTCTCATGACATACTATCGCAGGACCACATGGCGTCAATTTTACACTGGTTATTATTCTTTTGTTCAATTTGCCTCGGGGCTAGAAATGATGTCACACTCCAGTTAACCATGTTCCTCTTAGAAGTTTAACATCCAGTAGGATTTGATCATTGTTGTTCTAACTGACTGGGTCAGCTTTTATTGGTTATACAAGATGATAAGAAAGCATTACAATCTACTTTGTGCATGCGAACACTGTGGCCATGTGTTCTACAACGTGAGTGACTGATTTAACTAGATAGAATGACAGCCGTGCAAATAAGCAGTATATTACGGCACCTATCCCTTCTTTTTATGTGCAGGGCAGCCATGTTGGATTTTGAGGTCAGGCTGATGAGCTTTCTCAGACTTTCATGTCAGAATCCAGTCTCAAGACTGTTCGCCAAAGAGTGGCGAAGATACATTTGACTTAATCACCACAGACTGTTTCAAACAAGGCAGGGCAAGGCAGGTTTATTAGGCAGCTCATTTCATATACAAAGGCAAGTCAATGTGTTACAGGTTGTAAACTAAAGTGTACTCCCAGTGGCAGGGTAATACCACATGAGCTAACCCACCAAGGCTGGAGACTAAACAATACTGGAAAGGCATATGTGAGAAGGAATCATCATATAACGGACCACAGCACCCTCCCTGAACCAAGTCCAGTAATCTTCACAGTGGCAGACATCCACAAAAGGCTGTCAGGTATGAAGAACTGGATAGCACCTGGCCCAGACATGATCCACACAGACTGGTTTTAAGAATCTGACTCCTCTCCATGAGCGCCTAGCAGAACAGATGAACTAACTGCTGAGGGATGGAACCCACCCTGAATGACTGACCAAAGGGTTCTGATTCTGAAAGATCCCCAGAAGGGAACAGTCCCATCCAACTATCAGCCAATAACCTGTCTCACCACAACATGGAACAATACATGACAGAGACACAGAAAGACATTAGTAAAGGTACCAGAGGAGCAAAACACCAGCTTCTGGTTGATAGAATTGCAAAAACAGACAGACAAACCTGTGCACTGCCTGGATTGATTACCAGAAATCCTCTAACTCAATGCCACATGGATCCTGGAATGTCTGCAGCTTTACAAGGTCAACAGCACTCTTAAAACCTTCATTGCAAACTCAGTGAGTCTGTGGCAGACCACTCTTGAGGCCAACTTCAAGTCAGTTGCGCAAGTCTCCATCAAATGTGGCAAATACCAAGGAGAACCTCTGTCCCTGCTGCTGTTCTGCATAAGTCTGAACACCCTCAGCCAATTGATCAACAAGACCAGCTATGGCTACTGACTCAGGAATGGGGTCACTATTAGTCACCTCCTCTACATGGATGACATCAAGCTGTACGCTAAGAGTGCGTGAGACATTGACTCACTGGTCCACAACACCAGGATCTACAGGGACATCTGAATGTCATTCAGACTGGAGAAATGTGGCCGAATGGTAACAAAGAGAAAAAAAGCCCATACTGAGGGCATTGCACTCCCAGAGGGCAGAATAGCAGAGGTTGAGGAGAGCTGCAAGTACCTTGGCATACCACAAGCAAATGGCAACCATGAAGAAGCCACAAGAAAAGCTACAACAGTCAAATATTTGCAACACGTAAGGCAAGAGTCCTGAGAAGTTGGCTCAATGGAAAGAACAAGATCTGGGCAATTAAAAGCTATGCCCTGTGATCAGATATAAAGCTGTGATAATAAGCTGGCCTTCGCTTCTCTTTTCTTTTATCTTATCTTATCTTATCTTATTTTATCTTATCTTATCTTATTTTATCTTATCTTATCTTATCTTATCTTATCTTATCTTATCTTATTTTATCTTATCTTATCTTATCTTCTTATCTTATCTTATCTTATCTTATCTTATCTTATATTATCGTATCTTATCTTATCTTATCTTATCTTATTTTATCTTATCTTATCTTATCTTATCTTATCTTATCTTATCTTATCTTCTTATCTTATCTTATCTTATCTTATCTTATCTTATCTTATCTTATATTATCGTATCTTTTCTTATATTATCTTATCTTCTTATCTTATCTTATCTTATCTTCTTATCTTATCTTATCTTATCTCATCTTATCTTATATTATCTTATCTTATTTTATCTTATCTTATTTTATCTTATCTTATCTTATCTTATCTTATTTTATCTTATCTTATTTTATCTTATCTTATCTTATCTTATCTTATCTTATCTTATCTTATTTTATCTTATCTTATCTTATCTTATCTTATCTTATCTTCTTATCTTATCTTATCTTATCTTATCTTATCTTATCTTATCTTATCTTATCTTATCTTATATTATCGTATCTTATCTTATATTATCTTATCTTCTTATCTTATATTATCTTATCTTCTTATCTTATCTTATCTTATCTTCTTATCTTATCTTATCTTATCTTATCTTATCTTATCTTATCTTATCTTATATTATCTTATCTAATCTTATCTTATGCCCTGGCTCTACAACAGTCCCTGCTTACTCCATGAAACTGTCATTCATACTGATGACTTTTAACATGTTAGAAGCTTTATTTTGAGAAGTCACACATGGAACACACATGCTGTTTCTCTGAACTTAAATAAATATACAAACTAGGGTAACTTGACAAGTGCGTTGAGAAAATGAGTGTGTGGAGTGATTCTAACCTGCAAGCACATGTTTCTCTGTAAATGAAATCCAGTATGAATAAGAAATCAAATTTTCCATGCTGGTTATACTCACTGATAAATATGGCTGTATATGTATGTGACTGGTGGGGATGTGTGTTGTGCCGTTGTGGGCAATTTGTTAGTGCTAAGTGGTGTTTTGTAAAGGGGGTAAAAACGGCCATAATATATTTAGCTATGAAATGTAATGGACTTCTCTTAAGCATGGCTGCTTTGTCCCCAGTGATTTTGTAGCAGTTCAGCTGTTTTCTATGTAGAAAATGATTTAGTTTGGCCATGTGAAATCATATTGACATGCTACGGGACAGAGCATAAATTTGAAAACAGTTTTATTCCTGCTGCTAGTGCTACATCTGACAAGTAAGAATCAAGGGATAAAAGGGGACATTATATTTTTGTTTATTTAACAGATGATAGAGTCTGAATCCATATTTAAAGAGCTGTATGTGACTTGATGTGATGATACAGCAGGAAGGGCAGACCTCCAACAAGTAAAAAAGAGGCAGAGCTGGGCCTTTGTGTGCTCCTACCCAGTTCAATCCATGCTCATCTTAGAGCATCTTATAGCCTAACATCATTTGTCAACACTAAAAACCAGTCTGCCTCGCTTTGGCACATTTTGCTTCCCCCTTCGTATCTTTTGAATGTGCATTTGCTACTTGGGTTGTGTGGTGGTGTGATAGACCCATCGTCTCATAGCAAAAATGTTCCTGGTTTGAGCCTCAGCTGGGGGTTTGAGTCAGACCTTTTTGTGCGGAGTTTGGATGTTCTCCCCATGTATGTATGGGTTCTTTCTGGGTTTTTTCCATCGTCCAAAGACATGCATGTTAGGTTAGGTTGATTAGCATTTCTACATTCTTCCTGGGAGTGAATGTCAGAGTGAATGGTTGTTTGTCTCTGAGTGTTGGCCCTGTGATGGACTAACGACCTGCCTCTTGCCTGGTAATTGCTGGGATAGGCCCACTGTGATGCTAATTGGAATAAATATAGAAAATTGATGGATGAATTCATTTTCCATGTGCATTCATCTTCTCCTATTCAGATCCCTTAAATGTGACTAAATAATAACAATGGGAACCTCAGAGATATGTCCACAACCCTCTGAATGACTGTTATTACTATACAGATTCAAGAAACAGCTGGACCAATTTAATCAAAACAATGCTGCAGGCCCTGATTGCATTAGTCACAGGGTCCCCAAGCCTTGCTATCCAGCTGTCTGTAGTCCAGTAACACATCTTTAACCTAAGTCTGTTGCTGAGCTGTGGATAACATATTGTTTGGTAAGAAGGCCTTTTATCTGGTCCAAACAACTCCAGACTAGTTGCTAACAAGCAATGAAGGAATTAGACATATTGGCTCACCTTCAAATACTTTTGAATACTGTTTTTGACCCTCTTTAGTTTGTCTATCGTATGTAGGTGTGAATGATGCTGTCATCTATGAAGTAGCTGTTATGGACACCGCTCATTGCAGACAGCTGTGGCTCATCCTGAAGCTGGACAGCGCAGACGGCTTCCCCTCACCTTAAAAGGGAGAAGCCGTATAGCACAGAAGGCTTCCCCTCAGCTTGGCAGAATTATGGTGGCGTTGCTAGTCTGTGTGTTTACTGTGCTTAAATGGTAGCCTTTTGTGTCGTAGACTACTTCGAGGTTTCAGCAGGGTTAAACCCTGGCTGTTTGTGTTTTCCCTTGTGGGAATAAATTGTAGTCTCGTTTTGGTTGGGCTTTACCTTCGTGTAACACACAGCTTGTTTTGGCTTTGCTTTGAGTTAGTTTGTGTTTTGCCTTTTGATTTAACCTTGGTGTTTAGATATTAGAAGACAATGGTCGTATGTGTTGGGCTAGGTTAGGATATTTGGTTGTGAATGAATTTCACTTAAATTATTGGAACTGCAGCACTTTTGTTATTTAGTTAAGTTCGCCGGTTTGTGTGCACTCTTTTGTTTATCTTAGTTTGGCTAATCAGGCGGATTTTGTGTAAGGTTTTAATAATAACATTTTGGCTTTTCTTTCAGCAGTTTCACTAACCCCAACACTGGATTATGTTTGACACCTGGTTTTAATCTTTATTTATGCTCACCACAATAAAACCTGCTTTGTTTCACTTTTACATCTGTCCATGGCATACTTTTTTGTTACTCCCTCCCACACCCCTAGAGTGGGACGTGACAGTAGCATGCTCAGCTTAATTGCATGGGTACCAGTATGATAATCATGCATTTTGATTTTCCCATCACCTAATACCATCAACTCATTTCTGTTGAAAGAGAAATTACTCAGTTTTACTTTAGTTTTTGCTTGGGATGCTGATCCTGTATCACACAGACATCCATTTGTGCAGAGGAGTAGAGAAACATGATGTAAAGCTACAGACCAGAGGCCAAAACTGTGTGTTTTAACGACAGAGTCATCAGCAAAACTAATTAAGTCTTTTTAAAAATTGCACTCCATCGGTGTAGACATGATCTAAGAATCAACTGACACCATAGTGACTTCAGCATAATATGTAACTAAAACTAAGATGACATCTGTATCAAAAGGCTTGGCTTATAGCAATGAAAGATTCCCACAGTCACAATAACTGTGAGAAATTTTACCTATTGACGGTACAGCACATATTTTTTATTATTTGCTAAAACAAACTAATTAAAATTAAAACCTAATTAAAAGGGCTGCATTCTAAAGGCAGAGGAAGGTATCTTTCCTGCAGGTGCCAGTCAAGCCAAATGCTGACCAGGCCCTTTAAGACTACATAAAGTGCTGCACTTATTAGCAAAATTGATGCTGACATTTAGGGTCAATGTTTGTCACTGATATTAGCAAATTTGCCTTCAAAGCTAAGTGTTTAGCTGCTGTTTAAGTGTGTGTGTGTGTGTGTGTGTGTGTGTGTGTGTGTGTGTGTGTGTGTGTGTGTGTGTGTGTGTGTGTGTGTGTGTGTGTGTGTGTGTGTGTTGTTTTTGTTTGTTTCACCTTCAATGATGAAATTACTGATATTGTAGGGACCAGAAGTTGTTATGGGAACCAAAGCAGAACAGAGAGAATTTGTCTGGTCCTGGTTAGGGTAAGGAAAAGGTGTCAAGAGAGATTGGGTTAGTGAGGTATATACATGGATTGGCAATAGTTAGGGTTAAGAGTAAGATAATGATTAGCCTATAAACAGCAATTGGAAGTCAATGCAATGTCTTAATAAGGGTAGCTTGTGTGTCTTTGTGCCTGGACTAAATACTATAATGCTGTCCACACCTGCAAAAGCCCTCCAGAGTACTAAATAGACACTCACTGTCATACAGATTACAAGAGAAACCACTCCTGACCCACCTACAGACCTTCACTTTACCACTTACCATTCTACCCCTCCAGCCCCACCCTGCAGGTCTGCAGGCGTGACCATTAACAACCCTCAGTGAGTCACTGTAGGCACACAGGAGGGGAGTGAGGGTGCTATGAGGGACACAGGGAGGAAGAGGGGCCGAGACATTGAAAACTACCAAGGGAAGAGTGAATTTAAATCAGCCTTCACACACACAAACACACACACAATTGCTCACTTTAGATTTGCAGCCAGTGTGTGTTGCATGAAAACAAGCCACCTGGCACCCACAACCAGGCCGTCGCCCAGGTCAGTGGTTTAACTGGTGACAGCAGACATCAGAGATTAGGCCTGGCTGCATGACGACACCCAGTGAGAAGCTGTGTTTTCTCTGCCAGGAGAGGGAGTGTTTGTGTTGAAGATGATTGCATGGCTTTATTCATTATTAGTCCAACTATCACAAATGCCAAAACAAAGCATTCATATTTTTAACAACATAAAAGAGTACCTTGATCTCTCATTCATCTCTTGGTGATTTTTGTGACTCTTAGCTGGCTTGGATGGGAGTCTTCCTTTATTCATGACTCACTGATGAGTCTGTTTTTGACAAGCTGCTGGCCAGCAACATGTCTGGAAAGTCAGTGGAGGGATATTCCAGGGTTATGGATGCACCATGGAGTGATAATTGCAACTTGGCATGTACTCATGCTTAATAAACGAATCAAACTTTATTTAGGTAAGGAAGTGATATCAGAATACTTATTTGATGGCTAATAGGAATTTCCCTTTCAGAAGGTTTGTATGAGGGTGTTACAGCCTTCTAAACCCTTGTTTTTTTTTCTTCCTGAAAACACTCATGGAACTGCAGATCTGGTGTACAGAGAGAGATTCTACAACCAGTGGCAATCCTATATTTCCACAGTGTGGGACTGAATTCTATCCTCCAAGATAACAACACTTACCCTCACAGAGAAGAATTTATCATAAACTACCTCAAGACTTTGGGAGTGGCAAGAATTAAAGGATTGAATGGCCTACCTGTAGTCCTGACTTCAACCACAATGAATTCTTATGGGATCAGCTTTGACACACTGTGTGTCCAGATGTGACCAACACAACCACATTGGCTGACTTGCACTGAATGCTGGTTAAAGAACGGGATGCCATCCCACAGCAGTGTGTGACCAAGCTGGTGGCCAGCATGGGGAGAAGGTACCAGTCTGTTATGGCTACTGATGAACCTGTTTGTTAAATTAATACATCATTAAATTGCCAAAAATCTTTTTTTTCCCTGACACTTCTATCATCTATTACTTAAAATAACACCAAATAAGAGTCAATAGCGGAATAAGCTGTTTGGTATTGGCATAGAAGATTTGCCAAAGTTTTCATGGGTGCAACCCACATACTCAGCTGTGCTGCTCATACCACAAATGTGTTTTCCATTGCTAATGTGGAACCATTTAAAAAGAAAATAAATAGACTTTCCAGTGATTTAAGATTTATTACCAAGACATATTGTTACAACAAAGAAATTATCAACCAAACACAAATTGTATATATCCCACATCTACCTCCCATAGTAACACACAAATATATTTAGTGGTCTGATGAACCAATAATTGCAACAACATGTTTTATGTGTGACTTTCAGAACCACCACAAATTATTGTTATGGGGAAGATCATAGCAGAAAGGTTAGAGAGCATACCACATGGGTGCAAATGCCCTGAGCAGCAAGAGCCTGTTTTGATTCCCAGATGGTTATACCATTTGTATTACATCATACCCTCTGCTCTCTTTCCACTATTTTCACTATTCTACTGTCTCTATGAATAAATTACCTACAAGAAATTCTATAAAAGAAAGAATCACTCTTGGGTATAGTTTAGTGGATATCATGCAGGGGAGTACATTATTTTAAAAAAAGAAAAAAAAAAAAAAAGGGAGATATTTTTACTTGTAGTTTAGATAAAGCGTTTTGTAACTCTTTCTTGACACCAAAAATTGCCAATATTTCCTCACAATCTTATTTAAAACTAAATAAAATTAAGATACTGCAAATGAATGTAAAGTATGTGGACATCATTTCTTTGAGATATACTTAAGTGTCACAACCAAGCTTTTATAAGGGTGACGTGTGTGTGGCTAGAGACAGTGGGCTTGAGGCGGCATGGCGGTTGGTATTGACTTTATTCGGTTTGAGGTTGATGTTCACTTCAATGTTCTGGCCTCAGCTAAGTAGATGCAGACCTGTAGGCCGGGAAAATATTCCTACTTTCCAGTGTTGAGCAGCTGTGGGCACAGAGCCACAGACTGAGAACATACTTGTAATGTCTGCCTGCACACACACACACACACACACACACACACACACACACACACACACACACACACAGATTTCAGCCTGTAAAGATATGAATAAGGGTATGCTCAAACTGAAACAGATGAAAATATGTGCACACATACACACTTCAGAACACCCAACATGTTCAGAGACATCAGTCTGCAACCAAAAATAGCGGTCAAACTCACACACACATTTCTGATATAATTTTAGTGTGTGACATTATCAGACTGCAAACATGGCTCCAGTGTTCATACATCTGACAGCCACTCATATATCACAACCAATACTCAGTCGTCAGTCTGACGCATGGTGGGACTGAAATAATGCAGGCAAGGTATTTTTTTATGCTCATTTGAAGCTGCATTTCTCATTAAATTGTGACTTTATTCTACATATCGTCTATAGCTTTATCTATAGCTCTATAGCTTTGCTTTTGGCAGTCTCTATGTGTGGGTGCAAATCTGGTCATTGTACTGTAGTAGTTGAACAGCTGGCTGATCATCTGACTTTATACAAACATAAAAACCTCATTGGGTTCAAGCAAAAAGATTCATCTAAAGAATTACCTTAAATCACTTGTTTTTGTAGGGTCTTTTGTAGGTTTGCTTCATGTTTGCGTTTTCCTCACCTTTTTGTTAAGCAGCGAGTGAATATGTACACTACCAGTCAAAAGTTTGGACATACTTTCCTATTAAATCGAATGGAAAAACATGTCCAAAGTTTTGACTGGTAGTTTAACTTTCCACTCCTTATGCGTTACATTCTTTGCCTCCAATTCTATTAAACACAGAGGCAGTGTGCGCTTGAACAATGCAACTCTGCATGTATCGACAGTGTTTGATGTGCTTCACCTTCACAAGCATGGTGTGATTTTGTGTGCAAATCTAATATTGACCACCACTGTGAAGTGAAACATTTTTACACCCCTGTCATCTTTGGCCCCCAAGTCACAAATCATTCAACTATTTTTCATCAGTGACTTCAGGTGAGATTAGGGCAGGTGAATTTTTGTTAAGAGCAGAGAGCCAGGAGTTGGCCTTAAGCACTGTTACTTGAAAGACCATCAGTTGCTCTGGAATTCAGGTTTTTGATGCTACTAAAGGGGGCCCAATGAGTTTGAAAGTAGTTTAAGAGGTTTAAGACTAGATCTGTGCATCACACATATTAAAAACAGCAGTACCAGGCATAGTCTGTGAGCTGATATTGGCTCCATATGTCAGGAGAGATGAATAAATAACCCACAATGGGATTTTTTTTTTTTTTTTTTTTGTCTTATAAATCAGAAAACCATCCATTGTTTTGACATATTAAAGTACAGAGGTAATAAACCATAATGTCACATAGTTTACAGCAACACAGTCAATTACCAGATGTAAATTACCTTTAGTAGACCTCTCTGTCTAGTTGGGGATGAGTGTTAGTAATAAGCTACTGTTTAGGCTTGACTCTGTTTTACACTCACATATTAATTTCATTGTTATTTAACACGGTTTAACCACCACATTTGGGGTTTTTGCACACGTGGATCCAGTGCTAGTTCAACACTGGTGCTTTAACCAGTTGGTTCTAATTAAGAACTGGTTTGGTTTTCCACAGTAAGAGAAACACCATAGAGCGACATCGCTATGCCACTTTAAATGACTTTTGTAAGAAATGTTTGTGCTTCCCTCCAATGTATTCTGTAAAATTAATTTCTGTATCGGTCCACAGTTTCTTCTCACAAAAACAACAACAGGTTGCAACATCAGGCTTATTATCCCTGCAAACTGATCTCTAAATATCACTAGCTTGGCTTTAAAATAATATTTTAAACAGCAGCTGGTGTTTGTGAACCAGTTTGGGGGCAAAATTTATTGTTGAGAATGTTCTCCCATGGGAACTAAAAAAAGGTGGTGTAATTTAGCCCTAACATAATTGTTTACTAACTCTAACTACGTAGCTTCAAATTCTACTCTTAACCACAGGATATTAATGTCAAAGCACAATCGGGAAGTGACCATTTTTTATGTGTTTTAATTACATTTAACAAAATAGAAACAAAGTAACAAGTAACATTATTTTCATGTCGTGAGACAAATATATTTTATTCCTTTTGTTAATTGTTTTCTAACTCCAATTACCTACCTTCCCCTTCATGTCTTCTTATGAGGATTTTGTGGCTTGCTGAAACATCTGCATGCTCATATTTTCATCTATGTGCTCATATGAGTTGTTTTTCACTCGTGTTGCCTTTATGGGCAATAGTTTGGAGCAATGCTTCCAAAAAATGTTTCTGCAGGGCCCCCTTTTCATCCACAATAATAATGTAAAGCCCCCCTATATCGCTACCACTAAATACCAACTCAAAATAGTATTGTTATAATCCTTAATTTATTGACTGCTGCTTTATTATAGTAAAAACCAAACCAGTGGGAAGAAACCTATTATTTCCTCTGCCATTTTTTTTTTAGACAGGAAACCTCTGCACACTACTTTATATGAGATAAGTTGAGTTTATGACAAGAATAATGCTATGTGAAACAGCTCTGCTATTGTGACAGTTGAGTAGTTTATTTCTAAAGTAATCAACAGGCTTTTTAATGCATCAATGGAAAGAGAGCAGTCTGTGGAATTAACACATTAATTTGTTAATTAGTTATTACTCATGCCATATTAAAAATCTAAATTTGGCACTATCTCAGTGAGAAGACCTTATTTTTAGTGTGTAGGTGCTTCATCATGGCAGAGAACCAAATCCAACAAAAACCTTGTTCAGAGGATGGCTGAAGGATTACCCATTTCAAAATAACCAATTTGTCCCCATGTTGATAAAAGTGGTGAAAGAAAAGGGAAAAGGATGGTGTAGCAAGCATTAACAAAGAAGCCTGAAAAGGATTCAGTGGAGACATTGGGAAAGAAAATGACCAAATGTTCTGTAATGGCTGCAGAAAAGCTGACATGAGCAAGTGTGAAAGTCTTGACACAACATCTGTATAACATAAATAAAAGCAAGCAACTGTTTAAACTCTAGATCCAACACTGAGGGAAAAACAGAAACTTATACCAACTATATCTCAGCAATGGCATTACAATACCATAAGGTGTTTCACTTTTCTATGAGCTGTGCAACATCTGGAGGGTGAACACAGACCAAAGTTCAAACAGTGCAGCAAACTGAAGCAGTTCCACTTTCCATCAGCTCCATCTCTGTCTGTCATCACTGAGCACTGCAGTGAGGTGCATAATGTGAAACAAATCTTCACATTGGAATATCTCCCTGTTTCTGTTGTCAGTTACTTTCCTCATCTAAGAAAAAAAAGAGAGAAATACTAGATGTATCACAATCGTGGTTGCACAGTTGTAATGTAAACAGTATAAATTGCAAAAAGCTGACATAAGCACCATGCAACTTTACAAGAGGTGCAGGCCCCCTATTATTATGCAAATGCTTAATGCATGCAGTGTGGCTTACAAGCACAAGTGTCCCTGAGAATAACATTAAAAATGATACACACTTTTCTGACTTGTGCTTCATCCAGTAGGTTTGCCACTTTTTTTCAGTTTTAAATTTTATCATCTTTCATGAGCCTGTTTGTTTCACATAAATAGAGAAAAGCATGAGAAATTATTTTCTGTTTCCATGAAGTAATAAAGACAATAACTACTGAATTAAAATGAACATCTTAATGGTTTCACTGGCTTTAATAGCAAGTGTCATAATACACTGCCTGAACTGTCACACTCACCCTCTCTGCTACAGCTAGAAATAGCACAGATAGTAAGCTTTTGGACATGCCACAGGCGACAGTTTATGACAAAGCTGAGACTACAAGAAGCTTGTCAAAGAGTCATTTGTAAGCAGCAAATTTTCATCAAGTGTGAACAGACAGAAGCAGTTTCACCCTCTAAGAAAACTGCTCCTGGAAAGCAGAAGAAAAAGAAATATTCGACATGAATTTTGCACTGTCAGGTCAAATAAAAATGAACCTCAGGGAGAAATAACGCGTCCACAGGTAGTAGATGATACGCACATATGTTCGTGTCTGAATCTTTGTGTGTGTTAAAACGACTCATTGGTGCCGCATGTGTGAATAATGGCTGGCGGATTTGTCGCCAAGCGCACGAAGCATCACATCATGGTGACACATCTCTGTGACAGCTCCCAGCATAAGCAGTGCAGCTGGACCTTGACTGTGATAACTGGTGACAAGGAGAGGGAGAGGAGAAAATCCTAAAGAGGTCGCACACTTGTAGATAGCAGCTGTGGGCTTGACTTTGTGGCTTCACAAAGCGCTTTGAGCAAGAAACTCTGATAATGCAATTGCATGAAATAAAGAAACTTTGTACATTTTATATCCTCGCTGCATGGTCGGAAAACAAGTGTTCTTAGGCTTTTTCAGTAAAGTCTGCAATTCAAGGGATTCATTAAACCTTTGTCCCAGTTTTATGTTTGTGTTTGATTTTATTCCATGTTTATGTGCATATAAGCACCTGTGTCTCTCTTCTTCACTGTTGCAGGCATATCTTTTCCGACATCTCCGTGAAATGTCATCAATTTACTGTCCTAATAAAGAGCTCTAGGTTGTATTTAGCTTTTAAACATGCCTGTAAAATACATACACACTCTTTGAAAGCAGCAAGTATAAGTGTGATGAAAAACCATTCTGCAGGCTTTAGAAAAGGTCTCCCCTTCCAGGTTATGAAGCTAGATTGTCTCATTGTTCATCTTTACAGCTGTCAGTTAGGAGGCGAAGCTCAATGCGTTCGTCAGCCTTTTCTTTAATAGGGAACATAGCCTCTTTACACAGCCATTGATTTACCTCCTTCACCCTCACTATCTCCGCTTACACCTTGAGGTTTGATCAGCACAAGTTAGATAAAATTTGCCCCAGCCTGTCTGTGCATGTGTGTAATGAAAAACAAAGGAGATATTGGAAATCAAGAAAGACAATGACACACACAGTGTTTTGTGTACACATACACTTCCACCTCGGCACATTTGTGCTTCTGTATCCGGTCATAGTGAAGCTGAAAATTGAGCAGCTGTATTGTATCCTGTGAACAAAAGAGGCCCATTTGTATAAATTTGGCTCAGAGATTTGGCTTTCAAATGCGCCCCTGGTGAAGCAGATTTGATTACACGGGTATCTGTTGCTCTGCCTCAGTTGATAAAACAAGCCTCCATCAGCTCAAGAAGTCAACAAAACATCACAAGTAGCTAACTTTATGCTGAAAGAGGGTTCATCTTAATAAAGCTGTTTGTGTCTTCGATGATTTTTTTTTATTTATTTTTTTTTTATGCAGATTTCAGACAATAGCAAACACTTCTTTCTCCACTTCATCACGTTTTTTTTTTTTTGTTTTTTTTTTTGTTTGTTTTCCTTTTATTCTCAAGGCAATTGACTTTTTGGCTGTGCTATCAAAAAAACATTTTTCACTGTATATTTGATAACGGTAGTCTGATAAACATAACTTCATATGGTTACATAAACTATAACTTATTGTCATTAATAAAAACTGTTTTTGTTATATAAGTTATTCTATATTATGTTACAATGTTGGATGGCCACAGTTTGTAATAATAACATAAATTTATGTAAAAGCAATCCCTATAAGTGAAAAAGTCCAGGCAACTATGCTAAAAAAAAAAAACATAGTTTTTGTACTACTTGTAAAATATATACACATTTGTGAAAGTACCAGTGGGCAATTGATGACAAATCAACAAACATTTCAACAACCCAAAAAAGACTAGAAAATATAACAAGTCATATCTAGCCCTGGTATTGACCAGATAATGGTTAAGTAATGGTAATGGTCAGTGGTAGGTAATGAAGCGAGACCACAGCAGGTTGTATGTCACAAAATATTAATGTCTGACAGTATGAAGCCACTTGGGGATTTCTCATCCTGAACAAACACAAAAAACTGTTAATTACTGTAGAAATATACTCAACTGTGGTAAATAGCACTAGTTTTACTAAAGCAGCATCCGTCTGGTCAAACGCTCAACTTACCTCATATAAAGCTGTGTGCAGAGTTTCCTGGTCTAAAAAGCCTCATATAGTAGCAAAGGGATTAATACTTCCTTCTGCCACTAATGTGGTTTAAAGGTCCCATATTATACACTTTATTCCCAATCTGAGACCATTCATTAATATCTAAATGAAATATTTCCGCCATGGTATGGACAAATCGACCCTCAGTTTGAGTGCAGCGGCTTCTCTTCACCTCCCTCTTTTTAGCAGCTTCAGAAATGTGCCGTTTATGGTGGGCGGAACCCTGGTGGAGCAGCTCAGCTGTTGGCTCCGCCCATCGCATCGCCCGTCATGAGGTGATTGACAGGTTAGGCCTTAGCGGTAACTAGACGCTGATTACAGCGTAGTGAAGGATAAACAAACGCCGGAACACCGGAACCCATTCCTGAAGCCCCCATTACCGACCCAAACCGCGACGCACGGAGAACACAGCTAGCTACGCTCATCAATCTGATGCACAATGGCACCGGATACAAACAGTAGAAACAGTGACTTGGCTACATTTACAACAGTGCTAATATATTTTCAAGCTATCAGACTAATAAGGCCGAAACGATAAAATAACTGCCAGCTCTTACCTCTCCAGCTGTGTCACGGACAGTTGGTATTGAACCTGGCTTCAGCTTCAAACGGTTGGCGAAGCCTGCTTTCCATGCCCCCATGTTGTGGAAACAGTCCTCTTTGAAATGCTGGCCACAGACATGCAAAACCTTTGGAAGTTTTCCGGGTACATTTCCTCCAAAAATAAAATTAATCCACTCAGTCCTCGTGGGTTCAGTGGATGGAAGTAAAAAAAACGTTTTCGTGTTCATTTATGCAGCCACAAACAGAACAGTGCTTCTGTCGCCATGTCCGCTAACGAGGGTTGCCGAAAAGGATAAACACTGGGCGCTAGGTGATTTTTAGAGGGCGGGCTTTGAGAGCCGGTAAGCGGGTCCATCGCTCTGTGGGGAGTGGTTATTGTCCCTTATGACGTCTTAACGTACAGGCTTTCAAACTCGCTCAATTCAGCGCTTACTTCCCTAGAGGTGGAGCAGGGGGGAGAGAGAGCGCCTGAAAGAGTTTCACACTTACGGGTCTCCTACACATGCGGGGGGACCAGTATGACTGTTCCAAAACCATTAAAAAGTGAATTTTGCATAATATGGGACCTTTAATTATAATTAATAAAGTGGCAGCCAATGAACTTCAGACTGTTTTCATTTCTTCGTGCATTTCATTGTAAGTGTTGGGGTGCATATGTTAGTGGTGGTGGGATGGGGGGCTTGACATTGGCAAAAAAAATAAATAAATAAACTGCAACATATGAAGCACAAAAAAAGGAAAGAAATACCCGAATTTAAAGTAAAATGTTCCCTGGAAATTCTGTTTTGATCATTTTCAAGTGAACAGTTGGGACTACCATCTCCCCAACTTTTCTTAAACAGCAAACGGGTTAGCGTGCAGATGTACAGATTTAGGAGAAAGACCCTTCCTTCTCACCAGGAACAATCTCCAGCGCTTCCGATTCTCTAAGGCCAGAGGGGATATATAATCCCTCCAGTGAGTCCCATGTCTGCCTCAGTAAAATGTGTCCAGAAAACTTCCAAGGGGAGGCGACAAGGCAACATCCTAATCAAATGCTCAAACCACCTCAGTTGAATTATTTCAATATGAAGTAGCAACAACTCCATGCCAAGCTCTTTCTGGTTGTTGTGAACTCGTTACCCGATCTGACAGGCTGAGCCACGTTTCGAAGGAAGCGGATTTCAGCCGCTTGAATTGGCGACCTCACTCTTTTAGTCACTACCAAATCATGTGGGTGAGGGTTGGAATGTAGACAGAGAAGTAAACAGAATACTTTATGTTTAGGTTCAGTTCTGTCTTTGTCACAATGGACTGGTGCAGCACCTGTTTATTTTTAGGAAAAAGGTATAACCAAGAGGTTAAAACAGTTGGGGAGCAACAGTTGTGTTGGTGCAACCAATAAAGCATACACATGGTGCTACAGTGGGATTTAATTTAGAGAATTACATTAGGTGTGGGATCCATTGGGGTGTGGCACAAATCTGTGAGAGTTTATAATTTTGCCATTGGTGATCACAAGTTAGCTTTAGGTGCAGGTGTGGCAAGCATACTGGTACTTAGTTACCGCAGCTTTTTTTTTCCAAAATCTGTTTATTGATTTTCTCATATTAAATTATAAACATACAAAACATACATAAGAACTACCCAGAACACTACCTCCCACCCCCAACAAGGTTCTCAGCCAAAGTACTCAGCCCTCCAAACATAAAAAAAAAAAAAAAATTATAATAATGAAAATATAAATATACATATATACATACACACAACAAAAATAAATAACAACAAAATATATAATATTATATATGTATACATGTATATATACATACATACCCACAATTAGGCATACACACTTACATACATACATACACAAATTAAGAACTAAGATTGAAAAATGAGTATACAGTTTTACGAGGCCTAAATGGAAAGTAAATAAGAAAGCAGAGTTCACTAGGAGCATTCAACTGTCATCTGATCTTTGTTCATGGGAATCAATGGATAGAGTGTCCATAAAATGCAAAAAGGGTGTCCAAATGTCTTTAAATTCTTCAGTTTTCCCTTTCAAAATGTATGTTAATTTTTCTAAAGCTAAGTGGGAAGACATCTCTTTCAACCACAGAGCAGGGTCCGGACTTTGAACATCTTTCCACTTTAAAGCTATTACTCTCTTGGCTTGTAACAAACAGAAATCAATTAGCTTTCTTTTCCTCACACTTGCTACAAATTCCTTAGGGTATATATGAAACAGACATAGTTTAGGTTCAAGGGGAATTTTGCATTCTGTTAGTCTTGAGATCAGGCAGAGGGTATCCTTCCAAAATGTCTGAAGCTTCTGACACTCCCATATACAATGAAGCAAAGTACCCCTTTCTGTGTTACACTTATAACAATAATCTGGAATATTTGGATTAAAATGGTTTAATTTAACAGGAGTGATATAGGTTCTGAAAAGCCATTTATATTGTAATAATTTGCCTTTTGTGTTAATACTCTGAGTTTGGGCCGAAGAACAGGCCTTTTCCCATTCTTCTGTGGTTATATCTATGTGTAGGTCATTTCTCCAAGACGATAAATAAGAGTGGGAGATTTCTTTCGAACTGTTTAGAAGTATGTTATATAGCTTTGATAATTGGCCCCTGCCCTGAAGATGATTAACAGTATACTGTTCGATCTGAGACAATGGGGGTGTCGCATACGTTTTGCTTTGAGCATGTATGAAACTTCTAATTTGTAAATATTTAAAAAAATGTTTCCTGGGCAGGTTATATTTATCCACTAGCTGTTGAAATGACATTAGAGTGTGATCATCAAATAAATCCTTCATTTTACTTATCCCCAAGTCTATCCACTGTTTAAAACCTGCATCTTGCCTCCCTGGCTTAAAGCTATCATTTCTCCATATAGGAGTGAAGCATGATAATTTGATATTTTCATTCAAAAAGGTGTGAGCGTCATGCCAGATAGATATGGTATTTCTTAAAAAAGGGTTGTGTGTTTGCTTCAAGAGGGTTTTCCTTTGTGCTGAGTACATGTAAGAACAAAGTGGAAGTTCTGTTGAGCTGCTCTCCATTTCCACCCAGATTGGAACATCTTTGTTCATAAAATAAAACATGGCCGCCCGAAGTTGAGCTGCCCAGTAGTAAAATTTCATGTTGGGCAGTCTAAGCCCTCCCCTGTCAAATGGTAAGTAAAGAAGGGAAAGACGCAGTCTAGGGCGCTTATTGTTCCAAATAAAGTTAGTGATGATCTTTTTCAATCTGTTAAAGAAAGAGGCTGGAGGAGGAAGAGGGATCGATTGAAATAAATACAGAAACTTGGGTAATATTGACATCTTTATGATATTAATTCGCCCAATCATAGAAATCGGCAATAAACCCCATCCATCAAGCATGTCCTCCACCCCTTTAACCAGCGGGTTGTAATTGGCAGACAGAATGCTGTCAACCTCTGGAGTTATTTTTATCCCCAAGTATGTAAGCCCCTCTGTAGCTATGGCGAATTGAGTTTGAATCAGTGGGTGTTCCCTCTCTTCTTTATTTAGCATTAATAAAGCACTTTTAGATTTGTTAATTCTATATCCCGAGAAAAGTCCAAATTCATTTAAAATATGGTTTAATGCTACAAGTGAGGTGTCTAGATTTGATATAAACAGAACAATGTCATCCGCAAAGAGAGCCAAACGATGTTCCCTTCTTCCAATTGTAATCCCTGTAATTTCAGCTGATTGCCGTATGGCCATAGCTAAGGGTTCAATGGCTAGCACAAATAATAATGGAGAAATGGGGCACCCTTGTCGAGTGGATCTATATAATTTAAAAGGGGTTGAATATCGGTTATTAGTTAGAATTTCTGCCATTGGTTCTGCATATAATAATCGTATCCATTTTAAGTATTTTTCTCCCAATCCAAATCGTTTCAAAATGTCAAAAAGATAACCCCATTCAATTCTATCAAAAGCCTTTTCGGCGTCTAATGATAGAATTGCATGCCCTTTAGTATTTTGTTTTGTAAATAGAACATTCAAGAGCCTGCGAGTGTTGTGGAAGGCTTGTCTGTTTAAGACAAAGCCATTTTGGTCGTTGTCGATAATACTTGGGAGAAGAATTTCTATTCTTTTAGCCAGAGCTTTGGATAGAATTTTGGTATCACATGACATCAGTGATATGGGACGATACGATGTTTTGTCTGAGGGCGGCTTGTTCGGCTTTAATAACAGGGAAATCGTTGCAGCTCTCATTGATGGAGGAAGAGATCCTCTTTCATAGGATTCGTTAAACACTTCCAAAAGATGTGGAAGCAGTTTGGTTGAGAACTTCTTATATATCTCTACGGGTAGGCCATCAGGTCCAGGGGCCCGCCCACTGTTCATACCCATCAAAGCATGCAGCAACTCCTCAACAGTTAATTTGGTTTCAAGATTTCGATTAGCCTCTTCTGTTATGGTTGGAAAATTAAGTCTGTCCAAGAATCTGTTTTGGTCGTCTAATCCATTTGGACATTCAGATTTGTAAAGATTTTCATAATAGTTTGCAAAGGATGCATTTATTTCATCAGGATCAATTAATTGTCTACCATCTCCAGACTTTATCATATTGATAGCTCTTTCTGTATGTATCTTTTTTATCCGCCATGCCAATAACTTTCCCACCTTCTCTCCATGATCATAATATGACTGTTTTAACCATAACAAGTTTGAGGCTATCTTGCTAGTAGTCAATTCGCTATATTGGGCTTTCAATCGAAGCAACTCCTGCTGTTTTTCTGGGATATTTTTGTGGTAGACTTGTCTTTCTAATTCCTTCACTTTCTGTTCAATTGTGTTCAGTTGCTCGTGATATTTTTTGGATCTATATTTAGTGTAGCTTATTATTTCACCTCTTAAAAATGCTTTAAAAGCTTTCCATTTTATCGACGCGCTGGTTTGATTGGTATTTATGAGGAAATATTCGTCTATTTTCTGGTCAAGAAATTTCACAAAGTCAGGGCATTGGAGCCACCCAGATTGAAAACGAAATCTGGGTGGAGAGGAGAGTGCCTTAGGAAGTTGTACAGTCATTGAGATTGGGGCATGATCCGAAAGTAATATGGCATCATACCAGCACTTTCCAATTTTGGACAGTAGCGTGTTTGAGATCAGAAAATAATCTATCCTCGAGTACGTTTTGTATACACTTGAAAAGCATGAGTACTCTCTTTTATCAGGGTTAAGACACCTCCAAGTATCTGTGAGATTAAGTTCAGCCATAAATTTTTTGATAACTTTCCGTGTTTGTTGATGAGATACGTCGAACCCCGTCGAGCGGTCTACTGCCGGATCCAAAACACAGTTGAGATCACCACCAATCACGTACTGACCCGGATATGTAGATAAGGATAGAAATAGATTTTGATAAAAGGATGGGTCATCTTTGTTTGGTGCATATACACTAACTAAGTTGACTAGGATAGAGTTTATAGTCCCATTAAGTATGATATACCTTCCTGCCGGATCTATGAATTTGCTATTCAGATGGAAGGGAACCGATTTGTTTAACAGAATCATTACACCTCTAGAATGCGAGTTGAAGCAAGCGGCATAAATCTGACCTGGCCATCTTTTTTGAATCCTACCCATATCTTTTTTAGTGAGATGACTTTCTTGAATAAATATTATATTGGATTTCATTTGTTTAATTCTACTCAATACCTGTTTCAACTTTACCAATTTGTTTAGGCCCCTTGTGTTCCAGTTGGAAATCTTCAGATCTATTTTGTTGGTCATAAGATTAGTAGTTTTAGCTTATGGAGTGAATATCAATGTTCTGATCACTAAAAAAAAAAAAAAAAAAAAAAAAAAAAAAAAAAAAAAAACATAATGTTCAAATAACGAGGAGAAATAATCTTCAGCATGAGAACACCATACACTTCCCCAAACGAAGTATATGTAAAAAGATAAACTCTGTTAGTGTGAACTCCGATTATGCGGAACGTTTGATCCTCATTAAAAGGAGCAACGTGGTGTGAACACTGACCCATAATCTAACAGGCCCACTAAATTAGACAAATAACCACACACTCGATTCAGCAGTAAAATAATTAAAGATCTGTTAGGGAAGTGAATGAAATTGTAAACACATTCCCATGTATTACTTGGAACCTCTAAAATAACAGTATCAATAGAGAACACACACTCGCACACAATGGGCAGGATAAAGGAAGGCAAAGGCCCCCATTAAATAACCTAGAAGCTTCATCTCCCTCCTTCAATTAGACTTACACACAGAAATTCCACGGAGGTCAACGTACTCTCTTTAGACCAATTTCGTAAATAATTCAGTGAGATGTTTAGGTAAAATAAAACTCGGAGGGATCAATCAAGCTAGCTTTACCGTGCCGGGTGAAGCGCAGACAATAGAAGGATCTAGATGTCTTTTGTGTGAGTGACCGGACCGGAGAAGATCAAGTGCTCTCCATCTTCCTCAAGACTCAGAGCGGGTGGACCCCCGCGCCGGCGACTGCATCCCACGTAGGTATTGCTCTGCTTCGTGTACAGTCTTGAAGATCCGGCGTTCGCCCGCATGTGTAATCACCAGGTGGGCAGGGTAGAGCATCCCGTAGCGTATATCCATGGCTCGGAACCGGGCCTTTACTCCATCAAATTCCCGCTGACGCTTGCGGGTTTCAGGCGACAAGTCAGGAAAAAAGCCAAGGCGGTGATTTTCGTGGCGCACTTCTCCCAACCTCCTGGCTGCTCTTAGGGTCTTCTCACAGTCCTTATAGTTCAAAAACTTCATGACGATAGTTCTGTGTGTGGTAGAGGACCTGCTTGGGTTTACCTGGCCGACACGATGAGCTCTCTCGATTACCGGTGCAGGAGTGAGCGTTTCTCCCAGAACTTTAGGAAGCCACTCTTCCAGGAAAGCGCCCATGTCCGAGCCTTCCGTTTTTTCAGGGAGGCCGACCAGTCTCAGATTAGAACGTCTTGCCCGGTCTTCTTGTTCCTGAACTTTGCTGCTCAACATCTTGACCGTTTCTTCCAGGCGTTGATTCTTCTGTTGGAGAGTTGTTACTTCATCCTCCGCTTGCGAAATTCTCCCCTCTGCCTCTTCAATTCTCTTTGCATGGGATTCGATATCCACCTTAATCTCATTTATTGCTACCATCACATCAGCAGACTGTTTGGCGATGTCCTGTTTTAGAGAGCGAATCTCACTCAGGATATCGCTATTCGTGGGCATGCCAGGTCTTCCCGTTGTCCCCTCATTTGCGAGGTCCATGCTGCTAGCATCGTTCGTGGAGGAGTTAGCTTCTGCATTAGCCGCGTCCTGGCGTTGCCCCATTTTAGCTGTTTGCTGGCCTGTTTTACTAATTTTAGGCGGCATGTTTTCCACTGTAGTATTAATCAGGCTACAGATAGTCGACTGTCGAGTTATCTGTAGTATTCCAGGTATATTTCAGAAAGTTAGTGGAGCACCGTGGTACCTGCAACCAGTCAGTGGCACTCCATAACCGGAAGTCCAGTTACCGCAGCTTTTACCAAAATCATGGAGTTGATAAATTTAGTTTAGAGGAAGATTAAAGCAGAATTTACAGTATAAAAAACAAGCCAGTTAATTCAGTTTTCTGTGGCCCCTTTCACATACCTTTTCAAGCTGGGACTGATCCGCCTTCATTGCAACTTAGTTTATAAAAGGGAAGAGGCAGAATTGGGAGTCAAAGCTGACCCAGCTCTGATAGGTCTCTGAGCCGTTATGGGAGGTAGTAACAGAGGCAGAATGGGCCCGTCTCATGTATGCTTTCACTCATCAAATTCATACATCAAGTTGGCAATAAAGCATGACATATGTGCTGAGTGAACGTCACAGCTCCTCTGATTCTGAAACTCTGTAGTGATTTATGAAAGGACACTCCAGCACGGAATGAAGCTGGCGAGTTTGGTTTGTGAATAAAGGCTTACAGAGGAATTCATCGTTGCAGCTATATGGCAGAACTGATCTGTAAAAGGGGCTTATGTTGTAAACACACACACACACACACACATCCTACACTCATCTCTATGTGCTGTGAGGAACTGATGAAATAAAAAGCAAACTACCAAAAAATGTAAGCACAAGCTAAGGAGAAGCTAATTGTAAAGTTTTGCTCATGTAGTGAAAATGACAGACCTGACATGCTTTTCCAATGGGTGTGACAACATGAAAACTACAACAGAAATGGAAATGTTTATATTGAGACATTGTAGTATCCAGTCCCAAATACCAGCAAGGTCACATATCTGGAGTCTTCACTTCTCTAACAGCCAAATATAAGTGGTTCTCCACAGAAAGCAGTTCCTCTGGGATGTTACAGTAAAACTCTGAATTGACCTGTGGGAAAAAAATCCCAGCAAGCAGCCTTGTGACTGATGAAGAAAAGACAAATATGCTCATGGTTACTATCCTGACCTAACATACCTTCTTCAGTCTTGGTAAGAGCTCATCCAGTGAGGGCTGCTTTCACTCATAGCCATAGAGCTGTCAGCAGTGATGTTCGTCAACATGAAGGTTGGGGTCAGTGTGACACAGAATTTGATGTTTTCTCGCTGCAAAGCTTGAACTCCAGGGTAATATTGGAAATCCAAGTGTGGCAGGGAGCACAGGAAGTGTTTTATCACTGCACAAATTTATTTCTTTGAAGAAAATAGATTAAAATAGCACATTCAAAACATGTCATACACACTTTTATGGCCATTGCTCTTCGGTAACATTATAATATTGCAATGCTAAATAGCTACAGACACATTCTGAAGCAAAAGAAAAGTTTCTAAAGATCATGTGCTGCCAAGCGTACGCAATATATTTTCTTGCTGGCACACTGACCTGTGGTGAAGAGCTACTGTAAGATTATTTTCTTTCCCTTTTAATTTCTTTTCACATAAAAACATTATGTTATTTCATTGTTTTTTTTATTTTATTATTTTTTTTTAATAATGAATATAACTTTAATTGTCCATAGTTATACATTGCTCATCCTTTGCTATTTTATTTCTCTGTAGCTACCATCATTAAGTGCAGCCATTCCTGACCAAGTTTTCTATCGGTGGTTGAAATGTAATACCTGTCATGGGAGTGCACTTACTGGCCAAGTGCTGGGCCCCTCCAAACACACACACCCACATGCTATTATATATCTGTTTAAACCAGCACAATTTAGCTCACAAGCAGGACTACACAGATGCATAAGTTACATACCCACATGTAACCTCTTTGGTCTAAATCTTAAGTGGTTCTCCCATCCTAGGGTTTACATGTTTTTTTTCTGTTTTATTTTATCTTATTTTATTGTAAAGCTCTTTGGTCAGCCACATTGTTGTTTTTAAGGTACTTTATAAATAAAGATGGTATGGTATGGTATGGTATGGTATGGTATGGTATGGTATGGTACCCTTTTTAACCCTACTACCATCCTCGTCTTTGCTGTCGAACTTTACACATTCATGAGCTCAAACTTATTCTTTATTTATTATTATTATTTTTTGATGCTGAATAACATCAATGCACAAGAGAAAGGCACAGAATGTTTAATAAAGTGGAAATTGTAATGGTAAATTGCATAGAGACTCAACTCCAGTGTGTGTGTGAGAGTGTGATTATCTTGGCTTCTCAGGACCAAGCTCCATTATGTCCACCTGTTGATCCACCCCTCTCATTATTCTAAGATGACTAGAAATCCTCCCATTTATACTGGCTCAGCCTACTGCTGAGATGAACTACCTCACCCACCCAACTATATCATTGCATAAGTGTGATTCTCAGAAGGACAGATGCAGCAGTAACTTAGCAATATTGATGTTGGCTCTGGAATTTTTTTTTAAAGGTTTTAATCAAATACATCAAAACATAATGTGACAGAATCCAAAGTGACACTCATATGGATAATGTGCTATATATAATTATATCTTCAGATTTGCTTTCAAAAGATGGGAAAGAGCTCTCGATGAGGCGGGAGAGAGATTTGGAGATGCTTTTTTTCCTGGTTTAAAATGACATCTTATTTTTGGCTTCTTAACAAGGCTGACATGATCTGAATGCATTAGGCTGACTATATGAATGTGTGTGAGTACACTGTGTGGGTGTCCCTGATTGCTTTCGGTAGCATTATTAACCTCTCTGGTTGGGAGCTGTAAATGAAATGTCAAACATCATATCAGTTAGGAAGAAGTTGTCCTCTGTTTCCATCTATCACTTGTGCAGTCTCTCCTTGATGGTGGAATATTAGAATTCATGTAGCAGGTGTATAACTAGCCATACTCAGATGGTCTGAATAGCAATTAAATGACTATTTCTACAGAATCCTATCTTGCACTCAATAGATTGATATGCAAATGAAGGTAAATGAATCTCATCCCTAAGAAGCCGGCCTCACCTGGCTGGTCCATGTTGGGCTGTCAATCAGCAGTCTCATCAGCGGGATTGCACAAGCTTTAGCTCCTCACACGCATCCCTGTGCATTAGGTCTGAAACCTGCATCTATCATTATCATACTCTGATACTGCCATTACAGTATCTTTTCCCCTTTGTGGCTCCACCTTCTATCCCCTCGCCTGAGGAACGAATGTGAAATTACTTTCCATTCAGAGGAGAAAGGAAAACAGAGATTTTCACACAGGGTGTGGAGCTGGAAGACAGTACACCTTCAGATGCCGACACAAAGCTTTGTGCTCTGGCTACGTTCGAGGCTATCAAGTAATCTTTTCCAGTGTGTGACCAATCAGTGGAAAATCTGACTTCCTATTGTCCTTGTTTTTTTAGGAAATCTTTGATTAGAGGTTGTTTTTTCCACATTCGACTGTCTGCCCTGATCATTCCAGAAAATCTCAATCTGCTGCCAGCTTCAGTGGCAGGTAGTGACAGATAGAAGAATGGCTATGAGACGTTCTGACCAATTATAAGTCCACAATGATGTAGAAAAATCCATTAATAAAATGTATGAATTATACTAACATTTAAGAGTTACACTTTTTTAATTTTTTTGTATTTCCAGTTGAAATCTTCAGATACCAAAAGGGTAATAAAAATGGCACAATTACCTGGCATATACTGTTGTAAATAAATGTAAGCTCGAATCATACAGCTTTTTCTCTTGTGTCTCGTTCTCTGCTTTCTTTATAAATAGTTGCATTTCTGACTGTTGGGTTGGCCTAGTGGACTCTCAATACTGAGAAGAAAAACAAGAAAAAAACACAAGTATCACATTACATTGTCCAAACAAAGACATGCCAGTCCATCTATACCACTTTCAAATTTAATGGCACAATTTTACAGCTTATCATGCAATTCTGAGATAAAATTGCTACAGTGATACCTTTCCAGGGTTGTAAATTCAAGCCCCCTTCAGTGGAAGGCTATTATAAATCACTGTGCGGTGTTATTTAAACTGGACTGGACTGGACAGGATTGTGTTTAATCTTCTCTCTGGCATGTGCTGCTGTCAGTGTGGCTGCATACTACAGCACAATTTTTGGTGGTTGATTTAAAGCTGTCATAGAAGCAAATTACACTTCATTTCTTGATATTTAGGGCTAAGTTCTGTCTCTGCAAATCTCCTTTAAGGCATACACTGTCTAAGTACTCTTTTGTGCTCCACAGTTTTCCTCACCATTACTGGGTGTAGCAGTAAAACATGTCTTAACAGTGTTTAACGAACAGAAAAAAAAAAAATTTTGTGTGTTTTTATTGCATTTTCGGTTGAATTGTAGCTGCAGCCTCTGCACTTGTCTGACAGACAAAGCTGGACATACATACAGTTAATCCCATCAGTGGAGCAAGTGGACTTAGGTGAAGTGACAGCTATGCTTGTTACTGTGAGTGCAATAAAACTGTCACAAGGAGCAGTTTACACGTCAGCTCCACATCATCAGTTTCCCCCTTTCAATGATCATTTCCACCATAAAGTTGCAACAATTTGCCCCTCTCTAAGCAGCCTTTCCCATTCATAAATTAACCAAACAATGGCTTAATCTCACTCTGATGTGCCCTTTAAGAGGAAGTGTGATGCTAACTCAGTGGTGTTTTATGTATAGTGTAGGAAACAAAATGTGTCTGACATGTCTCGCAATCCCCACTCAAGTAACATTGTGTGCCATAGTTACACAATGTCACGCACGACAAACACACAATTTAAAAATATTTAGACATGTTGCATTTTAGCATGTATTATTAAGTGTTTAATGTTCATGCTGGTAAATCCTACAGCGTGCTCATCGCATACATCATATTGTCATCACAACTTCACACTGTCATTCTACGGCACTAGCTTTGCCCATGGAAGCACACACAAGGTGGGCCTGTTCGCCTTTGTGACTGCCTCCTGTACCAGCTCAGAAGTATATCAGAGTTGGATCAACTCTGATCCCCCATTCCACTTCAGCCCTTTCACAAATCTCTCTAAAGGTGTTTGTTTGTAAGCAGGGGAATGAGAGAGAAACTGTCGGTGTACCAAAGTGCTACTGCAGTCTGTTTAAACAAGTTCAGGAACAACACAGGAATCAATAGTTTTGGTTCAGGCTCTGTGTAAAAACTTCTTTGCAGACTAAAATCTTGGGATAAGATCAAATCAGGCAGTTTTTCAGGACCAGTGTGAGCAATTGTCTCCCTGACAGCTCAGCATTGTAATCCATATGGCATGAATGCCTCTAGCAAAACAGAGGAAAAGAAAAGAATCTCTCATATGAAGTAGCCTCCATCCATGAAGTTAGCTTCATCCACCTACCACCAAAACTGACAACCATGTGATTTTTTTTTTTTTTTTTTTTTTGGTAACCATGTGAAATGCAAAGACTAACCCTAGAGCCAGGCTATGGTTTGTCCTTTCAGGGTAGAAGTGTAGCAGTGCTATAGGCCAGAAGGGCAAAAAATAGTTTGTTGATAGTTAAAAATACAAAGATTCTTTTTTTTTTTTTTACATTTATTTGTGTCTGCAAATAGATCTTAATTTTCTAAACTCAAGTCTTGTGAACATGTGGTTAGAACTGTTAACCCAAACTTTACAACAATTTTCTTTAAGGGTGGATTCACACCAGGATAGTCCAGTCGGTTCGATTAGGTGAGGAATTATGACAGTTGATGCACCTTTATTTGGTTTAGTTTGCTTTCACACTGTATTTTACTGAAGTGAACCAAACCACCTTGACAACATCATGCAGTTCCAACTTGTCGCTAGAGGCGGTATTCCAAATGAACCAAACCAACATGTGCCCTACACAAGTTTCAAAGGAAGTCTTTGAAGAGTTCACACTGTGATGTGAAACAGAGTTAAACAGACTGTAAAAGGAACTGTAAGGACAGGACCTGATTCACCTGGATTCATCTCAGCAGGCAGATTAATGGCCCACGTTCACACAAAATGTCAGTGCAGAAACTTTGCACATCTGCTCCCGCTTGTGTGTGTGTATTTGGAGAAGATCCATACATGCATACGGTGTTCCTGTATGTCTGAATGTGAAATCAGATTTAACTTGGTCAGCGGGGTTGTTGCTGCAAGTATTTGGCTACGGTTGCTTTACGCTGAGGTATGTGAGAGTGTGTGTGTGTGTGTGTGTGTGTGTGTGTGTGTGTGTGTGTGTGTGTGTGTGTGTGTGTGCATATGTCTTTTGGGGTAGGTAGGTTGGAGCTGCAGGCCTTGACTAACAGGTTTTTTAACCTGGAGACATATGTGTGAGAGCTGAGCTATATGTGTGCACTTTGCATGCAAGTGTGGTGTGTGGGTCTAAGCCCACCTGCCGATGGCCCTGATAAGAACCTTTTGTGGCCAAGTTTCCAATTTCAACCACAACATTCACAGGTTGGACACCACCACAACATGATTGGAACAGCTGTAATTACATGTACATATCAAGATGTCAGGTGATGTATCTTCTTGATTGCTCCCTGAGGGTTCTTGGCAAATAAAAATCATTTAGGAGGGCTAATTATCTGTGAAACGATTTGTGTGTTCCCACAATTGAGTGAATACAGTCTTACTGTTGAACACTGGTTTGAGACACAATGTTACTGACAGCAAAGATAACAACGGCAGAGTAGAAAGTCTGGTTGTTTGCCCAGTTCTCCATAGAGCGGATGGGGTTAACACTCCAGGCAGTCCTTTTTTAAGCGATCCGTGGAAAAGCTGAGTAACAGTATGGAGCCTAATGAAATGGATTAGCATGTTTACATTTGCATGACTTTTACAGGCTATTTTCACACTTTTAAAACCCACTGAATGGAAAAGTAAACTATTAACACAATTTAAGTTGAGAAGAAAAAAGTGTATAATGTAAAGATATATTATAAATACAAGAAAATAAATGTGATCAAATCAGTCATGTCACACATGAAACTTAAGGACATTTTTGTCAGATATAGTTGGTCTTCCATTGTTTACATGAATGATACAGTCATGTGAAAATGAAAGTACATTGTTTTTCAAGTCTAAGTGCCAAAATGCACTGTGTGGAAAAACAAAGTAGGCCAACACTCTTACTGCTTCCATAGAAATTAAGAAGGTAAGTAGCAACCAGGTGCTGCTAATCAAATGCACTTCATCAACTGATCACCAGCAAATGTAACCACCGTTTTAAAAGCGGACGTTTTGGAAGCATTTCAGGTGAGTACAAACACAAGCCAAGGAGGAAAAACGACAGTAATGATCTTAGAGAAGCAGCTGTTGCTGCCCATTGATTTGGGAAAGATTATAAAACCATTTTCAAACAATTTGGACTCCATCGTGCTGCAGTGGGAAAGATTATTCGCAAATAGAAAATATTCAAGATAGCTGATAATCTTCCCCGAAGTAAACATCCCAGCAAATTCACCCCAAAGTCAGACCATGTAATGGAAGAAAAGTCTAGAGTTGCATCTCAGACTCTACAGGCCTCAGTCAGCAGTGTTGGGGTAGCTACTCTAAAAAAAAGTAATTAGTTACTAGTTATTTATTACTTTTGTAAATTGAAATGAAATTACTTTACTCGTTACTGCATTTGAAAAGTAAGGCCACTACTTATTACTTTGCTTTACCATTTCTTAATTCACCATGTAGACATGGACAAACTTCATAGCCGAATCATCACTGCCTGTCTACATAGTGTTTACTGTATATTGTAAACAAAATGGCTTTAAACCATAAGAACAACATCCCTGTCTGTGGGAAGAAATGGGCACACTTGTCTCATAATCATTTTATCTAGTATTTTTCTAAACCTATATGTCAATAGTTGACAGGGGGAGCATGTCTCCTACAATGACCCCTGCAACTAGCTTGATAAGTTCTGTCTTACCGGCTGCTGCGCTTCAGGAAATGTTGAAAAAAGCTTAGCTTGTTTAGGCGGGTCAGCGGCTGAAGGACTCCTTCCACTGACCGGCGAGCAGCATCTTTCGCCACAAGTTTGGACTGAAACTGGACTGAACTCAGAATAATGCGAATATCGCCACTGACCAAAAGCCTGCATTTCCGTCTCCAGCTCCATTTTTCTTTTTCCCTGGTTGGCGCACAATCAGCTACGCCACAAAACTCGATCTCTATGGCAACAGGCAGCAGCATGCTCGTAACACTTAAATCAAATCAGAACTTTACACATAGGCCCACCCAGCTTGAGTAGGGCAGAAAAGCACGTTACTGTGGTCCAGTAATTTCACTACCAATATTTTAAGTGTAACGCACTACTTTATTTTGTTACCCAAAAAAGTAATATCATTACTGTAACGTTACTTTGTAACATGTTACTCCCAACACAGTCACTCAGCATGTTAAAAATTAAAGCTCATGACAGTACAAGACAAAAACAAAACTAAGCAAGTATATCTTGCTGGAAAGAGTTGCCCACAGAAAGACCCTCCAAAAAGAGCACGGCAGCACAGCTTAAGTTAAGTTAGGTTGCATCTCAACAAATGTCAAGACTACTAGAAGAATGTGTTTTGGAGAGACAAGGCCTAAACATATCATTTCAGCACAAAAACCTAAAACTTCATACTAACTCTCAGGCACAGTGGGTGGATGGGGTGATGATTTGAACTGGTTTTGCAGCCACAGGACACCTTGAAGGCATTGAGTCAAACAAAATTACCAAAGTATTCTTGAGTAAAAGGTGAGGTCATCTGTATGACATTTGTCAAACAACACAAAAAGGATCCCAAACACACCAGCAAATCTACAACAGAATTTCTAAAAAACATAAAATAAAGAAGTCAAAGTGTTGCAATGGCCCTTTAAAGAAATATTTAAAGAAATAAGACTTCAATCGGACTGAACTATTTCAAAGAGACCCTAGGAGAGTTGTGCATAACTGAATGCTCACAAGCTTTAATGAACTGAAGCACTTAATCTGCATTTCGGCTTAGCTTTTGTTAAAATAACAGCATAACATTCTATGTGTTGTTCTGAGGTTGTACACTATAAATAAATAAATGGATAACTAAATAAACTGAAGCTCCTTTAGCTTTAATCCCAGTATGGTTTCACTGTAGTATGATTTTAATAAGTTTAATGAAATGTAATATTTATTCAGTAAAGAATGGTTTTCACACAGATCTTCTTTTATGATATCCCAATACAAAAAACATCTGAGCCAAATTCTTCTAAAATCTTTAACTCTGTAGATTTTGCTATTGTATTATCTTTAAACTACAAGGGTAGCTCCAAATAACCTCTGGGCAGACTTCTTTATGCATGTTTGTGTATGTATCTGCCCAGGTTAACTGTTAACTTTAACAACACTGTCAATCAGGGGAGCGGAAATTAGTTTTTTGAGAATGAAACCTGTGTTAAAGGACTGAGAAAGACCAAGAAAGAGGATGAGGAAGGCAGACAAAGATAGACATGACCTCTCATATTCATATTTTCAGGTTATTTGACATTTATATTTTTAGATGCTGTCTACAGTAACTCCAAACTGTGACATTCTGAAAACATTTCCCAGCCATCAAGCCAGTATTTCAGGATAATGTTACAGGAAATTTCCCCTCATGCAGAAAGTGCGGTTATGACACACAAGAAATCAGAGCCAGTTAGTGCTGTAACACAAACTTGCTCCAGTCATGTGCAAAGAAATGCTGCTACATTTTTCCAGCAGGCAAAAATACAAATGATAAATCACACATGATAAATTTAGTGGAAGTTTCATAATCCGTGTGCTGTTTGGAAATTCTCTTTGTGATAAAATGCATGTATGCTCCACAAATCACTTTAATAATGGTTTTCATTCTAAGTGATTATGTGTGTTTGGTGTTATTGCACTGTCATTTGAAATTAAGCAGCTTTAGGGGTTATAGACCTCGACAGTAATAAGAGGACAATTATGACGTGAGGAACAAATAACTCTTTTTTTTTCCGCTGCTGTACTGAATCTTAAATTGTTAACTATTTAAACAAAACCTAAATAAATTCTACAGAACATGTTCTGGGTCTGACTCTTTAGAATCTATCTAAATAATATTTTTGTCCATTTAAAATTTTTGAAACTGTTGTTTATTTCCAATTACACATCAACACTGTTAATTAAAACTAAAATTAAACTAATATATTCCTGATACTAAATAGTTTAAAATCTTTGAAAAAAACTACATATAAGGTCTTTTTTGGTGATGGTTATAACTTTAAAGGTCCCATATTATATGTTTTTCAATAATTTCATATGGGTTTCAGAGGTCCAGCAACATTGTTTTCAAAGTGTATTACCCCAAATTCAGCCTTGGTCCCTAATTTCAGCCATTCCAAATGTGGCTCTAGTGAGCTCTAATAAGAACGGGCTGTTTCTGTGTCTGAACCTTTAAATGTTCATGAGTGGTGCCAGTCCACGCTCCTCTCTGGAAAAGGATCTTGTTTTTGCCAGCGCCCACTCAGTGATTTTAGAGGGCAGGCTCAGCTAGTCGGGAGAGCAGGTCAATGACAGCATCTACTAGCGTGGGTAGTGGTTATTTCCCTTTGTGAGGTCACGAAGAGAAAGATCTCAGTCACCTGTGTGACCATACATTCGCTAAAAAGTAGAGCAAGCAAGTCAGAGCGGAGACAGATTTTTCTCATTTTTGGGCCACATACACAGGCTATGAGGACACATGACTGTCATAAAACCTTTAGAAAGTAAATTTTGCAAAATATGGGACCTTTAAAACAGGCCAATAGTGAATAATGAAGAAAGAATAGTTAAAAGAATGGGTGCTGATTTTCCCAACAGATCAAATGAGGTAGAAACATACTTTCAGTACATTTCAAGGCACACATCTACGTTTCCACACATAAACCCACACAAAGCAGTGCCAGTCTTATAAAATCTGGTGTCTGAGTCAGCCTCATAGAAAGTAGGTTTATAACTGGTGTCTAGTTTACCCATTCTCTGCAGACATAAAGATTACCAGCACTGGTGTGAGTGTGCTCTACTTTTATAAGACCCAATTTCTGCTTTAGTAGAAAATTGACAATTTGCTAGGTCACGCTTTTTTAAGTATCAACCTGTTTTTAATTTTTTTTGTTTTTGTTTTGTTTTGTTGTTTTGTTTTTTCTATTTGGAATTGGATAAATCAATATTTTAATGTTGACCATAGAACCAAGTCCTTCCTCCAGTGACTAACCAGCAGACAAAAGTATTATTACCTCATTGCAACTTCTCTGTACTCTACGGAGCATTTTAACATATTTCAGTTCATTATCATGATGTCAACACCCCTAGTTTTCTGTCTAGCTTTCCCTCAATCCCCCTTCTAAATATTTTTCTACATTCCTGGAGAAATCATTGATTGAATTTCAAGTTTGTCTATTTGTCTCAATCTAATCTCCAATGAGGTCATGTTGTAGCAACAGCATGCCATAGCAGGAGAGCGCCCTTTCCATGGGCAACTGCTTCCATATGAAAGTGTGATATAAGTCTCTTGAAGTCATGACTGTGACCCAATGTAGTGAGGACTCAATAAGAACTGAATCTGAATCTGAAGTGAACAATATTGTGGCTGATAATGTGGCCACAACCTCAGCACAAATCAGTGACAGCACAAGAGGTGAAGGGGTTACAATACCATTTACAGACATCCAAAACTAAAAAAAAACTATACAGAATTTAATGTCAGATTTTTGGGTCATAAACGTGCAATATTCAGCCCAAATAAATAAGTAACAAAAAAAAAAAAAAAAAAATGCATTCGTCAAGTTTATGAAACCTGAGGGTTCCTCTTTCCTCAAAGGCTGCAGGTCTCCGACAATATACTGCAAAAGGTTTTCCAGCTGAAGACAACGGAGCTGTTGCTACTGTACATCATTATTTAGTTTTGGGTGGGAAAGGATCTGCTTTAGCACGCCGTTGCCAAGTCCTTAGATTGTTTTTAGAGACATTTATTTCACATACCTTGGAAGGCTAGTCGGGTGCTTTATTTCAATATGCTGCTTCAGGTTTGCAGTTGACGTTGTTGATGTCCGGAGTTGCTTGTTGACACCTGGCGGGCAAAGTTTACACAAAAAGATGATTTTTCTCTCTTCTTGATCATCACTGACCTTTAAAAAAAATTATTTTAAGTGATCATTCGAAGCTGCTTTAGTGACCATTAAAGCAGAGGTAATGCTGCTGCCGTCATTGAATTTTGCCTCCATGTTTTGCAGTTTAATGACGCATGCACGGTGCAACTCTGTGGTGGCTGGTGTTGCCAGATTTGCCAGATGTTTTTCATCTGTTAAGGCCTTTTTAAGGGGTGTTTTAAAC
Source organism: Melanotaenia boesemani (assembly GCF_017639745.1). Lineage (NCBI taxonomy): Eukaryota > Metazoa > Chordata > Actinopteri > Atheriniformes > Melanotaeniidae > Melanotaenia > Melanotaenia boesemani. Next base: position 13,175,443 of record NC_055685.1, read on the forward strand.
GGGATTTTGCCTGGAAGCCTCCATGGAAATCTCAAGTTCAAGTGTGAGAGAACACCATTCACAAACACCAAAATGAGCTCGCTCACAATAGCATTTATCAGGCAAAAATACAGTGCGATCAGCTCGCGTTCCCCCAAAATATGAACGAGTTTGTGAACGATCGTTCAATGAACTCGTTCAGGCACAACACTGAAGGTGGAAGTATGTTATTGCTCCTTCATTTTTGAAGTTGGGTTACATTTAATAACGTTGAGGTTGTCAGTTTGTTAATGTTTGCAGCACATCTTGTCCCTGCATAATGTGGTTTTCTTAAAGAATGTAGAACTGTATGTGTCTGTGTGTGCTAGTGTTTGTGTGTGTGTGTATGTGGGTTGATGTGTGTATAAAGGGTCAGGAATTGTCCTCCCTTTGGGATGATCTACCCACTTAGATCAAAGCAAACTTCCAAGACAAACTGTAGAGCGTCCACTGTTCCGGACACCGCCTGGAAAATCCCACACACTGGAACACAGTCACCATGGGAACTGAGCGCTTTTGTGTGAATGTGTGTGCTTGAGTGTGTGGAAGTGTGTGCACGTAAGGGTGTCCTGCGGCTCATTGAGACCTTTTATGTGGGTCACACATAGAAAGCTTGTCTGTTACGTGCAATGTCACACACTTTGAAGAAGTACACACAGATACTGTCAAACTCTTTTACTATTTTTCACAAAGAAAAACACACTCACAACCATCCTGCTTGATGGGCAGCGGTTCATTGGGCAGGTCCTGTGGATGACCAGCCTGCAATGGTATGTTGCTGCGGTGATTCTTGAACCTGGCCTGAGGTCACTGTTCAAGAGTAGTCAGCATTCAAAAGGTCACTTTGCACCGCCCGATGGGTGGTGACACTTACTAGTTCCTGAACAAACAGAGAATGAAAGTGAAAAGTCTGAACAAGCCAAAGCCTTCGTTCGACTCAGATCATTTGGAGGCAATATTCACAAGAGAGCAATACTGAACAAGAAGAAAAGGAAAAAGAGCAGAACCTTTTCGCTCCATAAATCTGTCATATTGCTGGGTTCAGTTACTACAGAAAAGCAGTTTGGAGGGGAAATTTATGTTCACTTAAGACCAAATATTTTACCATGTTCTCTAATAATAAAACCTAAAGGATAAAGTAGATAAATGGACAATAATCTTCATATTTCTTTAGTTCCTGATTAATGATCTGATGAACAACCATAAACAAGAGTTATTATTATTCAATAATACTATGTAAAGCAAAGTCTGTTCTCTTCATACAAACAACACAAAAGATCATCTGTGTGAAGTGTTATTGCACTGAATAACTGTTTTATTGACCTTCAATGGTCTTGTCAAACAGTGCAAACAAAATATCCCATTCACTCTATGGAGCCAGCAACTTAGATAAAACCTCAAACCTAACACAGCATGTTTTTCCTAAAACTAACCAAACCAGAGTAAAAGTGAATGAAACATGCTAAGACAGACTTTGTAGTTTTTCTTTTTAAAATAGAAATTCTCATTAATATTATTATGAAATAGAGCATAATAGTCTTATCTGACAGGAAAGAGGGCAAAAGCAACCTCTGACTGTTTAGCTGGGAAACTTGTCCTGTTAGTGTTGTTTGACAGATCTTTAAAAGAAATTGATTCATGGGCCAAATGCATTAACAATGACACAGAAATTTACAAGAAATTCCACCATTTTCCATTTTCTATGCTTCTTAGTGAAAGTAAGGGCCATGAGAAAGCTGGAGCTTATCCCAGCAATTAGGAGGCAAGAGGGAGGGTACATACTGGACAGGTCGCTAGTCCTTCGCAGGGCCAACACAGAGAGACATACAACCATTCACTCTCACACTCACTTCTAGGGAGAATTGAGTGATCAATTAACTTAACAAGTATGTCTTTGGACTGTGCAAAGAAGCCGAAGTAATCGGAGAGAACCCACGAGTACACAGGGAGAACATGTGAAATCCAGAAAGAAAGCAGCAGTAAAAGGGAAATCTGATGTTCCACAGCTGAATTTCCACATCAGAGAAAACCTACACTGAAACATATTAACCATCACAGAAACTTGGGTGTATAGCCAAGTTTAGTTATTTTCAAGTTTTTAAAAGTGTTTGTTTTGTCTGTACAGGGACACTTAGCTTTTCAGACCTGGTCAGACCTGCTGGATCTAGGCTAATTTGTTTAAGGGTACATGTTTGATCAGTTAGGGAACAGACCTTAAAGACCTTAAAGGGGACAGTAGATAGAGGCATAAAATTAACTTATCTAAGACAAAACCTCTACTGTAAAACACAGTGGGACAACTTTTGAATGTATACCTCTGATTGCACATGCTCTATAGTCTGAGTTTGTTGATAACCAACCTTGAAGGCTGAAAAGAATCAGATTAGTTATAATTTAAGCAGTGTCTAGCCTATCAGCTATTATTACACATATTTTAATGTAACATCTTAAGATATATGAATGTGTAAACTGGAGACCTGTTTGGTCTTGAATCACACTAGTCATGACACCGTATTTTAACTCTGAACACCTGTAAAGACTCATGAGTCTCTTTCATGGCTGTAAAACTATTTGGGGAGGAAAACTGCTAACAGGTAGGCCTAAAACTCTTTAAGAGTGCTCAAAACTTTTTACAACACTATATGTCTCAAAGAGATTATTTTGCCATGATGATGCACACAGACTCAAATGATCAATAAAGGACTCAAGTTGTTGCTTCAGGTTCATACATAAATCTGCATGAACAGCAACAGTATTTCAGTCACATCCTTTCCGACACAACATTAGTAAAGCAGTAGTTTATGGTTCAAGTCAGAATAAGTGGGAGCATTAGACTTTCTACATCTGTATGGAATTTAGTATGCTGCACTGTGCATTTCCTCCCCAAAGGTGGAATTGCAGACTTGCTTTAGCAACTACATCCATGCAAGATGATGGTGTTTGTGATTTTTAGTGAAACTAATGAATTAGAGAACACAGGGTGTGTAGAGTGCTTGCAGATCTATAGGGAGCTCTGTCGGCCAAGGGTAACAGAACAGACAGGAAGCCCACCTTGAATTTCAACATGTATTCACACTTCCAAATCAATAATACCACAGCTAGTATGCACAGAAATACTCAGAGGTATGCACACCCACATAAGAACATCTAACAACAAATACACTGATCCAGATTTCAACAGGGAATCTTTTATGTAAATGTTTAAGGTCATAGATGATATATCGTTAAATACTTCAAAGTAGAAAAATTGAGTTGCTCATTTTTTTACCTTTCACTCTGTCAGTGTCCAAATCACTCCTCTTTTCTAATTAAAGTCCAATGTATACAGATTATATTCTGATAAATTCCAGATGGACATTAGTGGAACCATGTGTTTGCAGATTTTATCAATTCTACCATCAGAACATGTTGAGGTTCTTCTGTTATCACTTCCTGTTTGGGACAAAGAGTCTCCATCTCTGAGCTTTTGGAGTGCTTTTGATTGCTGTACTGTGAGCAACAGAAAGCAGGAAATGAAATGGGAGGTTAGATGATGGGGAAGAATAGTTTCATGATAGTTTTATAACTTATCGGCTTGTCAGAAATGCTTTTTCCCCCTACATCTTTTTCACTAGATATTAACCTTAAACATGGGTGGGATCAACTCATCTTTACAGTTGTACAGCTAGTTTTATATTGGAGGGTATGTACAAGTATATTGCAACTTCTGTTTGAATCATTAACGATCAAAACCATTTGTAAAGTCTCTCTGATGTCCATTGCATTCAGTAAATCAGCATCTTGTCCAAAGATGTTTCAGCAGACTGTACACATCATAAGCTTCACAAGCTGCTTATGTTTAGGTTAAATTAGGCTAGGTGTTTCAAAATCAGCATAACATTTGTGCTGTAATTAAAAAGAATAAAAATTCTGTAAGTTTAACTCTGGGTTAATAAATAAACTGCGTTTTTGCCCATAGGTTTAAAACCACTGATTTAAAAATGATGATGGTAGTAAGAGGGAACCTTAACAGTTTATATTTCCAAGCACATGGAGGACAACCTCTTCACTTTTACTAAAGCATTGTTACACTTCATTATATTCTGTTAGAAATGTATTTTGCAGCTATATTGGATGCTGAAAATAATAAAGCTACCAAAGCAGGAGTCAAAAGCGGAATTAATAAACATTATGCAACTATATTAAACGTGTTCTTAAGGAAATGTTTTTATCATACGTTATGTCAGGCAAAGTAGAAATACACTGAAGAAGATGGAAATGTTAAAGCTCTGCCCTTGAGTAATGTATTCAGAAGGTGAAATTTAAAAGGATCAACTGCAGCTTAAGCCAAAATGACCACAGAATAAAATATCACTTCTCTGGGATAATCATCAAATCACAGCTCTGGTTGCCTGTGAATCCCAGTGAATCTGTCAGTCTGTTAGTCTGTCCATCTGGCTGTGTGATTGACAGGCCTCCAGACAGTCTGATACTGTATTCATTTCATGACTCTGTGGAAAGACAGACAAGGAGATGGCAAAGTCACTCTGATCAGTAACAAGAGCACATGACACAAAAATTCATGTACATGCGCACAAGCAAGCAAACATGTGAGGATATGTTTTAATCAATAAAAGTAAATTAATACATTTATTTTGAGGAAAATTTGTTCAAAGATGTCTGTAAATGAGTTCTCAGGCTAAATCTATCTTTTACCCACTAAGAAGAATTATTTCCTCTGAAGTGTACATTGGTCATCTATTTGTCATCTATAATTAATCTAATATTTCTCTTTGAGAAAAAGAACAAAACAAATTACCAACTGATTTGCAAACTAACCCCAAAGCCAACATTAGAGATATTTATATGAAATATAGTTAGTATGACTAATAAGTATGAACATTAACTGAATTTATTGGTTTAAATTTAAAAAATATATATATACTCTGCTCATCACAGCTAAAGCCGGCATAACATTGATGGCGTTCTAAGGTTTGCTTTAGACATAAACATTTTAGGATACAATTGCAACTCACTCTAGCATCCAATGACTCCTTGACAAAATAGCTCCTGGAAATCATGGGGCACTTACTCCTTCACCATGATAAGGCGGCAATCCACTTAAGAGTGGAGCTAGGATGGAGTGAAAGATTACCTAGCACACAGTGGCCACGTCTGCAGTGAGTCTGTGTAGTGAAGCCAGAGCTCAGCTGAAAGGAAACCCTGTTTATTAACTTGCTGATGTACGATCCTGCCCTTAGCTAAAGCCATGAGCTGTAGGAAAAAAGAAAAAAGAAAGAGATTGCAAATATGGACTGCCAAAATTAGTTTCTTCTGAAGGGTGTTAGAATTTTATTATACAGGAAATGATCAGAAAAGCTGCTTTTCCTCCCCATCAAAATCAAACAGGTGAGATTTTTCGGCTATTGGGTCAAGATGTCTTTAGGACAGTTGGCAGGGAAGGTGGTTCAGAGATGTCTCACTAGAAGGAGACCCTGGGACAGAACCAGGACTCACTGGGAGATTATATCTCTCAGCTGGCTTGATTCATGGGGGGAGAGGTCAAACTACTGCTCCAGGATGGATGGATGGATGGATGGATGGATGGATGGACGGATGGACGGATGGACGGATGGATGGATGGATAACAACAATCACATTCATAACATGCATCATGTCCAAAATTGCTGTATAATTACTAAGTCACTTCGTGAACTGAATCCAACACCACAGTGGGAAGAGAAAGTTCATGCAGTGGCAGCTCTGCATGATCAAAACTTAAATATTTAAATTATGGGGTGACCAGATTTGAGCTGGTTACTTTATGAGGTCATGCAACACATGTGACCATGTGGATACACACAAATGTGTCAACATTCAAGGTTACTATAGTATAACAAGGAGCTTAATTCAATAAATAAAGCATAGGCCTAAAAATTAGAGTGGCATTCAGTCCACTTTTAGTGTGGTGGATCAGTTTTGGCCAAGTGTGTTTCTATTCAGTGTTTGTTGCTTTATATAGCAATGATAATATAAATATATGTATAAATATAAATACACAAAAACAATAACCCTGTGTCTTCATGCTGAGCTGATGTGAGCTTACAGCTCTCTGCTTTGCATGTCATGCACTGAGCTTCCCAATCATACCCACCAAGAGAAAATGGATTTTTTTTTCTATAGTTTGTAAATTTACATTTACTTTTCTCCATTTTCTAGCTTTACTAGATACTGGACACTCTTTAAAACTCTTGAACAGCTTCCCTTCCTTAGAAAGGAAATAAATTAAAATGGTTCATTAAAGCCATCAGTCCAAAACATGAACATCATCTTTGGTTCGTCTTGTTAAGGTGTTTGTGCAAAACTACAGAGAAAGTCAAGGAGCTGAAACCTCTCTCCAGAAAAACTTTGAATGACTTGGTATTCCCATGGTTGCAGAGCCCAGAAGAGTCTATGAGGAAGGAGAGTGACTCGCGATTTCTCCGCAGTTTGACAATAATAAGCAAGTGTGAGGAGTGAAATGCAACGCAGATCCGATGTAAACATATTTGAGACTGAGATAAAGCAAAATCCTGGACAATGTTGAAATTCTGGCTGGAGGCATTTTTAAACTCTGAAAAAGAGGACATGTCCTGGTAAAAGAGGATGTTTGGTCACCTTATACAATTGTATGTTATCTACCTACTTGGCTATGAGACTAAACTTGTGGTGGTTGTGTGTCTACTTTTATTGTCTGAATGAGCCCATAAGTTACAAGGTGGTGACAGAATGGACTGATGAGTACTAAATCTTGTCAGCGCTCATGCATGCACTTACATTCACAGATATATATTCAGCAGAGTCAAAAGGGTATGTTTCCTCCTACTGTGTTGCCAAGCCCTATAGAGGATGTTTCACCAAGTGCCATATGATCAAATGGCACAGTTGTCTCACACTCAAAACCCACACACACATACACTGCAAGTACACAGCAAATGCAGATATTCCACATGCCTGGATAAAGTGCCAGAGTAATCATCACACAGATGTCCCCACCCTTTTCCTCACTTGCTCAAAGTCAAACTTATAAAAATAACATCTCACACACATCCACACAAAGACTTCCCGTCCTAGTTTCCTGCCGTCTTTCCTTGATCTCATGATCGTAAACTGAGAATCATGTATGTGTGAGAGGACATGGTCAATATTAGTCACCCTCACATGTACACACTCCATCAGTCAGCACTGCCATTCACACCCTCACTGACAGATATTTCCCACTTTATACTACGGCATGTGCTCAGCACTGCGATGCAGGCTCGCACGACAATCATCCACACATTTCCTGCATTGTTTGGCAGTATGTGTGCACACACACAGGAAAAGCCATATAAAAACCTCTGACCCTCCAAAAGTAGCTCATGATAGTCGCATTAGACTAAATTCTTGATCAAATCATATTTGTGTGGGTGGGGAAGGGAAGCCCTGCTGTGTGGTCTGTTAAACTCAGCCAGAAACACACCACACACTTAGAGCCAGTCTCAAGCAATGAGTCTATCAACCACACGCTCGCAATCAATTAGCTGAAACATCTGTGCGTGGATGAATTTAGGTCTGTGTGTGTGAGAGAGAGAGAGTGGGTGTGTGTGAGTCATAACTGATTTAAATTGAGAAACTCTACTTTCCCTCCCTGTTGTGTCTCATTGTTGGCCCAGACTAAGATCATGCTTCTTTTGCCAGGTCTGGTGTTCCCACACAAGCACACATAAGCACACAAAAACACACACAAACACACACAAGCATTTCAGAGTCATTATTGCTGAAAGGAGAATGGCACTGCACTATTGGCATGTGGGTTAAATTATCCAGGCCTGCTGAGCCTTATAAAATTTGTTCTGTTTCTAAACCAGAAAGACAGAGAGAGAGTGAGTGGAGTTGAGGGTACTTACTAACATATATAGCGGAAAAGGAGCGTAACCGAGACACAGAGCAGTGGTTTAGTTTGTCCCAAAGACAGTGGACACAAAGGGGCATTAAGGAAAATGGAGCATAAAGGTGTATAAATTTGGAAACTCCCTCCTTGAAACAATGACACCTCAGAGAAAAACAATGAAAATAAGCTCATATTGTACAGATAAACAAGTATTTTCTACAGGGTCAAACTGTACATGTAGAAATTCGATTATTTTGCTATGCTTATACTTACTGCTTGTCTTGTGTGTGTAAATGTGTGTGCGAACATAGGGGACTTATTTGATAGACAGATGATGTATGACGACAAATGTTCAAGTGCCTCTCTCCTCCACCCTCGCTTCCCCTCTATCTCTGTCATGACACTCCTCTCTCCTGCAGTCTGGCTATATATCACTGGGAACGCCTATTTACTTGACATTAACACATGCAATGATTGACATCTGTTTCGGCTGGAAACTATATCTGTGTGTGCACCTACTTTGAGGTAACATGTGGGCTGTTTTTGTGTGCTTTCTTTGGGTCAAAGGTGAGTGCTGCATCAGCGCACAAGGTGTCTTACTCCACTGCATTGTAAGTGTCTTGACAGTACCATCTGGGATTGTGGTGATTCTGCAGCAAACACACTCACTTTGCTAAACTAAAACACTGTAATGCACACACACACACATCCAGGAGCAACAAAACCAAAGGTTTGCAAGGTTTTTACAGCTCATGACACCAGAAAGTGACGCATACTGTCATAAAGATTTTAATTCACCTAAGCATCTGTTACTAGTAGCAACCACTCGGATCCATTGTAACTGCAGTTTAGTATTGTTACATCCAAGGTTTGTCCACAAATCTGTGACAACCTTCTTTCAAGTTCTCCCTATATTATAGACGGTATAAAAATAAAGGAATGACTTATTCCCAGGGTCTGAAAAATGATGCCATTATGGAACTAAATGGTTTTATTTCTCATGGCCACTACGAGGTGCCTTCTCTGGGTGTAAAAGATATGAGTGCTTTTCACAAGACCCTATTTTTTTCCTCCTTGATAGTTGCATGTACTGCAATATAGTACAATACAGCTTAATTTTATTTAATTTTTGGTTTTCCATCATGCCATAGGTAGTATGACATTACTGACACTAACTTAACATGTTTTTTAAATGCTACTTGAGCCAAGGCTCCAAGCAAGCCGAGTCAATTGGTCAGAGAGAATCATCACATGTTTGTATTAACAACATCTGGATTAGAATTCTCATGGAAACATACTTATTTTAACTATTATGTGGCTTTAAATTCCAGCACACAATGTTTAACATAAATCACAGATTACCTAATCACCAGATAACTGAAATCTGTTAAATGTGTGAAGTAGTATGCTTGTGTAGAATGTTTAAACCATTTAATCAGTAAGATAATTTCAATGATCAAATCTGAAATGCTTACATGTGCTGCAGAAATACAACAATCTAAAAATCATGGTTTAAATTTTTTGTCTGCTATCAGATTTTCTTTCTAGTACATATATTGCAGGAGTACTCAGTTCAGTCCTATAAAGACCGCAATCCAGCAGGTTTTCAGTGTATGCTTCAACATACCTGAATCAAACTGAATGGCTCAAACAAGAGATGGAAGTGAAGCTTTCTGAACCACTGAATCAATATGAAGCAACTGTCTTGAACACAATAAATATGGGGACATCTGCTGGCCAACTTTCAACATGGCACCTGCATGGGAAATAAAGGGCAATCTGTCAAGAAACAGTGAGGCACAGTTATGTATAACAATAAAGGTTTTATGTGCATTTTGAATTTGAATGGTTTTCTTTGAAAATATCTTAATATTATCATTGTGTTATATTGTGATTGTGCCAGCATCAAATACTGTATACAACAGATTGTGTTTGCTTCTGCACGAGTCCCTCAATCTCTCAAACACTCACTACACAGACTATAACACAAACACTCTGATATTCACACATTAACCACAAACTTATATGTCAATCTAAACTTTATACGTAAGCTTAATGTGTGTATATATACATGTATGTTTATTTAAGAGTGTATGTAAGATGTAAGTATGTAAATCAATATGTTTGAATGTCTATGTGCCAATGTAAGGATATGAATGTATGTCAGTAAATGTAATGAAACACTAATCTTACCTGAATCTCACTTTCCCTGTTTGTTAATCAATTAATTAATAGCAATATTCATGCAACCCACAAAGTCTGGATTGATTGGGCCCATTGATAAGCACTGAGTTATTGATTACCCTGCCCTGAATTCAAAACTGCTGTGCATGGTCGGCAGTAAGTGATACACAGGTGTGACGTCATGAACCTTTATTTGGAAAGTCACGTGACGTCGCATGGCAAAGGGAAGCAACAAGACATCTGCAACGGCACTTCTGCTATGAAAGATTGATGCAAAAGTCGAGCCGTCTACTCGAGCATAACATCACTAGCTCGAACAGCCAATAACAATGACTCAGTTTGAGTCAGGTGTATTGGAGCAGGGACACATGGAAAACATCTAGTCTTGTTTTGTTGGAAATGGCAAGGTCAGTGTCTTAGTGTTAGCTGTCCGAATGTAGGAGCTAATAAACCCATAAAATAAGCTCCAGGTTGCTGCTGTCCTTTGTTAATACACCATGAGGAGAAAACAATGGTTGGCGGTAAACCAAGTATGAATGTGGCATGAATTATTAATAAATTCACTGTAAAGTTTTTGGGATTTTTTGAAAAGTGCTATAGAAATCTAATCCATTAGCAGGCATCTGTCCTCAGTCATTGCTTGATAGGGCTTCCACTTTTTTTTCTTTTGTCTTCTAGGCTCCCTCTTTGTCTTTTTTAACACATGGACAGATGTAATAACTAAATTCATCAGATTTACGGGTATACATGCATGACAGCATCAGCATATTGGGGGGAAAATGTAGGTGTGTTAATTGGATTTCTCATAATCAGGACTGCTGTTATCTGATAAAGCGTATCACATTGTTTTGTTTCTATGTTCGCTTGAATAATCTGATAACTCCAAAAATCAGATAATCAGATTTTTGGTGTGCATGTGAATGGGCCTATTGTTAATTATTAGGGGTGATGATCTGATGTAGCTTCCAACTCCTTTTAACTTGCTGATGAAAACTATGTAGGCGAATGTACATAGAAGATAGAGGACACTGAGATTCTTACAGTATTTGCCAGTATTTGCTTTTCATCAGCAAATCTCAGGTGTAATTAAAAACATCCTACTGAAGTTTAATATCAAAATCACATTGATGCACATATCCACACATAACCACACAACCATACAGACACACACACACACACACACACACACACACACACACACACACACACACACACACACAGGAAGACAGCTGACATCTTCAAATATCATATGTTGAATACATCTCTTGTATTAATTTTCTTATTTTATGTCATGTCATCGAGAACAAGAAAAACGTTCTCACTTCTTGCTGAGTATGTAACAGCCTTTACATGACCGGTGATTTACATCCAGTGTGCTTTAAGAGTAAATTTTAAATATTTTAGCTTTTTGTCCAATCCTATGAATGTGTATGTGTGTTTGTGTGTTTGTGCATAAAACAGGCAGACAGGAAAGATACACTAGGTTTATAAAGTATTAATGCAGACTCTTGCACATATCAGAAAAGCAAGGTTTATTTCTACTGCCCAATTTCAGAGCTCAAATCACAAAGTGATTTGTAGGTATTGATTAAAAAACACAGACAACATATAAGATTTAAATCTGAAAAACAGATCTTTAATCAGGGCAGAAGAAATAGATCTCCCCAGCTTACTTTTCCACTAAAATGCAGCTGAGAGGGATGCATGTAATTATTCTTTTGTATTTGTTTGCATCTCTCTCTACTTGTCTTTTAGTAAAATAACACAAATACTGTAGAGCTGAATTTTGTGAACCTTTAGTCAGATCAGATTAGTCAGATCAACTGAGGACACAGAGCCCTTTGAAACACTTTTGTCCTTACAAAGAGATCACAGGGAGGAGGGGCAATGCTGTTAAATTAAAGATTTTACTTTGAGCAACCATCTTAATTTAGGTTCACACAATACCAAAACCTTTAGTTGAGTTTACCCAAAAATGCTTTGCAGCTAGTTGCCTTACATTTTTAAGCTCATTCAACTCTTTAAACAACTTTTTAACAGTGCACCAATCAAAGTTACAGATCATTTTAGATATATTCTGATATCATACAGAAAAACAAATATCCCTAACTTTTTCTCGGTATAGGCTAGGTGTTGTGTAATGTTCCTTTAATGGCAAAACAGAAGAATTTAAACATGGAAAACGTAACACACAAGTCACTGACAAAAGTCCTTTTCTTCACCTTATGGTCAAAGCTGCCTTTGACTTTAACGCTAGTGTAGGACAGAAAGGCAGGTTGACAGGCAGGTAAACAGACCTATGACATATTAAATACAGACAACTGAAGAAGCAGACAGAACAATCCAGACGGATAAGTCTGATGGCAGTGTGCTCTTTTTTGGGCTTTTTCTTTAATTATTTGCAAGATGAAGGCAGACACTTGACCTTGCATGTGTTTTTAGTTGGGCTATTTCCTCTCACCCCCTCCCTTCACCTCCCTCCTCCTCAATCCCTAGGGCAAAGTCTGGCCCTGTGCACATCCACTTAAAATGACCCTCCACCTTCCAGCCCCCTTCACAGCGCACTTTCACCTTAGTGTTTGTGTGTATGGACATGCTTGTGAGTATGCGTGTGCTTGCATGTGCATGTGCCTTAAAAGTCAAGTGCCTCATTGTGTGTGGAATTAATGATAATCCTTCGTAGTGCTGCAGTGCTGCTTAAGCCCCTCCAGCTGCTTTTTACCTTTTACCTCCAGAACAAGACACATCTCCCTGAGCCCCCTCTTACCTAAAGACCGGCCCAGACCCACAGAAGACAGACAGCTCTCACAGAGGGAGAGTGATGGGGGTCAGTTAAAACCAGTTGGACAGCGCAGAAGTTATGAAAGACTTCTTCAAATCGACAGCAGCTTGGTGTCTCCCAGCACAGCAGTGCAGCTCTCCCAGTCTCTGTATGCATGTCTACACACATCCAGCTGAAGTTAAACTTTTATTTTACACTTTTTGACCTTTCTTACTCTTTTCTGTTTGTCTTTGCCTCACATCACTCAAAATTTTGACAATTTATCCCTCCGATGCGGTGCATGGATTCTTGAAATGTGTGATGAATCAAGTAGTCAAGCTGGAAGGTTTTGAAGGACAAGAAAATTCTTGATCAAAAATAAGCATTGCCATTTCGTACACTTCACACACTGAACCCCCACCTCTCATTAATGCTAGGCTAACAGATGTCTTAACACATTCACTTGCCCCACAACAAGTGTTTGAGAAACTGAAGCGAAGGTTCAAGTTGGATTCTGTAGGGACATGACTAGAGCATTTCTGTAATAATCACAATGGCCATGCTCCAACCATAACACAAATCCCTGGGACTCTACTTCACACACACGCTGCACATGCACAGAAACTCACACAAGCACACACACTCAAAAAGCACCCAGGTAATCATTTCCATACTTATTTTCTTTGCATTCATATTCCTTTCTGCTTCACATGGTTTAATAAAAACAATGCCAAGGCTGTCAGAGTTGGTTATATAAATAATTTTTGTAAATCGCATTTGAAAAACCCCTTAAAAGTGTGGCCGGCATCTGTACCATGTCAGACATTAGGATTTATGGGGGTTGTTGCCAAGATCACAATGAGACTTTGGACTCTCCAGAAGTCTGAAGTGGCTGTGGTTTTACTCCAGTAAATGGCTTGTTTTAACTTGTTCAGTGTATAATTAATTTAACCCTGTAAATGAGAACAAATGTTCATTTTAAATCAGAGTTTATGATGGCGGAATATATATATATATATATATATATATATATATATATATATATATATATATATATAAACAGTATTGGCACAAAACACATCCCTTTGTCTGTCAGCTAACACAAAGGCTGAACTTTTAGACATAAAGTCCCCCCCACTCACCACCAGTGAATTGTACACAATGCAGTGTAGTTATAGCCAATCTATTTTGAAATTTAAATGGGAAAAAAGCCAAATATTTAACTGTGCATAAAAAATATTAAAAGTAGTAAACTCAGCAAATGCCTTGATTTTATAACTGGATGAAACTAGAAAAATGCAATGGGTAACATGCGTCAGTTTCAGGGCACACAGGGCGAAGAGAGTGAGCTCATACCGAGCAAGCATGCCCAGACACTTTAATTGTCAGTGAGAACAATAAAACCTGACTAATACCAACTAAATCCTGTTTATATTAAATATGTGAGGTGTTTCTTTTATAGCAGATGAAGAACTGGTTCTAATCTTCTTGAAAAGAAAAAAAAAGAAAAACATGGACTTGTGGAATGCACCTGTAAATTTAATTGACTTCAAAGCTTCTGAAATAATAAACATGTTTTATCTGAGAAAAGAGTGATGCAGTTGGAACAACTGAAGTTAAAGTCTGACATGAAGAAAGGAGAAACAAGTTAACCTAAATAAGATGGATGATTGAGTTCTCATCTTGCCTTGATAATTTTGAGGACATGCTTTTTCATTAGTGAAACAGAGTAATGAAATCTCTTAGGTTTTTTTTTTTTCCTTTTCTTTTTTTTCTCTTCTTTTATCCTGTGGGCATATTTAATGCCTGGTAGTTTGTCAACAAAATTCTATTTCTGGCTGTTGAATTTGGATTTGTTGAAGCAGTAAAATGGAAGGAAATTAAAATGTGTAGCTACTGTGCCCCTCCTCTGAAATATATAACAAGATCCAGGTGTGGTCTGGCACAGTTAGGCTCAAGCTTACACACACACACACTCACATCTGAGTAGCCATAACTACAGTCAGAACTTTGTGAAACTAAAGTGTTAAAAGCTCCTCTGGGTTTCTGCAGCTGCTGCAGAGGGACCACCACCTCGGTGCTAAATTGCTACCTTTTCCTGATCAGTCAATGCATATGCTGCGACACCAAAAATAGACATTCAAACGCGTGCACACACACACACAGATCCCAGACGTATGTGTGCCTGAAGTGCTCACACTCTCGACATTATGGTGACCCTGCACATAATCATCTCTGTCCCCACGGTGCAGTGGGCTGTATGCTGTTGGTCACGCTCTGGCTCAGAAATGCCGTCCACCAGACTGCCGTCTTTCATCACCATCTCCACAGCAACAGCACCTTAAGTCACCATGACAATGAATTCCACCTGGGCCTGTGGCACTTGCTGCCTTCGCCGTGCCCAACATTCATTCATATGTGCCTATCTGTTCTGAAGCCCTTCACGGCTCATCACAACTGGATCTCAAATGTTCTCTAATCGGCCTCCCTGCTTCTGTCCCTCACTCTGTCACTTCCACACACACAATGAACTATTTCCTGGGGTTCTGCATTGAGATTCATTGATGCATGGTTTCATTAATCAGCCAAAGAAACCTAAGGTGAAGTGGGGTTGGGAGGGACCCTAGTTCTTCCTTAGTGCAATAATAGACACAAATAAAGGAACACATGTTTGTTTTATTGATATTCTATGGCACAGAGGATAAAAACTTAACATGTGTTTTTTGTGTAGCATATTTTGCCTATTCTCTCAGGATAATATAAGCACATTACTTAATTCCATAATTAAAGTTCATAATGTGTTTTGGTGCCTTGTATTCCCATTTGCACACTAGATTTATATGACACAGTATAGTCGGCACTGTTGGGCCTCAGAGAGAGTCTGGGGTTTGGCTTCCCAGCTGGCAAGCATGGCAAAGACTCAGTGTTACCCAATGCTAAATTAATAAAAAGTCAGATAATAGTATTAATGGTGCTAAGGTCTGTGCCATCAAGTGAATACATTTGGCCCTGTTTTAATATTAACATTTTAATTTACACAGGAGTTACAGCTAAAAGCTGGCTCTGAAAGTGCTCTGCTGCCCTCGTGTGGTTGTATTTATCATGAGCTGAATGTCAAAGGTGCGTTACTTCAAAGCCTTCTAAGTTTAGTTTTAAATTAAGACTGATAGCTGGACCTGCTTTTCTATGGCTTTAATAACACACCATGATAGTGATTCAACATCACTGTGAATATGAGGCAAGTGATATTTACACAGTTGATCTTGCTTTAATAATATCTTGTAGACATAATGTTTTGTTTTGTTTGGTTTTTTTAATGACCCAGGTCCTTCGGGACTCCATGAAGTTATGGGTTTTATAATTAACATTCTAGAAATAATACCTTATTGTTTTAAAGTGGAATCTGTATTCTGTTTCAATGTGTTAGATTGCTCACTTTAAAGGGCAATAAACGATAGATATGACGGTTTAAGGAGCACCATAAGGCATGTAAACATTCAAGTTTAAAAAGGAAGAGGTAAATTTTTTAAGAGATATAGATGTATATATTTATGTATTAACTGTTACACACCTTAATAATTATATTGTGCTTTACTTTCCCGGGTAAAGCACGATATAGTAACAGGTTGGACAGTAAAAAGCGAAAAGAAGACGACTGTTGCTCCCTCTGGTGGTGAGTTGTGGGTAACACACTCACTGTGCAGCAGCTTCCTCCTGAGGTTCAAACAGAGGGAGACAGAGGGGGGGAAGGACCGAGAATGGCGGCCGTGCAGTGCACCAAATGCACGGCAGAAAGGAAAGGGTTTCGGCGGGAACTTGATTCTTGGCGACATAGATTAATACACTGCGTTGGTATGAACTGCATCCAACTGGTTATTTTGTACTAAATCGACGGACTTAAAATACTTTTCCCTACAGCAGAGCAATCGCTGTGCCGTTCTGTGTTGTATAGCTAGCTAATGTTAGCTAGCTAAATAGTAGCTAGCTGGTAGCTCATAGCACTATAGGAGGTGAACTGCACCGGCTAACAGCTACACGCTAGCTCGTATGTGTTGACTCCCTTTGTTTGTTCCCGGTGAGCTAGCTGGCTGTTCACCGGTCTTCGCTTTTTCCGACGCATTCATGTTACTAAGAAGCCTTCATACATCCATTAACAAGGCGTACCTTACCATTTGTCCACTGTAGTGATGATATTAACTGGATTTGTTTGCTGACACTTGTATTTATTATGGATCTGGTAATCGGAGGCTAAGCTAAGGAAAATGTTAAGCTGTCATTTTGGGGGAGGGTATTGTTGACACGTTAGAGAAGTCGATGTCATTTGATCTGAGAATATACCATAATATAGGAAAACATTCACTTCAGGAGTCTCTGTTTGCAGTTTATCAGCACTTAGTTTAATGCTTGGCACAATTTTTACTCCACAGGTACCAATAGCCTAGCTTTGCCTGAATTAGCTTTAAGAAAAATAATTATCGTCATAACTGTTCACGTATGCACGTATTGTTGGCCAAGCGCACGAAGCAGTGAAAGTGTTTTTTTTTTTTTTTTTGTTTGTTTGTTTTTTCTTTTCAATTAAAGACGTTTACAGCCTTCCGTAGCGGCACAGCTGTTTGGTAAAAACGTTGTGGCCGTAGACCTAGCTTAGATATATGAATACACAAATTAATGGAACAGACTGTCCTAACATGTCAAGTACTTCCAGTCTCTTGTTAATATCAGTACTGACATGTTGTTTATTTTGTCTTGCAGGGTTTGAATGTATTCTGGAGGGAATCTATGGTCCAATTCTGCTGAAAGACCTCAATTTATTTGTTGGTGGGTTATTGATTGTGCATATTTGTAACATAGCAATTTTGCATAGTCACATCAGACCAATGGAATAGTTGTTTCCCAATCCTTCTAACATGTTAACCCTATCTTTGAAGCTCAAACTCTGTCAAACTGATTTCTGTAAATCCTTAAAAACAAATATTTATTATTTTCCAACAGCAGTTTTACCAAATGAAGTCTTTTTATTAAGTTCACAGCTAATTCCTAATTATTAATAGGTCAAGGGATTGAGTTGGTACAATTAGTATTTTGTCAGTAATTTTTCCAACTAGTAAGGAGTATAAGGAAACCTATTTTTTTCTTTGAAATAGGACTCAGAAATAAATTAACATTGCTGTTTTTAGGTGGTCAGTCTTGTGAAACTTAGTTGAAATTGTTAACATTCACAAGGAGTCAATAACGAAATAACTGTCATTTCATCACAGACATTTTCACTCACCAAAGCATGAAAATAACAAATCTGATCTCTGATGTTAACAGTTGCTTAGTTCCCCAGTCAACCTTGACCGTGAACCAGCCTGCATACCTGCAGGACTCCCTCCCCTCCCCCTCCCACATGGAATGCAGACTTTATTAATACAACTGTGTATTTTCTTCTGTGACATGTCAGTAATGTTTGTTGGACTTTTATTGTCAGAATTTATGATTTTAACTCATTTTAAGAAGTATAGCTATGGTAATTATGACATCATTTCACACAGATGCCTTAGAGACAAGTAATAAAAGAGGCATGTAAATCTAAAAAGGTCTTTGTCATTGCAAAAGAAAAAAAACTTTTCTGTTCACTGTTCAGTCCTGTGACTGAGAAACAGAAGTGGAGGCTGTACCCATGCTTCATATCAATCAAGACATGAGTCCTGGATGCATGTCTTGAAATTATCATGTGGAGTCAATTTAAATAAGGTTGAAATTTGAATGTTTTCTTAATTTAAGCCTTTCTAGTGTCCACTGTAATACTCCCTCCACCATATGCCTCACTGGGCAGAAGGTCAAAGTTTTACTGACTGCTATTATAGTTTGGAAGAAAGGAAACAGAAATACAGGCAAGTGATCATAAAAAAGGGCACAAAGAAAATTGCAGCACAGTAACTGAAACTATTAAACATAATAAAATAGGCCAGTTCTTCTTATACAAGTGGTCACATGCTCGATCGGTAGCTAGTGCTTAGGGAATACATAATGTGCTGCATGATGATACACTCAGCAGTGGGTTATATCCCACTGCTGCTTTCACCTGGCTTTACTTTGCTGTTGAATAGACTAGAATATTTTCTTTAACTGGCCTCTGATACTACCTTTGCATTATTGAACTGCTGCCTTCAAGTGCATCGCATTGTATAGGGCAAGGAATGTATAATGCAGAATTATGTAGTTATGTAACATGCAGTTACATCATTTATACAAATGGCAGGGTTGTACCAATCTGGAAAATAAAAACATATGTTTCCACAGTGTACTAATCCGTCATTAGGAGTATTTTAAATTTTTTAATCTTTAAGGAAAAAGGCTTGATTTTGTTTTCACCAGCCCAAGGAATTGTGGTTTAGCTTGTAGTTAAAAATAAAATCTTGTCAAGTGAGGTTTATAATATAGTATGCTTTTCATAGCAACTTTATCCATCCTTCACCTATAGATGCAAATGTACTCATGTAAACGATAATCCTTAATTATGTTCATTCAGGACAGTGATTATGAATATATGCTCAAAGTAGTTTCTTTTCTCTATTTTTCTTTTCTGTGTGTACATTTTCACTTTTCTGTCAACACTTTGTGAATAATGGCCACGTGAACTCATAGTTCACTGCACTCTGTGTCAAGTGCGTCCACTATTGGGATCATGCGGAGCAGTAAACCTCACAGTGCACCCTGTCTCTTGAAGGAAACTCCTAAAGCAGCCGATGGTTGAATGAGATGCATTCAATCATGCCAACACCACTGTAACAGACATCACTGCACTGAGCATGCTCATGGCACACTTTCTTGTGATTTTTGACACTTGTGGTAGTTATTACTTTGGGATAAAAGTCCACATTTTAGGGTGGCCTGTTTCTATCCACAGTGAAGGGCTTACCTGAATACTAGTCATAATGACTAGCCACCACATCTTCATTGTAATACAACATACAAGTCAAGGGTGGAATAATTGTCTGTGAATTATCTTACTAGGAGCTGGAATTTTGTTACCAGATTTGAGCTAAATAAATCACTCAATATATTGCAAACGGTTGTTAATGAGTAAATGTAGAATTTAGTGGTTACTGAAGATTGATGTTGGGCCTAAACAGGTCAGCATGAAAGTGTACACACTCAGTTTTTATGTTTCTCAATACTGGGCTCATTATTGCAGTGTTGATGAGTGAACAGAAAGCAAAATACAGGCCAGCATGAAAGGGGTTTTTACTTGCTGGCTTTTAAGTACTTTGTGGATAATCTGCTGTATTACACATAGCCAAAGTTAAAATAGTTAATTTTTTAATGTGTCAATGGTTTGCAGAGAGCAGAGTTAATATAATGATGCAGTTTAGAAACCGTTGTTATGCTTATCAAATTTGTGGACAAATTAAGAGTGTTTGTTCCCTGATGTGCCTCACACTGTTACTGTAATGCCTGGATGTGTGTTGTTTTGTCTTAGGCTGTGAACCTGAAGAGGTGGATGACTGGTCCCCAGAAGCGAGCCGCTCTCAATGTTCATTCTGTAACCTTTCACTGGACAAACTCAGTGTAAGAATTTTTTGCCATGATGACGTCAGTGTTTTTACCTTCGAGCTTCTCAGTCATTCTTAGTTCTTGACAAATGTAACATCCAAGTATCAAAGGTTAATAAAGTAACTTGTCCCTCTTTGCACGTAGGATCCAGTACCTGCAGCCATGTCGCCTTCCTCCTCCCCCTCTGATTTATCTCCCTGTCAGGCCCTGACCATCTCTGAGAGCAGCCAGTCAGCACACAGGTTCCTCCAAGCAGTGTTTCACAAGAAAGGTGAGTCGGTTTATGTTCACCATGTGAATCATTTGCTTTGCCACTTTCCTTGCCGTTTCCAGTCAAGGTTCATTTATACTCCCTTTACGTAAGTAAATGGGTGAACTTTCAGAGTGGTAGCAGAACTCGACATTAGCGATGTCAGGGAAACTAAACTCTGTGTTTCGGGGAAAATCTTGTGCATTTGTCTGATCGGGCAAGTGAAAGCAATTAGATGCATTCCAGTACTTAAGTTTGACCAAATTTGTGGTTGTGCTCTACTACAAAGATTTTTTTTTTACTACAAAGTTTTCCTTGTAGCATTCATTCATTCATTATCTGTACTGCTTTGTCCATTACGGGTTGCGGGTAAGCTGGAGTCTATCCCGGCATTTTAGCAGGTGAGAGGCAGGGTACACCCTGGGCCCATCTCAGGACCAACACAGAGAGAGACAAACAACCCTTCAACCACACGCACTCACTCCTAGGGAGACCAATTAGTGACCAATTAGCCTAACATGTTTGTCTTTGGATGGTGGGAGGAAGCCGGAGTACCTGGAAAGAACCCACGCCTACACGGGGGAGAACGTGCCAGCCGAGGCTCGAACCCGTTACCTTTTTGCTGTGAGGCTGCGGTGCTAACCACCATGTAGCCCCTCTCTTTTATCTCTTGCAGCAGATACATCTTGTTTTAATTGGGTTTACTGATTAAATAAACAAGCCAGTCAAAAGGTTTTAGCTAATTTCTTTCTTTTGGTTTTGTGTTTTGTCTTAAAACCAGAAAACAAAATATGGAGAGCATAATATTGACCTATTTTTTGTTTCTGGCAGAGAAATAAGTAAATGATACCCTACTTCTCATACAGTATCTTTATTAAATATTGAACGTAGATTTTTTTTATGGTTGCATGAAATAGAAAGTAGCCTACAATTAGACATAATCCCTCCTCCAGAAACACAACTTTTGTACTCTTAAAAGTGACATATCTTGGTGGCCCTTGAGGACTAAATTTGGACAGTCGTGACTTAATAGAATATACACTTTTCAGTCCCATAAAAGGGAAAGGCTGCGTCAGATCCTATCTGTACTGGGTTGATCATATCTCTATAAAACAATTCCCAAATTCTTTTGCATCTTACCAGTAGCCATTTCTCCCACCCAGAGCCACCTATCGCCCCACACACACTTATGTTTTGGTTGTGTTTACCCGCGATGTCCTGCCCAAACCCATAATGCACTTTGTTTTATAGTCCACTTCCTGTACTTAAAGCAGACCGAGACTTGCGTTTGTAGGCGGACCGAGCTCTTCTTTGACCTGAACCAGAGGCCGTTTGTGCGTTCTCAAAGCGCCAAACAAATCTTATTTCTTTATTTATTTTCCCAAAATCCAACCCAGCCCTCTGGAATTTGTCAAACTGAACTCAGTTTAAGCCGTCATGTTGCATTTCATCCAACTTTTATATCACTAAGATGAGACGAACATCACAATTCTGTAATGGAGGAAGGGGGAGACAGAAGAAGCAAATGTTACTTCCATAAACACAGAAAGCTGTGTGTGACGTCACGTCTGTGCATGCAGGTCACTTTATGGCTGTTGATTGTTTACACTGGAGTTTAACGACGATTAGATTTAAATCAAAATTATAATGAGCTACCACAAAACAAATCCAATCTCAGAAAAAAATTGGAATTGAACATTAAGACCTGCAGTGTGACTGTCACCCATTACAAATATGTTTCCTCTGCTGACTAGTCAATAGTTAGACTTTTGTGACTTTTTGAAGCATAAAATCCATGTTTTTATGGTTCTTTTATTCATCTAAGGTTTTCACATGATTTGCTGAATTACGCAATTTCTGTTTGCATGCAGTCAGCTACAGAATTTCCTAGTGGCCTCTTAATGGCTGATGCAGATGTGTACAAGCAGATGCAGCAGCCATGAATTTGGTTGAAAAAGGAAATGTTATGCTGAATCAGCCAAATCAGCTGGTCCAGTTACTAAGGTTGTGCTGGATGAAATAAGTTTTTAAAGATTAAGGGATTCCCTGACTTAGTTTAAATCATTTTAACTTCCATCTGTTTCTGTGCCCTCTTTGTTAGATGTGTCCATGGACTGTGATTCGAACATACCTCTGGTTGCCCAGGAGCTGATGAAGAAGATGATACGCGAATTTGCTGTGGAGTACGCATCCAAGTGCTTGCTCCGCACCAATACAAATGGTGTAACAAGGTCCTCATCGCCATTGTCAGAAACATCAGATGCCCCTCTGGACCTCACAGTGAGCCGAATGCTGGAAGAGAAGGAGATTAAGCCTGAACCAGGTAGGGAAAAAAGCTTGAATGCAAGGAATGTGCATGAATATTTTCAGCTTCGAAGGTGTTCAGACTGCAGAGTAGATGCACATTGAAAGGACTCGGAATCCTGCCATTAACAAATAAATTTGTCTTGTAACAGATGGCGTGCTAGACCTATCCAACCGGAATTTTGCCAGCTCAGCAACTTCATCGTCATCTAATCACAAAGTTTTGGGGTAAGAGTTTTGTCATGCTTGCATTGCTTCTTGCTATGAATTTGTGATATTTAAATATGTTAAAAAGTGAACGTGGAAGAAATCTAAAACTAATGAAAAGTCGGGGTTCCTCATAAATATAGTATTAAATGCCTTGCTTTAAGCATTTTCTCTCGAAACAATTCTGATTGCTAAATAAGTTTATCACTGCTGACCCCACCATCTTCTCTCTAGTCAATATTGTGAGAAAGATCGGTAAGATGGCATTACAACTGTTGTGCATTTCTGTTATAATTGATAGTGTTGCTTGATTTAAATCAGACAGTTGACATTTCCTCTGCCTAAAAAAATAACCTGGCCACTATTTTTGAAGTGCATTGGTAATTGTAAGTCATGCTGGGAGCTAGTTTGTGTTCGGTGTTTTGGTTCTATGGGGTTGACTCTTTTATATCTTGAGCGGTAACGTCACAGCAGAGTCCGTATTATCATATTTGCCAACAGCTCAGGATTGTAAAATGAAAACACAGCAGTATTTCATAATGATTTTACTTCCGTTTCATACTGAACCATTTATGAGTTTGAATATTCAACCTTCAAGCATGTAGGAGTTTCACTGGAAATCACAAAACTGCAGGGGTTGAATGTGAGCGCCAAAGTAACCCCAGCCATTCACAGACTGTCCCACCTGGACGTGAAGAGGCTTTGCCACACGCAAAGAATGTGTGTGCATGGCAGACACACAACAGCAGTGTGTGTTTGAGAGCCCAGAAACAGACTGAAAACATACAGACATGAAACTAACAATCGTAGTGATGTTACCACCACAAGGCATAAAGGAGTGGACCCCTGGGTCTACACCCCCTCCCCTGTCCCCAATGCCAAAATCAACCCCCCTCCATCCTCACCCTGCTGTTTGGTCCTCCCATCCCTAGGAGGCAGCACAGGCAGAAGGAGTACACTGAGAGGAGCTGGGAGCTGTCACAGGGGTTGCTGTCCAAGGCTTTGAAGGATATCCGTTCAGGGAGGCTGCAGGAGCAGCGCGCAGCTTTGCTTTATGGAATACCCCTTCAAACCCTGAGGCGAGGTTTGGACACCTGGGCTGAGGGGAGGCAAGGGTTGTTGCTTCAGCTTACATCAGAAAGCAGAGATTTCAGGGATGAAGTGGCATCACACAATGTGATGTCGTCCACGTTAGGCGGTGAAGCCCGCCTTGTTCTCCAGAAGGTGGCAGCTTGGGCAGAGCGGGCAGAAATTGGGGGAGGCGCAGAGGAGAATGGAGACTTAAGTTTCCCATCATCAGCTCTTACCTTCTATCAGCCAAGCGGTTCACAAAAGACCGCCCCTCACTGTTTCTCCCAGCTCAGGGATTCTCTCCAGCCCCCATCAAGCCCAACTTCTAGTCTGGAGTCTCCTACACCTCTGCGTATTCCTCAGGTCCGTTCCATGTCTGACTACACCAGATCAGTTTCAGCTGAGAATTGCAGCATAGCCGAAAACCTACATCAACGTACCTCATTAACTGAGGGTACTGCCAGTTCGTCTACAGCATCTGCCAGACCTTCATCCCTCTTCAAACTCAGACCTCCGTTCTTGGCACAAGGCTGTCTGGGCAGTGTCAGTCAGTCACCTTATCGTCTGGGACCACGTGGATCTTCACTGGATGAATCAGAAGAGGGGCTCAGTTCCCGGGACAAAGACAAACAACCTAGAAAGAAACGTGGGAGATACCGTCAGTACGACCACGAACTGATGGAGGAGGCAATCACCATGGTGATGGCTGGTCGCATGAGTGTCTCTAAGGCCCAAGGGGTTTATGGCGTGCCCCATAGCACACTGGAATACAAAGTCAAAGAGCGCACTGGAACACTGAAGAATCCTCCCAAGAAGAAATCTACTAACTTTTGTTTATCCAGTTCCATCACTTCTGGATCGGGTACCATGACCGGTTCCACTAACTCAGGAAGTCTTGCCTCAGCTGCCGACACAAAGAGGTTTCTAGACCACGGAACGCCTCGAAATTCCTCACACTTGAACACTTCACCTTTCACAAGATACCCGTTTTCTGGAGACACTTGTTAAAACACAACACATGCCTTTTCAAAATACGTGGATATTAATATTCAGGTCTTTTAACTGTTTGTTTGTAGTGTGATAGTCATACTTTAAGCTGTATTTTTCTAACATAATCCTTGGCTGTATTTAAAGCATCTGCTAAATACAGCGTTTTTCAGAAAGCAGTGGTGCTTGGTGCATCTTTGTTTACAGGGGCTGCTAAACTCAACAAACTCCTCATAGTGTTTTATCCCTGGAGCTAAAATATCTTGAACAATGTAACTTGCATTATGTTATTCCTATAATGATTCCTGTCATGAGCAAATCCCCAAACAGTACAACTCAAAATGAATTGAGATATTCAAATTAGATGTGGCAGATGGTAAAATTTATTATTTATTTATAATAGTTTTGGATAGATAGTGAGCTCTGTGATACTCATATGTTTGCTCTATTAGTTTGTGGACCAAACTTTTAATCCAACAAGTGTATCACCAATTCGCCTGCCACTTCCCAAGCTCCACTGCTGATATACCATAATGGATAACATTAGAACTTTGCTCTGTTGACATTTTCTTTATTCATGTATCTTTTCTTTTACCATTTTAAAACCTCAAAATTTTGTTTACAGGTTATTATAGTGAGCAGTTGTTTGCAGACTGCTGACTTTTTATAACTCATTTTTACTGAAATGACTTGCAACACTATGTGTGGACTGCTCAACAGGTGATTTGTTGGCTGCAAGAGATAAAATATCACTAGTACCCATTAAGCCCTCTGGGATTATCTTAACTTGGTTTTTAATGCTATACTGTTTTATTATAAGATTTTTCTTCATGGAGATAAACCAACCGTGATCATTGTCTGAAAGACTGCTAAGGATAAGTTTTGAAAAACACAGTTGTGGACCTCTTAAAGCTATGAATTAAAGTGTGACTCTCATATTTGCTAGCTGTTTTAAATTATTAGGTTATTCAGGTTTGATTAAATTATTAAAGCTTCTTCTCCGAAGGGGCACTGATGATTGTCATTTGCAAGCTTTCTATCTCTCTGGGTATCTCACCCAAGCTTATCGAAGTGACTTAGAGCCATTATAAAAACTTAGGAAAACTCATTACTATTGTTAGGAGTCCTCTTTGAACATGGAGACTGTACATTACTAAATGCTGTGGGGGCCACATCTTTGAGTATATGCTCAAAAGATCAAGCTTAAAGCCATTTTGTGTCCACATAATTTCCGCTATCATTTTTGCGAACTAGTCTGAACATTGTATTGAGTGTAGTTGGAATGCAGATGTGCAGCATGTTTCAAAATGTGCACTGATAAAGCTTGAGTAATGTCAATATCTATGTGTACTGTTTGTAAAGGTTGTTCTTTTATTACTACATATATTTACTAATTCTGCTACTGTAGCTGTATTACTGCTAACCTCATTCAGAATTGCTGCTTAACCTTACTGGACTGTTTTTTCTGACACAGTAGCTTTGTGAAGAACTCATATCAGTCAAAGATGCAGTGAAGTGCATGACCCTAAAAGACGGATTAACTTTTGTTGCATGTATAGGTTTTATTGTTATTGATGGTTGATTGTGTCAACTACTGGAAGCTACAGTAGTCTAGGGTTTTAGTGAAAAGTTGTTATTGTGTCCATATTGTTATTATTAGGGCTTAAAAACCTTTTTTCTTTTTTCTTTTTTTTTTTTTTGGCAAAGTGCTTGAGCTACATGTTTTTTGTCGGAGCCTGTTTCCGTTTATAATGCTACTACCAAAGCAGCATTTCAGGGTAAGCCACACAAAGCTGCTTTGATTTGTTTTGCTGCAATGTCAGCTTGCCTCTCATACTCTCACACACTCTAACCTCATTGTCACATATACCTCTGAACTTTTATCTGCCTACACCATATATGGGGTTTCACATTAAGTCCTCAGTCTTAGAATACCAGATCTGCTTGTGGAAAAGCTTGCCTCTGCTTAGGAACACTTGTAAACATTTTGTCTCAAGGAACAACACCTGGTGTAAATTTATTGCCATCAAACCAGTTTAGTACTGCAACAAAGATTTTCTGCGTGAAACCATTGAATTGAGTCAAAAGGGCATTTGAAAATTTGGCAAATTATAAGCTAAATAATCAAGGAAAGCTTTTGTATTTTAAAGCTTTTTTCTTTTTTGGGGGGTGGGAAAATGTTGTGGCATTTTAATCTTCTTAACCAAGAGCTATATAGATACTCCTGAATGTATGTGCTTCTAATGGTACATGTTGCCCGTGTCTCAGGCTACTCCTAAGAAGACCAAACCCTGCCTGAAAAATAGAAAAACTTTATTGTACAGGCTTAATTGTTCATTGCGGTATATTCTGAGGAAATGGAGCTGGGCTTTGAGTTTTTTGGGGGTTTTTTTTTATCTGCTGGCAAATCAGTGAAGCAGCCTAATATAATATTTATGCATAAATCAATTGTTGCACTATGATTTAAAGACATAGAATCCTGTTTTGTGTTGTTACTGCATACATATTTATTATTGATTCTGCTTCAGAATTGTGATTTTAGTTTGATGTATGATTTGTAATGAGCCACTTGATCCAGTGTGATATGTGTGTTGCTACACCTGCATGAATGCTTTTGAATATATACTTCTATTTATTTAGTCCAGAAATGACCGTTTTAACTGTTGTGGTTGTTCAGTGCTTATGTTGTTGTTAAATTATTTGACCATTTCTTTATAGAAAATAATTTTATTTTAACAAGTTCCATATTAACACTACAGAATGTAATGCTACATTTGAGCTGAGTCTCAACACAGACGGTACGTCAATCACTGGAGGAAGTTTCCAACATCATATACTTCAATGTTAACAATATTTAATAACTTGCTTAATCATACAGTTAAATGCTCGTTTAAATGGCCTGCTGACTGATTTAAACATTTTTGAACTGTAAGGTTGGCAAAAATGCTGTTGACAAAACATATTTTAGTTTGAGCGTTTCTACAATCGTTCCTTCTGCTTTCAGCAGAATGTCATCATTTGCCTTCAGCAGCTTATCAATAAAACATTTCTCTAACTTAATTAGTTTCCTGTTATGATTTTACTTGGCATAAAGGTTTGCCTGAAGATAATTCACTTTTAACAAGGACAGAGTTTTATCCTTTTTAATAACTGCTGTCATCTTTTCTTGAATAAAACCTAGCAACAGAAATCCAGATTAGGAAACTAACAATTTACCACGTCCACTAAAACCTGCAGCAAAAACACCATCATTGCATGTGGCTTTTTAATTCTTTTTCCAATTTGTTGAATATGGATTTCTGTAGTGGCGCATTATTATTTTGTCAATAGAGGAATGTCACTATGATATCAGCACACTGCTATTTTTTATTTTTTTAAGACTTTTTTTCCCAAAAAAGCTGCTATAGTTTTGAAAGCAGCATGTTTTCCATTCTCGCCTGATAATAGATTTCAACAAGTCAGAGTCAGATGTTCAAGGCCTCCTTGGTCATGTTCTTTTTTTTCCCCCTCCATACTGCACCATATCCTTTCATTAGGTGATCGGTCTGAACTGGCAGCTCTTTACTGTTACTATGCAAGCAAAATATGGTTTGGTACTGCACTTCAGTACTCCAAAAAATACTATTTGTAAGTGAATATCGTAGAGTAATACTGTTCTTGCCGGACAGTGCAGTCACTCCCCCTGTCTGTAAATAAGCCCCAGTGTTCTGTGTTGTGGCCCAGTAGCCACATGAATGTGTCTTGTCTAAAAAGTGCATTAACTTTAAAATATTACTCAAGTAAAGTTTGCGCTCTGGCTAAAAAACGTCTTGTAAAAATGGGGGAAAACCAGAGCAAGATCTTTTTTTTGTTTGTTTGTGTTTTTTTTTTTTGTTTTTTTTTTTTGTCACCCTTTACCTAGGTTATAGATTTAAAGATAATGATGTACTGTGGATTATATTATCCCAAAATTCATTGCCATTTTATGTTGTGGTTATGAAATTTAAAATTACTCTAGATCTTCAATAATAAGCCACAACAAAGGGTTAAAGGGTTAAAAATTTAACGTTATCTTTTTACTGTGCTCAAACAAGGTTTCAAAGTAAGAAAAGGCAGAGGGATGCGGTTAGCTAAACCTAGGCTAGGCTCAGTTTTAAGTTAAGCTTCCTAAATCCACTTTTTGCATTTTTGCCTTTAGTTTCCAGCTGCCATCAGTTACAGAAGAACTGGGAGATCTGGGACGGCGAGGGACTAAGTTTCATCAGAGTTCTACGTTGGACGCTGTTCTACATTCTTTGTGCTCAGCACACCGATCTTTACTCTACCAAATCCTGAAGCTGGCACACCAGGAAAAATTGCTCCAGTTTCTTAATCACAAACATGTCAGTCAGACTGAATCCCACTGCTGTCACTGTGGTGTAAGCCCACTGGATACCTTTACACCTCATTCAGCCCCTTTTAATGAATGTAAAGCCTATAACCACAGCATGTACTGCACTTCAGCAAATAGCAGTCGTCAAAGTCATTGCAGTGCCGTGTACCATCCAGGAGACTCAAAGACTGGCTGTAGCATCCATCATCATCCCTTCAGAAGCTGTAACAGTGAAGGTCATCGGGGCTCCAGCTATGGTTGTGTGCAGAGGCGCAGGATGGAAAATCTCTGCTCCAACAGACTTCCTTGTGTTTCCTGCCAAAGCTTTGCAGTGGGCCACAGAAACAGCATAGCAAGTTCTTTTGTGCCCTCTTCAGTGGTATCCCAATCCCCATCTTGTACTCACTCTTGTTCATGTCATCCAAACCACACCTGTCTGAGACAAGTCAAAAATATAGTAGATAGAGGGGTTGGAGATGGGAATCATCACTGTCCTGTCCTACAGAGGGAACAGAGCCCTTCTCCTCCCCCTCTGTCCCCCATTCCCTCAGACATCAGTAAGAAAACTAATGAAAAACCACCAGCCCTCCATCACCACAGGCAAGTGGAGAAAGCTGAACCAATGGTTAAATGCATTTCTGTGAGTGGTAGCCACATGGTAGCAGATGTGGCTACAGCTACAGATAACGAGCCACAGTGTAAGACCCCAGAAAATAGTCAGGCTGATCAAAATCCAAGCGGGACTTTGCTGCAAGATGTTGTGAATCGCTTCAGTCAGAAACTGGAGACAATCACATCTATAGACAGAGAACCTACTCTGCTTCCGACACCTATCTGTGTTACTGAAAAGGAGCAACCACAGTTTCCCTCAACCAGTCAGAACCTACAGTGTCATGCTGATGCACATCTGACCGAAATCATCACCACAGTGCTTCACACAGGCCGCGCTAGCGACTACAGTCTCAGTGAGCTGTTTAACAAACACGATAAGAAAGAGCCTAAGTCGCCCAATACCCGCTACCGCCGTCGCCAGGAAGTTCTGGTTGCTATAGCAACACCTGCTGATGATGCATCTACCAGAAGGCAAAGTTTACAAATTAAACGTGAGCTTGCCAGGCTTGATCAGTCCTACAACAGGAGAAGGGGACCTCCAACAAAGAAAGCAAGACTGAAAGATGGAAATCACTCTATAACTACATCAGGCACTTCACCAGACCCAGATCTTGTTAAGGAGGTGTCTGATGGAAATCATTCTATAACTACATCAGGCACTTCACCAGACCCAGATCTTGTTAAGGAGGTGTCTAAAAGAAAAAATGTAGTTGTAGAACCTGTAGAGAATCATAAAGTCCTGAAGGCAACACTGAGTATGCTCTCAGCAGAAAGAGACAGGGAGGAAACTGAAGAAGCCATAAAAACAGTTATAACAGAAGAGCTGGAGGCTGTTAAAGGAGAGGAGAGTGAAAGGGAGATAAGTGAGAAAAAACAACTTACTTTGTCAAATACTCAAATACAAAACCCTGAGCTACAATGTACACATAAAACACAAGACTTAAAAGAAGCACAGACACAGGTGATAACAGTGAACGCAACCTCAACACATCAGTATGGTAGTTCCTGTAGAGAAGATTGTAAAGGTGGCTGTGATACGAGTCTCGTAGAAACCCCATCAATCCAAAGCTTTGACACAGACAACACACCTGGTAAAGATTCCTCCAGTCCTGTTAAAGAGGGACAAAAGTGTCAGTCAGTCCAGTGCAAGGGCGTAAGAAAATCCACAAGAAATATTGTCCCTCCACAGTGGATTTTATCCTATGTCACAGAGCCCAGATTGTTCATCCCTGCAAGTATCTCTGACAGCATCTTCAACAGTACAGCACAAAACAACAAGGCTTTGACATCTAGCACCTTGGACTCATTTTCTAAAGATGCCAACAATGTCCATCTTAAATCAGAAAGTGGAACCCACCTGTCCTCACAGGAGTGCATAGGAAAGCTTGCCTATAAAACACCAAAAAAACATTGTGAACTTTCTAACACAGAGATAAAAGTTCCATATCAGAGCTTGTCCCAAACAACAGTCAAAGAGAGTTCTGAAAAACACAGCCCAGAAAAAAGAGCAGATGATATTGACTGTGGCTTAAGTAGAAGGCTACGATCATCTTCAAGACTAGAGGTTCCTGATATGCCCAAAAACTCATCAAATGCTGATGTCACTATTAAGTCCATCAGTGTTGAGAGCCCTTTCAGCTCCCAAATCCAGTACACTAGTCCAATCAAGCTCATGTTTGTATCACCAGTAAAGGATAAAGGAGGAGTTAAATATAGTCTCAAATCAGCAGGTTCTGGTTCTACTACACAAACAGAAGAACCTTTTGACCCCTATGAAGAGTCTTCATGGTCAGGAGCACCTCAGAAACACAAAAGGCAGAGCAGAAAGTGTGCATCAGTACAATCTGTCATTTTACAATGTAAATCTGCTACCTTGTGCACTAGATCTGCATCTTCCCCTGTCAAGTCAGCATTTTCACCGGCCAAGACAACTTCCTCACCGGCCAAGTCGGCGCCTTCACCAGCCAAGTCAGCTTCCTCAACGGCCAAGTCGGCTTCCTCGCCGGCCAAGTCAGCATTTTCACCAGCCAAGACAACTTCCTCACCGGCCAAGTCGGCTTCCTCGCCGACCAAGTCGGCTTCCTCGCCGGCCAAGTCGGCTTCCTCGCCGGCCAAGTCAGCTTCCTCGCCAGCCAAGTCAACACCTTCACCGGCCAAGTCGGCTTCCTCATCGGCCAAATCAGCTTCCTCGCCGGCCAAGTCGGCTTCCTCACCGGCCAAGTCGGCTTCCTCGCCGGCCAAGTCAACACCTTCGCCGGCCAAATCGGCTTCCTCGCCGGCCAAGTCGGCTTCCTCGCCGGCCAAGTCGACGCCTTTGCTGGCCAAGACAACATCTTTTCCAATGTCGGCGTATTCACCACCTAAAAGTGGCTCCAGAAGATCAAGCGACAGTACTCCATCCAAGCGTTTATCTGGAACTGAAAGCCAACATTCACCAGATGATTTGCCATCTCCCCATGAAACCACTCCTCCAAAAAGACGTCCAGGCCGGCCAAAAAAGCTGGGACCACATTTGGAGCAAAAAGTGAAGAGGCCCATTGGTCGACCTCGTAAGCAGAAGGCTGTTGATGCTGCAGCATCAACAGAGACAAGAACATTAAATGGAAAATGTCTTGTGGCATCTGATAGTGAGGACAGTGTGAACAAAAATCTCAAAATTACGGTAGTATATGGTCGTTCAAGGAGAAACAAACGAATGGTGTCTGAGGGTTTTGACAAGCTACAGACAGACTTTAGTGATGTTTTGCAGGGAGTGGATCTTAAAGGTGACTTGGGCATTTTCTTGCACCGTTCTAAGAAGAGTTCAAGTAGTATCAAAACAGCCTCAGAAGAGATAAACTTAGTCAGCCCTGCAAAAGAGCCTGCTCCTCAGTCAGGCGGCAACATCAAATTTGCGAAGCGGGATGAATCTGCCCCCTCAAGAAAACCAGGAAGACCTGCAAAAGTTAAAATCTCTGGAATATCTGTTACAGTCACTACAGTGTCACCTCGTCAACGCAAAATTCTGATAAATAAAGACAAGCAGCAATCACCTGAAACACATCTTCCTAAGAAAGCACTCCTGCCAGAGGTCACATCTGCCAAAGAGCCCCGGACAATCAGCTGTCAGTTAACAAGCAAAAGGAGTCAAATGGAGGAGGGGTTAGAAACAAACAAGCATAAAGATGAACTGCCAAAATCGGTCTGTAGCCAGTGCGACATTCGATGAGGGTAAGAAAACCCTCTATCCACTTTCTGCATGCGGTTGCTACTTCAGGTTTTAGATCATACAGCCACAGTAATGCTCTTCTACGGCGCTCTAAGCCAGCTTCTGCTAACCAAGGAAAGCAATGAAAAGGAGACAGGAAGAGCAACAGAGAAGTGTAGAAACTTCAGGAAAGAAAAGGCAGTTTCTATGGACAAGAGAGGGGCAAGCATTTCCTCAAGACCTAGCAAAGTTGCAGCAGTATCTGTAGAGTCAATCTTTAGCCCAAAAGAGACACTAAGGTGGTGGGCAGCATCATCTGAAGGAGCAGACATTGACCAGGAGCTTGCCAGGAGAATACGACTTATCTCTGACACCTGGGTCACAGACACTGCTGAGACCCAAGATGATGAAATTTCTCTTAACTCCACATTAGACACTCAAGGGAGCAGTTCATTAACTAGAAAGTCAAAAAATTCATCTGTGGTCAGAGAGCACGGTTTGGACTGTTCACTCTAACAAACCCAAGGTCCTGTAGCATGCAGCAGGTCTGCTCCTGGTTTATGCAGACTTACAGAGACACAATCTGCTGGCCATTGTCAAGAAGGCAAGCTCCCGCTAATCCTTATGAAATCTCATGCACTTCCCTCGCCGTCTGCTAATAAAGAAAGTGTTTGCCATAGTCCTCAGGCAGAGCGACCGAGACTCCGCAAACATTATCAAGGAAGTTTGCCAAAACTGTGCCAAAAAGCCCACTTGCAACATCAGCAAGCTCAACGACGACTGAAAAAGAATAAAGTTAGGCGACAGCTTTTTATTCCTAGATTTGCAATGCATAAACGCAGTCGGGGAGTCCTGTGGTGGAGATGCAACTCATCTGGTAAATACAAGGCAACTTTGGTCAGAGCAAGGTCAAGGTTCCTAACCCAAAAGGAAAGGAAGACACGTCAAAAGAAGCGGGGGAACAAAAAGAAAAGAAAAGTGACATCGGTTTGCTTAAACAGAACTGTAGTAACTGGACAACGGCCAAGTCGTAAAGCATCGCACAGGTCAGTAAAAGATCAGTTCTCTGACTGTCTTGAGAGCAATGCCACCTGTTCTGTTAACCGAACTCAGGAACTTGTGGATGCACACAAAGAGCAGAATCTCAGTTCCAAAGCCTGGAGTCCTGAAACTCTAAAAGAGTGCCGGGTGTTTCTGAGAAAGATCAACTCTCCGGATAGCGAGTCAGCTGAGGAGTGGGACTCCTGTACTGTGACACTGGATGATGGGTCACCTTCTGCATACCTCTTTGCTGGGAAGGAGAGAGAACTGGTACAAGTTGTTGAAGCTGTGAAAAGTGAAAGAAAAAGGAGCACAAGTAACACAAGGCAGCAGACGGATTCTGTAGTGAAATCAGTGCAGAAGCAGGATGCGGTGCCAGCGGGGAGGCAGAGGTGTAAAAGAAGCCCTGGGGTTGTATCTACTGAACTACCACAACCACCACCAGCGAAAAAGTTGAGACAATCGCGAATGAGGGGCCTGACAGGACCGAGATGGTGCGACTTTGTGTTTGGTAATTACTTTGCTTTATTTTTTAAATTTGAAGAAGGATTTTCTAAGTTCTCTAATAAAAAAATAACGTAATTCTGTTCTTTTTTTTTTTTCTTCGCAGAAAACTAAATTAAGCACGAGGCCTCCTCCCTGGGAAAGGGACTGTGGTTGAACGCGGTGCCTTCAGACGTTGAGCTGACCACTTGGACTGACCATCCCGCTTAGGGTCAGTCTTACACTCAGCAGTCATGTAGCAGTCTAACTTAAAAGCTTGATGTTGCACTATTTTTATCCGTTGATACATATTTACTTTTTTTTTTCTTGGTCAACTTGCCTTTGTCTTTCTGTAGGAGTAGAACTCATTTCATCAAGGAGAGTTTTAATGGGAGAAGTGCTTGTAAAGTGAGCTCTGTAAGAGTAGCTGTAAGGAAGGACGGCGCTCTCCTGCATTATCACAGTGCCACCTGAATACACCCCCCACCTATGAAGTTCAACTAAGCTTAAAGAAAATCTTAATCTAAATTTGGTTGTTTTTCTACTTTAAGGCACTCCTGCTTAAAACCTACAAAATTTGTCCATTTTTATTTATTAAAAATCTTACTTTAGCGCATTTGAAATTCTGAATAATTGAATAATTTGGTTTAATATTATAGGTTAGTTAAAATAATACTAAAATTTTTAAACAGTTTTAATCTGAGCCTTTTTTGTTTTTGTTTTTGGCAACCCAGTACATATCTAGTAATGAAGGATTTTTTTTTAAGGCCATCTTAACTCCTGTGTGTGCGCGTGTGTGTGTGTGTTTGGGCTCCAACTATATACTTACATGTACTTCAGTAATTGGCCATAGTCCCCTACTACAGCTAAATATTTTGAGTAATTTTCTTTTAACATATTTTACATTTGCAAATCTTGGTTCCAAATGCTGATCCCAATGGTTACATATTCACGTCCACAAAACACAGGTGGTGTGTGTGTGTGTGAATAAAGAAAGTGGCATTATGCAGTTGTAGAAGGAAAATTAAGCTTTATTTGTTGGTTGGTGGGATCTGTCTGATTTTTGCTCAACTATCTGTATGCATCTCATTTACCCACAGCATTTACTGTATGTCGCTGCCAGATGTACCTCTTGCACTATTCCATTTGAGATTATTAATCCCACTACACAGTTTACTCCTATATTTTGCACATCCTGTGTCCCACTACCAACCCCTACTGTAAATCTAGAATCTCTTTGGTGCAATACAAACCCAGATGATTTATCATAATGTAGAAATTATTTTATTGTTGACAGACGAATGGATGTACACGAGAATCAGTGACCAGGTGTGTTAACTTCATCTGTTTCCACAGCCATGTTGTGATGTTCTGAGATTTAAACCCATTAAGACCGAAGGCGCCTTGTAGGCTCAGGCATAACGTTGGTTAGAGGGTACTACCGGTTTTCTCACCTGCTTTTTTTTTTCTCCTTAAAGAAGCAAAAAAATAAGTCATAGCATTTATAAAAAAAAGAGAGATCATATTAGCATTATTTAGTTTAAATAAAGGTAGATTGTGTGTTAGTTTCCTTGGAGTGTTTTTTTTTTCCTTTCTTTGTTGTCTCTCCCTTTAAGTTGCAGCAGAAGATGCCTACCTCCACTGGGACTCTGCTAAGTCTACTGCTCCTTTGCTTATCAGCTGTGTCACAAACAAGGCCAGAGTTTTTTAAGAAACACTAATTTGGATTATTATGTTTTCCTGCCATGTATTAGACACCTGGTAGATCCAAAATATCTGTGTTTAGGTCAGAAATGTACCCCGTAGAAAGTTTCTGCCTGACTACCCTTGTATATATGTATGTCACTATGGTTGCCATGTAAACATAAATAAGTTGGAGAGGTTCAGTCATGTCAGAAATAACCATCGGCCCTTTGTTTTTTGAAGAACCTGGTGCTAAAAATCTGTTGTATATTTTCTTTATCATGTTTTTATACCGTTCATTACAGATGCAACAGAAGTGTGACTGGATCAATAAAGTCTTTTCAAGTAAATTGGGATTATTATTTTTACACACTATCGGCCCATTTCTGCATGAAGTGACATACAATCATCAGTCCTCAAAGTTAATAAAGAAAACCTAAACAAATTATAGAAAAAGTAGTCGTATTTTACCCTATGCAGAATGGAAAACGTCTGAATCTTTGCATTTATCACCTGCCGAGGCTGCAGCTGAAGATCACGACGGGGTGGGAATCAGTTTGGAGAAATTCTAGTTTATTCCTTAAAACAGAACAGCTTCAACTCTGATGTTCGTCGGTTTTCATACTCGTGCTGGTTTAAGGTGAGTATATTTACCACTCCCACGTTTAGCCGTGTAGCTCATTCTGGAAGCAGAAGTTACAAGTTATACCTCATCGTAAATGTCTAATCAGACTTCCAACGATGTGCAAGACCAAGTGGGAATTAAAGAGAATTGATGAAACACAAATTTTTTTACTTTTTCTGCAGTTTGTTCCATCTGTTTCTCGGAGGCAGCAGTGTTTTCCTTGCAGCCCTGCCTTCCACTTTTTTAGTTTTCTCAAATAGAAAATCTAAAGCAACTAAAGACCTCACATATATACTGAGTGCATTTGAAACTACACATTATCGTACAAAGTGGTCTAAGTAATCTTTGTGTGACCACTCTAATGAAGGTCTTCAATTTCCTCCACTTGTCCTCAACCTGACTGAAGTGTAGTCCAGATGATTTTCTAACCTTTTTCCACCCTGATAATCAGCATTTTTCAGACCTTGAAATGCTTTCAAAGATAAGCACAATCCCTGTTCTGTAAAGTAGAGATGCACAATATCGGTATTGGACGATATTGGTTTCAAAATCAATTATCGTCCATTCCACAGATACAATTAACTGATAAAATAGGTGCTGGGAGAACATAGTCCAAGTCTGTTAGGATGCACATGTCTTGTTTTATTTAAACATAATTGTCATGATTTGACATGTACATAATAAAAGTTGAAATGGTATTTTGCACAAGTAGTTAATATCATTACATCATTTTCAGCTTTTACATCTGCATTTGCCAACATGCCAGTATGCAGAACAATACTGTATTTTAATTACTTAAACTGCCACTGGTTTAGGAGGGAAATATCAGTATTATCGGCCAAATGACTTAAAGTATCTGTTATCAGCCAACAATCCAAAATCGTGCATCCCTACAGAAAATTATTGAAGAAATCTCAAAATAATCCATCACTCATACATAATTCTGTATAATATTCAAAGTTTCATCCTTTTCCTTTGTTCGCTTGCCTGAAAATCTAAAGCTATTTTAGCTCATATTGATGCAGAAATATAGAAAATCTTAACAGTTCAACCTGTTTTAGCAGCTGTAATGAGGGATTATTAATTGTCAGCATCCTGCAAGTGGCTCTTTTCCTGCTGGTTCAGGATCAATGTGACAAAGTCACTCTTAAAATAAGGATAAAAAAAATCTAAATCTGTTAAAACTCTGAATTTGTCCTTTTACAACATAATTTGTGGAGGAAAGATGACAGTTTTTACATCAAATATATTTTGCTTTAATGAATAAAATGACAATAAGACAACAGGTAAGTTACATGTAGTATTTAATAAAGAAAAAAAAAATTACTAAAAGACAGCTATTTGTGAATTAAGTTCCGGTAGAGTACCCAAAGAACTAAAAGCACAAAAAACATTTATTTCCTTTTAAATAAAGCTATCAATGACAGGACTTTTATGACACATTGGCCTCCTGATCTATGAGGGGGTTCAGATCCAGTTTTGTCTTCTCCAAAGCTGCCGTCTTGGCCCTCCGCGATGGACGCACCGCAGCAGCTGGCTCCGGCACATTTTCCCCATCACTGTAGCCAAAACAGAAACGGTGGCTGTATATGTATAGATATCTAAATAAATGTCATGTGTTTCTCATGTCCAACCCCCTCTGGACTCACCTCTCTTCTGATGACTCTGCCCTCCTGCTTGGCTTTCTGCCCCCTTTGGCAGTGCAGACTTTCCTTTGACCTGTGCAAACAAACACTCAGGTTACCTCCCAGTGCTGAGTCACCTTCATTCAGGCAAACGACAAGAGCTCTAAAAATAAAATGGCGCTGTAAACAACGAATATACAGAACCTGCATTACCTCTTTTGGCTCTCTTGGCAGATTTTGATGGATCGTCTGTTGCAGCCTCTGTGGAGAAAAAAAACAAACACCAAATTCATGCCTTCACTCCCCAGCTGCAGCCTTGACAAACACTGACGAGGACAAAATGTGGCACATTTCATCTACTTAGCAACGTTCTGACAAGAAGAACCCTTATACAGAATGAATCTGTCAAAAATGTGTATTGTTAATCCAGGCAAATAGTCTGTCTGCTGCAGGTGCACAGCAGGGTGTCAGCTGGCCTTTCAAGTCTATTTAAAGCAGCGTACCATCTGCATTAACATCCAGTGGTTGTAGTGCGCTGGCGCTCAGGAGCTCAGTCTCTTCTTTTGAGTCCACCAACTGATGCATCATTTTCTCCAGAGCACGGAGGCAAACACGATCCTTCACTACCTGCAAGAGGAGAAGAGGAGCTATACATGTGGCTTTTTTTAGTAGTCAAGTCACTTTAATACACCTGCAGCTGAAAGGAATTTTATGTTTTAAAAGTATTTAGCAAATGTAAATAGTTGGAAGTCACCAAACACAACGGATGAGATGGGAGCATCAATGTTCAAACACTCCAAAATGAATGACTTGTGTCTGATTCAGGTGCATTTTATGTATGAAATGCTGGCATACTGAACTGATAAAGTGGAGATCTTGAACATTAAACTTGAATATTAGCATTGCTGCATAGCTGTACGCTCTTCCGTCTAAATGTACCTGTACCAGCTGCTGCAGCAGCGTCTGCAGGTCCTTCCTGACCGTTTCGTCCCTGCTGAGCTCCAGGTTACAAAGAGCCTTGGCATAGAGACGAACCTCAGGGGCTATGGGGTCTTTGAGCATCTCCCCACACATACGCACTGCCAAGTAGTCATGAACACACACCTCCTGAGGACATATACAGGTACAAAAACACACCATTAGATCTATTGTACCTTCATTTTAAAATTCAGCCTTTTAAAAATATACCCTAATAATTGATTGCTTTTTATTTTATTGAGCTGCAGACTTTAATAAAATGTATTTCTTTGAAGACGGCGGCAACATATGATCTTAGGGTTTTGTTTACTTCAAAAACGGCTCAGTGGATGCTTCTTACCTCTGTGTTAGAAGAAGGCTTAATAAGCGCACTTGAGCGGGTCAGCTCAACAAGTAGCTCAATCACATTGTTAATATCCACCTCAGCTAGCGGAGAGGTGGCCGGGGCATTCAAGAGAGTCCGAACAGTCGGTAGAAAACCTTCCTCCACAACTTCCTGGTGGACTCTGATACACAAAAAAACACTTTGCTGCATACAGTTGTAATAAATAAAATTAATTACATCACACCAGATGTTTATGTGAGACCTGCTCTCGCGGGCGTAGAGTTGGAAGAAGACGCCAAGGCAGTGTCGTAGACGGGTGTCATCCTCAGTTACAGGATTGTACCATAGCAACACCAAACGTGAGAGCATTTTGGCGCTAGAGATGCGTCCCGTGTACATCAGTTTGGCTAGGCCCTCTGCAGCCTCTGTCCGCAAGTCAGACACCTGGGAATGGTTGGCACGCAGATATTTATTAAACCAGACACGTACTGTAGATTCTAATCATACAAACAATCAGCCTCACCTCACTGTCCAAGAACTCCGAAAGCATCACAAGTATACTCTGTGCAGTGTCTTCTGGGACATCGCCCTTGTCTTCGGCCAGCGCTGCGTCGTCATCCTGCTTTTCTGGTGACTGAGCAGGTTGTGCCGGTTGGGTGGGAGCAGGTTCAGAGAGCAGCTGGAAGCCGAACAGCAGCAGCAGGTCAAGGATGGCTCTCAGAGCACTGATACGGATCTTTACCTCATCCAGCTGAGCAATCTGGAAACACACAGAAAACAATCATTCTTCCAACTGCAAGTTTTTAAAAGTGAACCAAAGTAGCATTTCTAAAAATAGATATTTTTACAGCTGTACAACAAAAAAAAACTACAGATGAAACCATCTCCACATTCAGCACGCTTAGAAATGCATTGAAATACGTTTTCTGAATATGAAAAAAACTGTGAAATTACCTGTAGCAGCAGAACCATGTGGGTTTTGGCCAGCTCCTTGCTGTGCAGAGTGCACGTTCCCAGACACACCACGGCCATGTTGCGCACAGCAGGGTGAGCATTTGCTATGCTGGGTAGAATCTAACAGAGATGGACAGAAAAGGTGATGTTATCCAATGCACTGATCTCAAAAATAAGTTACTGTATTTGTACCAAAGCATTCAGATTATACCAGAATAAAAAGGCATCACACTTTAAAGAAAATAGTTAGGAAGCACATATTTTATTTGACAATGGCAGGAAACAGAATGTTTACCCACCCTAAAAACTGATTTGTGTCTTTCTGTTATTGATTGAGGAGTTAGAAGCCATTTTACCTCAAATATTTTAGACCATCTTGCAAACACACATTTCCCCACAGATTACTGGAGAACTTGCTAGCATCTAGCTGTTTACAGCCAATTTTTACTTTGCTAAAAGAACTTCTTTCCAAAGCGTCTGATTTTCAGATGTTTCCAGGCCCATTTCTATTACTGATTTGTACTCTCTCTAACTGTACAGTTTAACTGTCATCACTATCCTTGCATTACTAAACTTTCCTGCAGCTCTGTTGCACCCAAGTGTTTCCTTTTTTTGCTTTTCAGTTCCCTTAAACAGCTGTTGTTAGTGATATTTTAAGAGTGACTAATATCTTTTTATAGCCTTCTGCTGTTTTTGTTGGATCCTTAGCAGTTTAGAGGAACTCATGTTTGTTGTTGTCCTGATCCTTCTTTCACATCACAATTAAGGCCTGGTACACACACACAGAT
Source organism: Melanotaenia boesemani (assembly GCF_017639745.1). Classification (NCBI taxonomy): domain Eukaryota; kingdom Metazoa; phylum Chordata; class Actinopteri; order Atheriniformes; family Melanotaeniidae; genus Melanotaenia; species Melanotaenia boesemani. The sequence continues at coordinate 13,217,307 of NC_055685.1, forward strand.
TTTTTTTTATTATTCTGATGAGATTTTTTTTTTTTTTATCTGGTCGAGACCTCACATGTGAAGATAAAAAAAATTAGCCGTTTAACAGTTTTGATCGTTCTGTGCGTGGTGTGCTCCAATAATCTGATCACAGAATAACACACACATTACGATGCTGTCCCGCAACCTATCTACAATCTAGTCCTCCGAGCCGGAAATCTGTCGTAATCAAACGTGATCTTAAAAAAAAATGAAGAAGAAACATAGCAACAACCGGAAACAACACAACACCCAGCATGGAAGAGGACACACAAGACGAGTATGTATCTCGCTCTCTGATTGGCTAGATTCCGTCCCACATCACAATCCCCAATCACAACTCAGGAGTCGTCGGCTTTCCACACACACGTGAAGATATTTGGTGGTAAATATTGAACATTTTCAATACTTCCGATTGGTCTGACCCGTTTTCGAACCGTTTGTCGGCACAAATTCACTCGTAACACCTCAGATCAAATGATCATTTTATAGGAAAATCATGTAAGATTCAAGATGATCAGGCGTTTGCTGTCCTTGGTCGGGAAGGGGCAAAGTAGGGACAAAAACAGCCCAATAATCTTTATGTGTACCAGGCCTTAAGCGCACATCACACACACAACAGATATCTGTTTAACTTGTGTTTAATGTATTATGTATGATTAAATGAAAAGTAACACCACATCTGAAACAAAGCTGCAGTATTAATTTTCCATCCACCGAAAAACACAGCCCCCATACATTAGCATAAAATAATAAAAACAAAGGCATCAAGGAAGCCTTTCAAATATTCAAATTAACCAGAACTGTTGCTCTGATACACCATTTTCAAAAAGATATTCTGCTACCACTTTACTAACATTACTGATCACTTAAGTGTATTTTAGACTTTTTACCAGCGAGGACATCAAGGCGCTGATGGTTGGACCAGTTCGAGTCTTGATGTTCATCTGCTTTAACAGTTCAGCACACATCATCAAACACCTCAAAAGAGTCTCTGGGTCATTCTGGAGAGAAAAAAAAAGTCTCAGTTTAAAATAAACTGCATTAACTGAGGAGTGAGTGATGTTTCCTGCATCCTCCTTATGTACCTTTTCGGCGCGGAAGTCCTTGTCAGCTGGCTGGTTGCTTTCTGCAATTTCCTGAATGATTTGGTTCCTGCGGACCTCCAGGTTTGTGATGGAGTCCTTCAGCTCTGCTGCTCGGCTGAAATCCTGAGCTGCGATACAGTCCTCCAGAGTTTGTTTGGCCTCCAAGATACGCACCTTCACTTCTGCAAGCTGGGTGAGAGGAGAGGGGAGGAAAGAAACAGAAAAGGGGAGAGTCATTTTTTTGGTGGACTAATACATGAGAGGACTGACCGCTGAGAGGGGCAACTATGCCTCCGCTAACAGGGAAAAACAACAGCTGAGGCTCTGGGCAAGGTTACAAGCCTCTAGTGGCTACTTTGCCTTTACTCACTGAGAAATGAAGCGATGGGAGATCAGGTGCACAGAACAGATAGACGCTAAAACCTGGGATAGAACTGACTTAGCAATTCAGTTTCCATCAGAGCTAGCAGTGCTTAAAGAAAGGTAGAGAAAGATCAGCAATTACTAACGATGTCTCTCTGAGCATGAAGTCCAAAGAAACCACAGACGATCACTAACAAAGGGAGGAGGAGAAAACACTTGGCAAAGATGGGTTTAGTGCACACCACATGCACCTTCAACTCCACTAGTTGAAATGGGCTCCAAATATAAACCATTTGTTAGCTGAAGGTAGAGCAGAAGGAACAAAGACAGAAACTGACAAAACTATAATTAGAGCCGAGACGTGCAGAAAAATTCAAAAGACCAGGAAATGATTCATCTAATTTTAAGTTATTCAAATACCTACATCAAAACATTATGTAGTAATAGAAACAGCATAGAATAACTATCCTTTTAATTCAAACCCGTCTCTCTGCACGGTGCCAAATAAGTGCCGTTCAGAATAAACAACTGTGAAACTGAAGGAAATAAAATCTAACTGACGCTGGAAGCTTTTGTGTGACTCTTAGCAACACTGCAGACTATGGAGGTTTATGAATCAGGTGCTTCTGGACATTCCTGTCCAAAAGCGTATTTTCAGAAGATGTCTTTTATTTTTGACATAAGAGCCCCGTAGACTCTTCTAAAACCATGGTGAAAATTATTTCTTCTCATTCGCTTGTTTTGAAGCATGTTATCATGGCTTTCATTGTGCAACCATAATCAATTTTGGTCTTTTTAAATTGATTCTTTATTTTAGTCCATATTTATTACAGATTTAGGGGTGATAACTTCAGTCAACTGCAGTTGTTTGTAAACGTGTTACAGAAATAAATTGAGACTTTGCCTTGCTCACCTGGACTTGCTGCCGACGGTTCTCGTTCTCATCCACTGGCTGACTGGCCTCCGTGATGGGCTCCCTCACATCCGAGATGATTTCTGCCATCTGTGTGAAGAAAGCCAGCAGTGTGGAACATCATTCTCAGCTGCAATGAAAACAAACCTGAGCAGAGACTCATCATTAAAGGGAAAGTGGAACAGCAGTCAGATGAAGCATGAAAAAGTTCAGGTTTAAGTTTTAAAAAGTCACTTACAGTTTGGATGCGTCTGTGCTCGTCGGGGATGAGTGTGAGGAGTTTCTCGGTGAGCAGAGAGACTAGGGAGGAGGGGGTCTGTGGAAGAGCCAACATCTCCTGCAGAACGGCCAGCACGCGCTTTCTACAAACAATTCAAAAAGTCTAAATACATTTTTTTAAAAAACAACAGCTGAATTTTACAAATTCTCATAGCATAACTCATTCAGCTATGTGAAGTCACATCAGTTATTAGTATTTTCCTATGTGTTAAGGACAATAACATTCATAAACGAAATGAGAAATTAACTGCCGTACTGACTGCAGCTGCACCCTTCAAACCTCCATATTTGTTACTGATCTCTTCCTTGTCTTACCTGCCGCCCTCCTCATTGGTGTCGAGGCAACTAATGAGATGGATGAGCTGCCGTGAGATGAACTCTTTGGTCATGACAAGCTCCAGCTGGTTAAAGTCAGCCCTTTGCTCCTCTGACAGCACAGGCACTGCCTTTAGATAGCTGCAACAGTCAAAGAAACAGCAGTAAAAAACGAGTTACTACACTGCAGCATTAACTAAACTGAGGCTGCACTCTGGAGCTTTCAGTGGTAAAGCTAAGAATATATAGCACCATCATAATAAATCAAACACTGTAGGTAGCGTGACCACAACTACTTGCAAATGTTGCACTGAAAAGCTATGTCAGCAGTAAGCGAGTCAACTGGCAACCTATAGCTGATTAATCAGTGCTTTTGCTGAGCAGTTAAATGTGTTAAATCAAATTTAACAAAGCGTTTCACGCTGCAGCATCAATCATTAAGCAGATAATTAAACAGCAAGTAGGAAGTGATCAACTGAGCTGGGAGAATTAAAAATATGAAGGACTGTGGAAAATTCAACATAAGGGAGAAGATATTTTATCCATTTGGCAACATTAAGTCCTTCTTAAAGAAATGTCATACGTTATTTTAACACACCAACATACTGTATGTTTAATATAGGCAATTAGTTAGTTGCACTTTATGTAATTGTACAGAAAAGCTTAAATTATCCACACAGGTACATACAGAAGGAGCTCCTCTGAGAACACTGGACCTGCTTTCAGGTACCTATGGTTACAACACGGTCATTGTAGCAAAGTGCTTTTCATTAAATGCATCTGATTAGCACAAAATAACTAAAACCACACAAACTACTAACAAGAAAGGTACAGGACTGATCCAAATACATTTGGGTCAGAAATATTAAAAGGCTAAAAACCTTTGAAATCAGAACCTTATTGAACAAAACGGCAAGACTGGCCACCACAGATTAATATACAATCATTCATTTATGTGCATTTATAATCATACCAGTAAAAAACTTTCCCAAAGGTACACTGCCGGTCAAAAGTTTGGACACACTTTCCCATTGGATTTAATGTCTAGATTGAAAACTACTGGGATTTTCCTTCGATAACTTCTTCCATAAGGCAAGTAACCACTGATCAGTAGCTTAGTCCTCAGTTTATTCTGCATTAGTAATAAAACATGTAACAACAGAAAAATGAAATTCAGTGAATCTGTTGGTCTTCTTACCCACAGAGGTAGTCGGCATATGTTGCAGCATCGGGCAACACTTGCTCCAACATTTCATCGCCATCGTCTCCTTTACCCTTGATGAACTCACACAGAGCTCTCCAGTAAAGCACATTTTCACAGGTTAGAGACTCTTCTGGGATCAGCTTCCTATTGAAAAACATACATTAACAAACATTTTAACTATTAAATAAATTAACTCATTAAACAAAAATGGGGAAAAAAAGTCTTTCAGACATTTTATCATTATTTTGTAATAATACATTTTTAAGAATTAAAGTATGAGAGTACCTGTTGTCGAGCTGTTCTCTGTTCTGCAGCAGCTCTTCAGAGGGTGTTCTATTGAAAATGGCTTTCAGTGTGTTCATAGCAGTTTCTGAACAGTTCTCCACATCCAGCCGATGGAGCAGCTCGATGACGTTTCCATCCAACCGAAGCAGCCAGGCCGGCACAAGACTACTGCAAACCACTTCTCTCACAGCCTCTGCACAACACAGCAAGTCAAACGTATTAATCACAAAACAAAAATGCAAATAACCAATAGAAGAATGAAGTATTTGTTAATTAGACAAAACCAGGCACAAAAAGACCTTATTTATTGTGACAGACACATTCTGACTATTTCAAATTTAATTTTCCTTAAACTGAAGCTTTCACTTCCTGCATCTTCACATGCAAAATGCATCAATATAGCATTCACACCCACAAACCTTTACCTGAGGTATCGTGGAGACCCTGCTGCAGTAGGCCAACTCTCTGAGCGATAGTAAGAGCTTTAATGTGAACCTTGTCAGCAAGAACCTTAAACAGAAGACAAACACTCAAGTATTAAAGAAAACAAGGATTTGCAACATTTCACGGGTATTTGGGATGTACGAACGTTTTAGTTTTTTTTTTCTTTACTGACTACACTCATGGCTACCTGATAGGCTAGCTTGCGGACATTCTCTTTGATGTCCCGAGTGCGTTTGAGGACCTTCGGTAGGGTCCGGGGGGACATTGCAATGCAGGACAAAACGGCACGTCGCACCTCAGCATTGGTGTCATTTTCCAAAATCAACAAGTACGCTGAAAGAAGGAAGGAGCATCAGACGGCTGGCAGGCCAATGACAAAGGAAGTGTACAAGTGATGCTTTTATAACCATAAAGGTGATAGCTTCTAAAAAGATATGTTTAATAGAACATAATGAGCCCACAGATAGGTCACTTTTCTCAAAGTAATAATAAAAAATATATATATATAAACAAACAAACCATTGATGGTGGGACAGTCAGGGTCCTTTGGCTGCTGTAGGCGAGTCATGGCCAAAGCAGCCTGAATCCTCACATTGGGGAACTTGTCAGTGACTCGGACCAGCATGGCTTGGTGAATGCGATCAAACAGATCGTCATCAATCTGGGCGTTCTCCGCCATGCTGCCCAGCAACTTGTTGATCAGCTGGCACGCTCGGAAACGCACAGCATGACTATTTGCTTTATGAGACTGAAAAGAGAGGGAGGTATAAAATGCGACAGTGAAAACTGGATGCGCAAAAGAAAAAAGAAGACAGAGGGCAC